>NC_030858.1:19346466-19364999 GCF_000208745.1 Theobroma cacao | reverse complement strand
TTCATCTATAACATCTAAAGCCGAGTAAATGGAGACAGTTAAATCATCCCATCATAATATAATTCATAACATTCCAAAACTCATTTCAATTCATATAAAACAATTACATTTCATCAAAATAATCAACAAGGCTTATGATTCTCTTAAAAACTTGGCTTGTGCCAAAACTCATACTCGGTGACACCTTGGCCCGAGCATCCAACCGAGTCCGCCAAGGATGTTAAAACGACATATACCCATAAAACATGTTTTTACTTTTAAAATATAGCCATTCCTTTACGTTAGCTAAGTTTCATCCTCACGTGATGGTTCGGAGTAAAGTGAACTCTAAACTTACCTTAGGAGATACCCTCCGCGCCTCTCATACTAAGGTAAAATATAACGGGATTTACCGTGCCCCTCTAATAGGCTAGTCCACGGAAACCCGCCCACTGTAGTAAACTAAATACATAACCTACCAAATCAATAAAATTTTGACAACATAACATGGCTAATATAGTACTATCCATCCGATCTATGTAAGACAAAACAATTTATATAATTCACACAACTACAATTCCAGCCATTCATGCTACCACAATTTCATAAGCCATCAATTCAAATCATGTATATATATATAATACGAGTGTATAGCCTCCACTTACTCTATTTCGAAAATCAACATTTATTTTTAGAATAATTTATAAATCTCATTCATTTAACCAACGTTTAAAATGTAAAACATAATAATTTGCAAATTAAATGCCTTATTCTTAAAATCTTAAAACAAGTATAAAATACTGTAGATAATTAAGATGAACATCTGATTACTCACAATACCAGGAGTTTGGAGTACTCCTATTCTTGGTCCTTGGGCATAATATCTTTACCCTTATCAGAGGGCTCACCACCTATACATAATACACGACACGTAATTCAATATATTTGTGCCAAACTGTTATAAAACTATTTCAGGCTCTATATGAATGCATGGCATTGAATGAGAATTGTCCGAATAATCACTTAAAAACGGTGTTCTACGTGGGTTTAATTATGATCGAACTGAATTGCCATTCAACCTAACTCGCACTATGCCTTGTTTAATTAGCCAAAACATCCAATTCAACTCCAAATATCTTCATTACACTTCCAATATTCCAAATACACCAAAGTACCTCAATGAGCTTAATTGTGACTTAATTCACTGTAACCAAAATTCATTCCGAGTTTGATATCCGATACCATAAATCATCAATTCCTAACTAAATAACATGATTTACAACCAAATCCATCATCAACATGTCAGCTAATAAATTCGGCCAAAGAGGGTTATTGAAGGGCATGTGATTTTCTTGCTTGTTTTTCCTTCCAAACATCACAAAATGACTAAAAACACTAGGATATTATGAAATCTAGCAAAATTCATCACCTAAACTTCTCTCTCTAGGTTTGGCCAACAAAGGTTCCCTCTTGAAAACTTGAATTTCAGCCATGGAGAATGAAAAAGAATGCATGGGAAAGGTAGATCACAAGCTAAAATTAAAAAATCATACCTTTACTTGCTTGATTCCTTGAAATCCAATAATTTCTCTTGGATTTTTCCTTCCTAGGGTTTGTTCTTCTCTTTTCTCTTTGTTCTTTGTTTTGGCTGGCCAAGAGAGAGTGATTTGGGAGGAGTGTGTGATGGTTTTTAAAAAGAATTATAAAAGGATTAAAATTTACCATGTGTCACCATGTAATTGGTCCATGCTTAAAAACTTAACAATTAAGCATTTTCTCAACACCACATATAATCTTTCACTTAAAAAAATAATGGGTGAAATTCATGGGTTTGACAAGTGTCATGGTGGTGTAAAATTCCAAAATTTCTAATTTCGTCCTCATGGACACTTAAAATAACTATTTTACCCCTATGTTCGAAAAAATGTCGAAATTGAAATTTTTCACTTTTCAAATTCAAATAATACTCTAATTAATCAAATTTAGTCAAAATATCATCCAACATTCCAATTTTTCCCTTGGGTGGCAAAATGACCATTTTGCCCCTACATTATGAAGATTCCTGAATTAACTCCGAATCAATCCTTGAATTTCGAATCATCATATTAAGACATTATAAGATTCAATAACTCTCAAATACATCATAAAATCTTTATTTGGCCTAGTTCAAGGCTTTAATCAACTCAATTGTACCACTAGGTACAATACCGACTTTTAACGATTTTTTAATACATTCACTTATGCAAACATTCTATCAAGCACATGAATGACATGACAAGTATATAATAGAGTAAGGCTTGACAATTTAATTGTTACCTAATCCATAGAATTTGTGCACAACAACTGTGTAGTGATAAATACTCAACTTCAGCAGTTGATAGAGTAACAGAATTTTCTTTCTTGTAAGATCAAGACACAAACATGTTTCCAAGGAATTGACAAGTACCACTAGTGCTTTTTCGATCAATTTTACTACCAACAAAATCAGCATCAGAGTAGCCAAAAAGATTAAAAGATGAACCTTTTAGATACCATAAGCCTAAGCTTTGAGTATCTAAGAGATATCTAAAAATCCTTTTCATAGTGGTCAAATGTGATTCCTTGGGATATGATTGGAATCTTGCACATAGGCATACACTAAATAAGATATCAAGCCTAACTGCAATTAAATAAAGAAGTGAACCAATCATGCCTCTATAGAGTTTTTGGTCCACATCTTTTCCTTTATCATCTTTGTCAAGCTTTGTGGAAAGACTCATATGAGTTCCAATTGACTTCATATTCATCATACCGAAAGTTTTCAGCCTTTCTTTGGTATACTTCTCTTGGTTGATGAATATTTCATCCTTACATTGCCTAATTTGTAGACTAAGGAAAAACTTTAGTTTTCCCATCATGCTCATTTCAAATTCTCCCTACATTTCTTTAGCAAAATTCTCACACAACCTTTCATTAGTAATACCAAATACTATATCATCAACATAAATTTGAACAACAATCAAATTAATCTCATTTTTCTTAATAAAAAAAGTATTATCTACACTTCCCCTAGAATATCCTTTTTCAATCAAAAGCTTAGAAAGTCTTTCATACCTTAGGAGCTTGTTTTAATCCATAGAGAGCTTTATGCAATTTATATACATGATCAACTTTATCAAACACTTCAAAACCCGGGGCCTAACCAACATATACCTCTTCTTGTATAAAGTCATTAAGAAATACACTTTTAACATCAATTTGAAACAATTTAAAGTTCATAAAGCATGCATAGGCCAGTAAAAGTCTAATAGCTTCTAGTCTAGTTACAAGAGCAAAAGTTTCATCATAATCAATACCTTCTTCTTGATTGTAGCCTTGAGCAACTAACCTTGCCTTATTTCTTGCACCCGAGTATTTGGCTCATTGGTTGGTGCATAATTCCCCCACCTAAAGAGTAGGGTTCGAATCCCCCCTCCCCCAATTATAAAAAAAAAAAAACTTACCTTATTTCTTACCACATTTCCCAACTCATCCATCTTGTTCTTAAATACCCATTTTGTTCCAACAATTGGATGGTTGTTTGGCTCTAGAACTAAGGTTCAACCCTTATTCCTTTCAAAGTGGCCTAGTTCTTCTTCATTTCTTTCCTTAGAGCTATCTTCATTATTCTTCCTTTTTTAATTTGTTCTCCAAGCTCGTTCTTTTCATTCTTTTCTTAATTTCATCTGCATCATCATCATCAAGCATACCTTTCTTGGTGTAACATTAGTCTCATAAAAAACAACATGAATAGACTCTTCTATATCTAAAGATCTTTTGTTAACATTCTATAGAGTTTAGAATTTAATCCATAATCTACGAAAATAGCTTCATCACCCTTAGCATCAAAATTTTCTAAGGTGTGTTTTTCATTGTTTAAAATAAAACATTATTCTTGCTATTCCTTTTAAAGTCCTATTTTTCCTTTTAACCTTGTTGTGGCATTCTAAGCACAAAAAATTATGATCAAAACCATTTTCATTGTAAAATATTTTAAAATCACAATTTTCAAATTCGTCACCCTAGTCACTTCTAATGCGAACAATGGAAACCTCTTTCTCATTTTATAATTTCTTACAATGTTTAACAAAAGCATGCAATGCATCATCTTTGTGAGCAACCAAATACAGCCAAGTATATCTAGAGTAATCATCAACAATAACAAAACCATATGACTAACCCTTATGTTAATAACATCAATAAGTCTAAACAAGTTAATGTGCAATAATTCAATAGGTCTAGAAGTTGATATCACTTTCTTTGATTTAAAAGAACTTTTTACTTTTTTTCAAAATTAACATGCATCGCAAACTTTACCATTTTAAAAAAAAATCTCTGAAAGTTCAATAAGCAAAACTTTTCTTAAAATCTTTGAAAAAGTGTCCATGCTAGCATGTCCTAGTCTTTTATGCCATAGCCAACTATCACATACATCATTAGCCACAAGACAAGACTCATTTTGAATATAAATTTCATCAAGAAAAATCACTTAAACATTTTCAATTCTTATGCCAATGAATACAACTTTGTTAGTGTCAATGTCAATCACATGGCATACATGACAATCAAAGAAAATTCTAAATCCTCTATCACAAAATAGACTAATGCTTAACAAGTTATGCTTTAGACTTTCAACAAATAAAACATGCTTGATTATAGTTTGAACAATGTTACCAATGGTTCCAATTCCTTGACTGATACTTTTGGAGTTGTAACCTACAAAGACACTATCGCTCGTCTTTCTATCAAGCTTGACAAGCAAATCTTCAATTTTGGTCATGTGCCTTGAGCAACCACTATCCAAGTACCAAGGTTACTGCTCTTTTGGTTGAGCTTTCAAACATTGTTTCTTTTGCTCTTGCTTAACCTACAAAACAAGTTTTTATTTCTTTTTCAAATGTACCAATGCTTTGATCTGTCCTTGAGGGTTAGTTAACACATGAGAACCTTTGGGTACCCAAACCAATTTGGTTTTGCAAGGTTTATATCCGTCATGATTGCAATCATAAGACAAAGGACCTTTCTTGCCACACACATAGCAATAACTTGAAACTGCATTGATTTTCTTTCTAAAGCTTGCATTTCTTTTTAGTTTCCCTTCAATTTTCATTTTCAGTTTTGAACTTTCCTCTATTAAGATTTTAAGTGCAACATTTTCATCTACTACTCTTTGTAATTCAACATTTTTGCTTTCTAAATCAAACTTCAGAAATTCAAAGTCTGTTTTGGAGTGCTCAAGTTCTATTTGAAAAATGTTTCTTTGATCAATAATAAAATTAAAATCATGTTTGATTTTTTTTAGTTCATCATCTAATGCCATAGCTTTCTTTCTCATTGCTTTATATTTTAATACAAGTTTTTCAAATTTAGGATTTAAACAATCATATTCATCTTGCAAATTATCATAGGAAATATCACAAGAATTAGATGTTACCTCACATTGTTCCTTTCTTGCCATCAAGCAAAAATTTACTTTTTTTTTTTCAATTTTTCTTTTTCTTCTTTTGAGCTTAAGAAGTCACTATCAAACTATGTTTCTACCACCATTGCCTTTTTTGGTTTCTTCATCCTTTTTAAAGATTATTCATTTAGTGATGGACATTCTAATTTGAAGTGTCCAAGTTTTTTGCATTCAAAACAAATCATTCATCTTTTTTGCTAAAATCACCCTTGTGCTTGCTTTTCCAAGTGGAACCTTAATCTTTATTGAAATTCCTTCTCCCAAACCTTTTGCCTTTTTACCCTATCTACTTTCTAAATTTTCTAGCCATCATGGCTAGCTCTTCATCATCATCACTTGACAACTCTTCTAATTCTTCCTTGAATGTGCTGATCTTGACAACTCTTCTAATTCTTCCTCGAATGTGCTGATCTTTAGTGTAAGATTTTTCTTCTTCTCTTTGGCTTTTTTCTTTTCCTCTTCTTTTTCTTCTTTCATTTCAAGCTCATGTGTGAGAAATGAGCCATAAATTTCATCAAGTGTGACTACATTAAGATCCTTGGCCTCTCGGATAACAATGACCTTTGGTTTCTAACTTTTTAGGAGGCATCTAAAAAGCTTTTTTCCTAACTCATGTTCAGGGTTGGTTTTTCCAAGTTGATTGAGCTTGTTTGTAATATTAGTAAACCTATCAAACCTATCAAACATGGTAGTGACATCTTCACCCAGTTCTATTTTAAACATTTCATAATTATGGGTGAGTAAGGCAATGTTGGACTCATTTACTTGTGTAGTCCCTTCATGAATGACTTTATGTTTTTCGCAAATCTCTTTGGCTATAGTACAACTAGAGATTTTGTTAAATTCTAAAAGAGTTAGTGCAAAATGAAAGGTGTTGATGGCTTTAAAATTTATTTGGATCTTTTTAACTTTAACTTCAGTCCATTAAGTTCTTGGCTTAAGCATTTTCTCACTAGCGACAAAACTAGGTGAAGAGGGAACATAAGGTCTTTCTGTGGTTACATCCCACATTTCATAGTTAAGGGCTCTAATGTATATAGGCATCCTAATGCTCCAATAAGCATAGTTTGATCCATCAAATAAATAAAGCTTATTTGTGGATTGATCCTTAGCAACAACTGACTTTTGCAAAATCATGTGGATCTTTCTTAAAAAAGTTAAGCCTTAATTTTGAGGGTATAGCTCTAATACCTCTTGTTAGTCCCATTGGAGTGCTAAAGGGGGGTGAATAGCATAAAAAAATTTTCTATTCAGCCTTTTAGAACTTGAATAGCTCTTAATCAACTAGATGAAGGGAAGGATTAGAACTTGCTAGAATTACAAGACACCAAGTAAGGGAGGGTAAAAAAAAGTAGACAATGCAAGAATATTTATAGTGGTTTGGTACCCTTGACCTACATCTACTACCTTGATCTCCCAATTAAGGATTTGTGACCCAACTTCATTGTACTAGTGGAAGTAACTACTTCTACCAAGCTTTTACAAGGTGAGCTTCTAACCCAAGCTCTAATCCTTTACAACAATCTTTAGAGTGCTTCTCACACTCTAATTTCTCAAAAAGAAAATAAAAAAAAGTATAACTAAGTACCTTTACTAGTCTGGATAGATTACAATCAAACTCAAACACTTTTTCTGGATTTGGAATGAAGAACAAGTGTTTTAGTGAAGAATAGTTGACTTTTTGCTCAACATAGCTCTTTTTTCTTCAAATCTATCTTTTTTGACCATTGGAGCTTCCTTTGATACTTAGGGAGTCAAATTTTTCTATTGAAGACAGTTTGTAGCTGTTAAAAACAACTCTAATGCACTTATAGTCATTAGTTTATCCTTTAATGTTTAAATTTAAAAAGGCAAACAAACTTCAGGTAACTGGTTACAAGCAGCTCTAACCGATTATAACTTATCTACCTTGCACTGTCTTGTTGTTGTGTTATCTACTCTAACCGATTACAAGAAGCTCTAACCGATTAAGAGTTCTCTATCTTCAAACTTCTTTTCTTTAGAAGACTTTTTTTAATTAGTTATGGCAGGTTCTAACTGATTATAAACTTTTTGTTTTCACTTCTCTACATAGCTATCTTCCTCTAATTGGTTAACTTTTCCCTTAACTGATTAAAGCTTTACTTCCTTCGACCATAACCAATTAAAATCAACTTTAATCGACTATAAGATCTTTGAATTTTGAACTTCTCCATTTTGGCTCCCTTCAATGGTCAATTATATTTTCAAACTTGTTTTTGGTGCTTGAAGATACTAGGACCTTGTGCTCTAGCAAATTAACCAGACCTCTTAATCGATTAACATATTTCTGTTTTGCTTCAACTTATCACAGTCATGCCTTAACTGATTAAGGTCCCTTGTTAATTAGTTATTGAGGTTCTGTTTTTGTTCATTAATTGCTCTTTCCCTCTTAACTAATTAACTTTTCATTAAACTTAGCAAACTCCTTGACTTGCCTTTAATTAACAAATTTGTTAGGGCTATTAAATTAAATCCTACACACTTAAATAACAAGATTAGACATTAAAGAATGAATAATGTTTTGTTATCATAAAAAACATATGGACTTAATACAGATATAACCTTTACAACATGTTTTTTTAATAAAATTAGGCATAACCTTCACAACATGCCTTTTAATAGGATTAGGCATAACCTCAACCAAAACACTGTCTTTTTCAGGTTCAAGCACAACCTTTACACAAGATACATCCTTTGAAAAGATCAGGCAAAACTTTTTTATCTCGTGCTTAGAGGTACACCAATACTACAATGGATTCTTAAAAAAATCTCTAGCTCAAAACCTCTATGAAGGCTAATAGGATATTTAGGTTCAGAAAGATGAAAGCTTCTTAAGAAAAATGAATAATGAAGTGAGTTTTTGGCTTAAGAAACTCTAGCTGAGAGATAAAAATGGGAACTTGATCTTCTGCTCTTGCTTAAAGAAAGGAATTTTCTACTTTAGGCTCAAAATCTTTTCAAAATTGTTCAAGATAGCTCCAAATCCCACCTTTAACGTCCTTAAAGGAGATATTTATAGCCCCTGTAATTTCTTGCCTATTGAAGTAAAATTTGAATCAATTTTCATACGTTCTAACCAACTTACACATTTATATCACACATAAAGAATCGATTCTTTGATCATGAGTTGTCAGTTCTTCATAAAGTCTAGAGCTTTCTGTCTCTAGAGAACTGATTCTTCTTTCCTAAGATGTCGATTCTTCCATAACTTGGTTCCAAGGTGACACATTTGCATTTTTTAAGAATTAATTCTTTTGAATCAAGGTGCCAATTCTTCATTATTGACTGGCACAAAAATTTGTGTTTCATCTTGGGCTCCAATCTTATCCATTCGTACCAACTCTTTCTTGGTCACCAAGTTTTTGATTCTTACTTCTAATGCTCCAAGAACTAATATCTTTACCATGTAGAATTGATTCTTTATGTTCAGACTTATGCTCTTTAGTTCATTCTTCACTCAAAACCAACTTCTGCTACTTAGAGAATCTATTCTTCTTCACATTTTTGCTTTTTGCATTTTGTTCTTCTAGAATTGATTCTTGTTCTGTGAGGTGTCGGTTCTTCTCAATTCTAACAGCTTCAAGAACTAACTTTTTCTTTTTTTAGAATCGATTTTTCAGTAATGCTTTCTACAAAAAACTAACTTCTTTTTTTTTAGAATTGATTCTTCAAGTGATAAAGAAATAAATTTTGCTTTCTTCTCATTTAAGAATCAAATCTTTTCTTTTGAGAATTCGATTCTTAGACTGACAATTTAAGTTTGAAAACAAGAAATCTTTCAAGAGCATTTTCTTTAAGTTCAAAGCACGATCAACTAATCTTAGAGTTTCAATATAATTTTCTTTCTAATCTCAGCTTCAAAACATCCTTGAGGATTTTCTTCAAATTCAAAAACATCTTTCATTCATTTTCAAAGCATATTTAATTCCATCAATTTTGTTATTTCAAAACAAGAATAAAGGTAACATTCCTACAATTAAATAATAATTTAAGGCATGTTTGCTCATGGTTTTCTTAACTGAATATGCATTACTTGAAAGCTTTTATGATATTTTCTAATGATGTATAGCTTTTCAAACAATTATGTGACCTTAAGGGATTAAAAATATATTTGAGACAATTTCAAATGCTTGACATTATGTTTAAGATAACATATTATTTTTGTCAAATCAAAACATGATGTACCTTAAGACTAACACTTCACTTTCAGAAGTCAATTTGTAACTATTGGAACTTTTGTTTTAGGTATTCAAATGATTTTAGATTTCGCAAACAACTTTAAAACACTTAAGGAAAAGTTCTTCCATTTCAAAATCATTTCCTTTTGGTTCCAAAGCATATTTAGATTATTGAATTTTGTCATTTCAAAACTAGGATCAATTTCAAAGCTAAAAAGGGTATCAATATTTCCATGCAAGTATTGATACCATTGAATGAATTATTGATACTTTTGTAAAAGAAAAATGTCAAAATCAAAGTAATGAAATGCAAGTATTGATACTTAGCTTGAAAGTATCGATACATTTTAAACATAATGCTTCTACCAGGCAAAGTATCGATACGTCCTATAGAAGTATTAATACTTTCATGTAGGATTTAAAAAACCCTAGCAGAAATATCGATACCTTGTGACCATTAGGCACAAGTTTGAGGCAATCAATGGCTATATTATGCATTAAATGAACTCCAATAGCTGTAAAACTTCTCCAACTATAAAGAGGATTTCTCCAACACATGTTTAAGATGAGAAGAGTGTAGAAAAACATCACATTGCTCAAGAATCAACTCGTTTGAAGAAAAATAGAAGAAAGAAAAAGAAATAATCTAGAGCAAGCAAACACATTCTTCCACTTAGCTTTTAAGCTATCTTTGAGCTTCAAGTTCTTAGTGCTTTCATTCCTATTCTTTGAATATATCCTTGTACCAATCATACTCTTCCAATATTGTACTTATTATCAAAACTCACCTTATAAAGAAAATGGTTATACCTTAGCCATTAGAAGGTAGAATTTTGAGATTGTACTTACTCCTTAAAAGGAACAAAAGTTATACCTTAACCATAAAAAGGTAGTGTTTAAAAGTTGTACTTAAACCTTGAAAAGGTAATAGTTATACTTAATCCTTGAAAAGGTATTATATTGAATTTATTCACTAGTGGATTAAATTCTTTAACTTGATAAGGGAAAGGACGTAAGCACTTATAGATAGGGTCAAATTTTTATAAATTCTTTGTGTCATTTATCTTTACTTTTACTCTTTAAACTTGTGCATTTAAATTTAAAATAAAATAATTTGAATTCAAAAATATAAAATCTAAAATGATTTAAACTTAAAATAAACTCCATTAAAATAAAAATAGCTCAAACATGAGGGCACTTCGATGGGGAATTGCCTATCCTACCCACCTCTACCTGTAACTAATTATTGCATTACACTAAAGTTTAATTGTTTCTCGGTTATCATTGATGAAGATATTATTATTGCTCCAACAGACTGAACTGATAGTTTCCCACATAAATTAATGGAAGAAGTGTCAAGGGCACAACCAAGGAAAGACTCCAGGTCAGAGCTTGGAAGCGAGAAGATTGTAGGGAAGGTTCCGGAAACAGAGGAAAGGAGGGCTGGGGGCAAGTTTTGTTGAAGAATAAGATCCCCTGCTTTTACTCCTCGTCCGTTCTCTTAATAATAGTAATAATAACAATAATTTGATTGATTCTGGATTTGATCCGCAAGCATAGAGAGAAATCAATCCAAATGGAGAATGGAGGAGTGGAGAAGCAGCAGGGAGCATCCTACACTTATTGGGTGAGAGAAGCTAAAGAGGACGCCGCTCCCCTCCCTCTTCCCAAGAAACTCACCCCTCAAGACATCCTTTGCAACCAATCTCACCATGCAACTCTCGGTTCTGTCTGGAATCGGGTATTTTCTTCCTGCTCATGCTTCCTTTTATTTATTTTCATCCATGATCTGCACTTTTGTTAATACCCACGAGTTCCATTCGATGTTTTTCCTTGTTCCACGCAGGCTGGAACTTGGGAGGAGAAAAACCTTAATAACTGGGCTACCCAGAGAATAAAGGTCTGTTTTGCAATAACGTTGTTTCTTTCTTCTTTTTAATCACATCCTATTTATAAAAGGGTAAAATGTACTGAAAGCCAAGTTTTATTTTTCCAGGAGTTGCTTAAATCAGTGATTTCCTTGGACTTCTCTTGCGGCAAGGCTGAAATCGCTGATGTAACAAAGTGTGCTGGCGATGTTAGTGCTTCTAACGTTTCATTTTTCATCAAAATTCTTATTTTATTCTGCTACGGAATTTTTTCTCTGTTAAAGCTTTTGTCTTGCATTCCTTCACACCGTTGAAGTAGCTAATCCATAACCTGAGGCTGTGCATATCTTGCTGTAGATATTAACCTTATTCTTAACTCACCTGCTATGTTCTCTGGCTCATCAGTCCTTGGTAATGATATTCATGTAAATAAAAAATGGATTTCTCACTGGTGTATATTTCCTGATTGAGCAGGCATTTTTGGTGACTGTGCGAAACAAGAAGCGTGTTGGCTACACTTATGAGTTGACGTTAAAAATCAAAGGTAACTTAGGTCTAAAATGATATGATATGATATCATCTTTTACTTTGTAGTCTATTTATTATTTGCTGATCAAATTGGGTCTAAACTGAAATCAGGTGAGTGGCTTCTACGGGACGAGAGAAAAACTGTTAAGGGCCATATAGATATCCCAGAATTCTCGTTTGGTGAGCTGGATGATTTGCAGGTATGATCTATGTCTTCAGCTGAGTTCCATAGAAAAATCTACTTGAAATAGAAGATATGTTGGGATAGAACTTCTTGCATAGCTCTTGTTATACCTAAAACCAAACACATTATGGTATATGCACCTATGGGAAGCATAGGATGACTACTTTTGCCCTAGGATATGTCTGGAGCTACTGTTTATCACATAAATATTACCAAATAAAATGAAAAAGACAGCATTAATTAATGAACCTAACATTGACCATTGAAGGTTCTTGAAATTGCCATTGTGAGGTTTGGAACCAGAGTAAAGAATGAAGACGAAAATATCATATTCATCATGAATTTAGAAACAGAAAAAAAATAAAGACATATAGATGTTATTGTGTGGCCTGAGCACAACATTTTGATCCCGTAGCTTGCTTCATCTCTTAGAAGTGTTAGTGTTCTGACCACATTTCTGCCCTTGGGAGTTGTGCTGTTAAAAGAGGCTGTTTTAAGCATGCTTGTAATCATTTATTTAATCTTTGAGAGGAAAACTTTATTTGAATTCATTACATTTCACACCTAGGACTGAGACATGCTTAAGGAGACGGTAACCTATCATCTTTTTGAGCTGTAATTAGAGCTTGACAAAGATGATGGAAACTAACTAAAAATTTCATATTTTTGCATAATCATAGATGGAGGTGCAGCTTAGTGAAGAGAAGGATCTTCTGCAGCAAGATAAGCTGCAGATTATCCAGGACTTGAAGCTATTTTTGCAGCCTGTCCGTGAGAAATTGCTTCAATTTGAACAGGAACTGAAAGATAGGTAGCATGGCAAAAGTATGGGGTTTGTCTTCATTTAAACTCTGGTTTTAACAAAATTTATTGGACTGTACCTGTATTCTCTCATCTCTTGTTATCCACTACTTATCCAATTGATGTAATGGAGCATAAGATTGTTGAGGAGGCAAAGCTTTCTAGCAATGCTTCAATTTGCTACTATTGTTGAGATCGAAGACGACTAGGATTGCCTTCCTGCATGTGGTACTACGGAATTGCAAGTTTCCACAAATATTTGTCTTGTGTTTTGCTTGCATTTGATTGATCTTTATATCACATCTTGAGGAAAAAAGACACTGAACCATTTGATAAAAGATTTTACTTGTCTTGGTATTATTTTTACTTCTGTTTTATTTTCTTTATCCATTTTTTTTGTACCTTAAAACTGTCTTTTTTTTTTTTAACACTTAATGCTGTTTACTTTATATATATTCTAAGATATAAACAAATTGTACCTTAAGAAAAGATTAATTGGCTATATTATCTTTTTTGTAATATTTTTTTCAAATTATTGTTACTACTAAATTATGAATTATGAACTGAAACTGGGAAGGTGGGAGGGTTCTGTATGGATACGTGGGTCATCATGATTACATGCGTGTTGAATTGTGTAAATTTTTTGGTTCTTGTATGTCATGTAAATGAAATTTGATGACGGGAATATGTGAAACAGAGAAACAGGAGTTGGCTTATGAGTGGTCCAAACCCTGTGTATTATCTCTGTTTGTCGGCAGCACTGGCTTTCCTCAATGCTTTTAATGCAAGACTTTTTCTTTTTTAAAGAAAAAAACATTGAAGAAACACTTGATTCAACTCAAATTTTGAAGTTTGTCAAGGAAGTAGACATCTTGCTTATAATATCAACCCAACAAAGTCATATATACGAATCCGACTAATTTGGTACTGCATAACGTATCACATCAAACTCGATCATTGAGGTTATATGATAGTTTATGCATTAAGCCTCGCTGGGCATTACTTTGGGATTGAATCCCTTAGTTACTAGAGGGAAGAAAAAGAGCACTTACATTCCGTCAGTAAGCACATCGTAACTGGTTTCAGGAGGGGAAGAAATTTCCCAAACCTCATTCCATCTAGGAAATGGTGGAAATGGGTTAAAATAAAATACGGTCAGGAGTGCCAAAATGGTCCTAAGTAGGAGAAATGATTCGAGGCTTACTTCGCAGTTCTACAAAAATTAGAATTAAGAACATGAGAGCCGTTACAGAAATCACTAGGGAATCATTTAGCAAGCAAGCACAGTGTAACCGAGATCACCATGGAGAAATCAGGACATGACAAATGGAAACAAGTTGCAAGAAGCCTATAAAGACGCTAAGTAATGCAGAGGCCATAGAATCCAGAACTGATGTGGATAGTCTCGCCGATGACTTTTTGGAGCAAATTAAGTTTCAAAAGCCAGAACGAAAAGTTCAAAGGTCATAAATGGACATGTCCATAATTTTAATATTTTTTTATTTAGTTAAGAATCTTACTAGGAATTATAAGTATAATAAAATTTCTTTTTTTTTTTTAATTTACTTGGATAACAAGCATAGGTTTAGGAATTTACTTTTCTTATACTCTAAGGAAGTCTAGGGTAGAATACTTCCTTATTTAAATTTACTTTACTTGCACTCTAAATTTAGGTCAAGTAGGATTAAATTATTAGAAATAATACCCTTAGTCTTAATTATTAGACAATCTTTTGAAATATTGAATAACATTACATTTTTTCTTTCAAATTTTGAGTTTAAGTTTCTGTGTTTGACACTTGATTATCAACTTTAAAAGCTCTATTAAGCGCTAGCTTTTGTTATCACACTAACTTGCTATATTAGTTGGTATTAAAGTGGGAAAAAACTCATTTAATCTAATGACAGGTGACCTAGTTATGATAAGTAGTGGTTCTCATGGCGAAGATCATGGAACTGAGACCTTGCAAGCTGTAGTGCAAAATCAAGCGGTGGCGTTGAGAGCTTCGGTGTAACGAATGGATCTTAGATTCTAGCTTTTGAAATGCTCTTTGAAGAAATTACAGATCAACTGATACTCTAGGCGTAGATGCCAATAGAAACTAGAATGATAAAAAGCCATATATCGAAAATGATGTAGCTTCAGGACAGCCTATCGATAGACCTATTCTTGTAAACAAGCGTAGACAACAAGTCTACATGGAAGATCCAAACAATCAAAATGATTATTTTGCTTAACTTGTGA
Source organism: Theobroma cacao (assembly GCF_000208745.1). Taxonomy (NCBI): domain Eukaryota; kingdom Viridiplantae; phylum Streptophyta; class Magnoliopsida; order Malvales; family Malvaceae; genus Theobroma; species Theobroma cacao. Next base: position 19,349,717 of record NC_030858.1, on the reverse strand, counting down.
GATATGCTAGATATGGAATAAATGATTATGATGACAAAGATACCAGCGATTTCATATTAAATTAAGATATTTCTTGCTTTAATAGGTGTTTAAATATTGAAGAATTTTTGGATTGGATTGCGAAAATAAACAGGTTTTTTGATTATATGGAGATTCTAGAAAGAAAAAGGGTGAAACTTGTCGCATGTAGATTGAATGGCAAACATCTACATGGTGGGAAAGGTTGCAGTCTAGAAGGAGCCATGAAAGGAAAACACCTGTTAGAACTTAGTATAAGATGAATCAGTTGTTACAGAAGGATTTTCTTTCTCTTGATTATGAGCAGATTTTGTTTCAGAAATATAAAAAATGCCATTAAGGTCAACAAATTGTACATGAAAATACTGTAGAATTTATGAGGTTGGTCGAGAGAAATAAAGGAGATTGAAGGGCAACAGGTTGCTAGGTATCTAAAAGGGTTAAAGCCCATTATCAAAGACAAGATAAGGGTACAAGTATTGTGAAATTTATCTAAAGCACAAAATATTACTTTAAAGGCAGAACTGATGTTGTCGGAAGAGAACAGACTTGATTATTTTCGTAAGAGTTACAACAAGGATAATTATAGAGCATCCAACGACAAGAATAAATCAGTTCATGATAGTTCTACATGCAATAACTAGTACAAGGAGAAAAAGGTGGTTGGAAAGTAAAAAGTGACAAATGCAAAGGAGGGGCAGAAAGCTGCAAATGCCTATGCTAAATCAACCCTAAGAAAGTGTTTCAAATGCAATCAACCTAGTCATAGATCTAGTGACTGTCCTCTTAGAAAGCAGTCCATGTGGTAGAGCGAGAAGAAGAGGATGATCAAATTTGTTATGGTACAGATGAAGATGATGACGAGTATGAGGATTATGACAATGGCTAGAACTATGCGGTGAGTAAAATGATATTATCTTTAAAACAAAAGGATAACACTCAGCGACATCAATTATTTCGAATCAGATTCACTATCACTAACCATTTATTTGATGTGATTATTGATAGTGGAAGTTGTGAGAATATTATCGATGAAGATGCTGTGGAGAGTTTGGGTCTTAAAGTTGAAAAGCACCTCAATCCATACAGTATTAGCTGGATTAAGGTAGTAGAGAAGATTCATGTAACAAAACAATGTAAGGTACCTTTTTTTATATTGGCAAATGAAAAGATGATGTATATTTTGATATTGTGGATATGGACGCTTATCATTTGTTATTTGGTAGACCTTGGCAATTTGATATTGCAACGCAACATAATGGAAGAGAAAACACTTACAAATTGGGGAAGGATGGCATAAAGTTTACTTTAGTGCTAATGAAAGAAAGTGTCAAAACCATAGCTTTTAAAATGAAGGGGCAGACTTTCTTTAGCTTTACTCATTCAAGGAATGAATTAAAGGCTACCTTCAAGGAGTCAAAAGAGGTGCATGCTCTAATTGTGAAATAGGTGTTGTCAATTGAAGAGGTTTAGAAAATAGTAGAGTATTCAAAAGGAGTCAAACCGTTACTAGCAAAATTCAATGAGGTGATGCCAAAAGATTTACTTGACTGTTTATCACCCATGAAGGATATTCAACACCATATTAATCTTATTCTTGGTGCTAGTTTACCAAATTTGCCTCATTACAAGATGAGCCCAAAGGTGATTAAGACTTTTAAGGATAAAGTGGAGGAATTACTGCACAATGGACATATTCAAGAGAGCATTAGTCCATGTGCAATTCTTGCCTTATTAACCCTAAAATATGATGGGAGTTGGAGGATGTGTGTGGATAGTCAAGCCATCAACAAGATTACTGTTTGATACAAGTTTTCAATTCCTAGGCTGGATGACAAGCTTGATAGGTTATATGGGGCTAAAGTGTTCACGAAGATTGATCTTCATAGTGGACACCACCATATTCAAATTCGACTTGTGGATGAGTGGAAAACAACATTTAAAAAGAAGGGTCGTATGAATGGCTCATGATGCCATTTGGGTTGACGAACGTACCTAGTACCTTTATGAGATTGATGAATCAAGTAGTAAAACCTTTTATTAAAAATTTTTTTATGGTTTATTTTGATGATATCTTGATTTATAGTCGGTCAGAAGATGAGGATTTTTTACATTTACGCGAGGTACTAATAGTCTTTCAGGAAAATAAGCTATATGCGAACTTGAAGAAATGCAGCTTTATGACAAATAAATGTTATTCCTTGGTTGTGTAGTTAATGCAAATGGAATTTCAGTGGATGAAGAGAAGATTCGAGCTATTAAAGAATGGCCTACCCAAAAAAAATAGTAACAAAAGTAAAAAGTTTTCATGGGTTGGTGACATTCTACAAGCATTTTATAAAAAATTTTAACAATATTGCAGTGCTTGTTACAAAGTGTTTGAAGAAGGGAAAGTTCTAGTGGAGCAACGAAGCCACAACCTTTTTTGTTGTTCTAAAGGAAAAGCTATGTACCATTCCCATTTTAGCATTGATAGATTTTGATACATTATTTGAAGTTGAATGTGACACTAATGATGTGGGGAGAAGAGCTATTCTTTCACAAAAGAAGAAACCAACAGCTTATTTAAGTGAAAAACTCATTGTGTAAGGTGCAAATGGACCACTTATGACAAAGAATTTTATTCTATTGTGCATGCTTTGAAGAATTGGGAGCATTACTTAGTCGAGCAAGAATTTGTTTTGTACTCAGATCATGTGGCATCAAAGTACTTAAATTGCCAGAAGTAGATCAGTAAAGACATGCATGCCAAGTGATCTCAATTTCTGCAAAAGTTTCCTTTCAAGTTGAGGCACAAGGCTAGAGTAAAGAATAAAGTAATAGATGCATTGAGTAAACATGCAGATTTGTTGGTGACAATGAGATAAAAAGTTTTGGGTTTTGGTACAATAAGGGAATTGTATCATACAGATGAGGATTTTTGTCACGACCCGGAACCTTCCTCTGGCCCATGACAACCGCCGCGACGTCTCAATTGACACTCATTACCCAAAATGCCAATCAAAACCCCGCAAGGCTTACATATCAGTTTCTTGCCTTTTCTGTGAGCAATCGTTTTTAAACATTCCATTATAAACAATTTTCAGTAGTTTCCTGCTCAAGTAAATCAAAAGACAAAAATATTTTAAAAGGATTTATAGATAAATATCACTATTCAAAATATTGATTAAAATATAGCATTTTTTTATATAAAACAATATTTATAGAAACACGTGTAAGAAATCTTTTGTAAC
>NC_030858.1:19340948-19344719 GCF_000208745.1 Theobroma cacao | reverse complement strand
CATTAAATAATATTGAATCATTAAAAAGTGCCATGTGTCACTTTCCCATTGGCTCGTTTTTAAAATTGCATCCATTTGTTTCCAAATTTTCACCATACACTTGTCCCACACATCCATAGCTTAGATAAAATTCTCAGACTTATCCAAAGTCTTGGTGGAGTAATTTTTGAAATTTACACTTTTGCCCTTGTAAAAGTGAAAAATTACATTTTTGCCCAAAAAATTAAAAAATTGCCCATAGACATATTTTTCATCCCTTATACTATACCATTCTCCAATTTGTCAAATTTGATCTAAATTCTCTCAAAATCTCAAATTTTATCCACGAGTGGCAAAATTACGATTTTGCCCTTACACTCCAAAAATCAACAGAATTAAACTTTTTCACTTCCTATCATTAAATTATACTCCAAATAGTTAATCTTGGTCAAAAATTTCACTCCATTATCAAATTATTATTATAGGTGACAAAATGATGATTTTACCCCTGAACATAAAAATTTTCAATTTTACCCCTAATGAACCCTTGAACTCCGAACAATCATTTTTAGTCATTCCTTGACTATAAAATATTAAATTTCATCCTACAATTTCTATTTGAACTAGTTCAAGGTTAAATCAATTCAAGTGTATAGTTAGGTACGATACCGGATTTCGTCTATTCTTAGGTGCTTTCCTAGCATAATAACATGTTACTCAGTGCATGTATGTCATGACATGTGTTTATAGGGTCGGGTTTTACAATTTTCATGATACATAAGAGAAGTGTATCACAAATGAACTTGCTGAGGATTGTTACATTTATAATGGTTTTCTAATATGAGGCAACTAGTTTTGCATTCCTAGATCTTCATTGAGAGAAAAGTTGATTAGAGACTTGCGTCGTGGAGGTCTTGCCTAGTCATTTAAGACATGACAAGATGATTGCTGCTGTTGGAAAAAGATATTATTGGTCACATTAGAGAAAGGATGTAATAAAATTTGTGCAGCAATGTTCATATGCTAAACCGCAAAGCGATAGTCCCAAAATACTGATTTGTTCACGCCATTACTTATTCTAGAAAATATTTAAAAGGATTTATCTATGGATTTTGTGCTTGGATTGTCTAAAACATAAAGGGACATAGATTTTGTTTTTGTTGTTGTTGATAGGTTTTTTAAAATGGTGCATTTTATTGCTTATAAGAAGACGTCAAATAGAAGTGGAATAACTAAATTGTTTTTCAAGGAAGTTGTTCGTTTACATGGTGTACCTAAAGCCATCACTTCAGTTCGAGACAACAAGTTTCTTGGCCATTTTTTGAGGACTTTGTGGAAGATGTTTAATTCATCTTTGAATTACAATAGCATAGCTCATCCACAAACTGATGGCCAAACTGAATCGGTGCACAGAACCCTTAGCAATCTATTTCATAGTATTTATGGAGATAGACCGAAGCAGTGAGACTTTGCAATGGTAGAAACAGAGTTTGCTTGTAATAGTGTTATTCATAGTGCCATAGGAAAATCTTCATTTTCTATTGTATACACAAGTTGCCACAACATGCTCTTGACTTGATCAAGCTACCTAAAGTTCCTAGATTTAGTGCAGCTATTGAAAATATGGCTAATTAGTTGCAAGATGTCCAAGTAGAAGTGAAATAGAAATTAAAGCAAACTAATGCCAAGTATGAGAGAGTTGTAAATCAACATTGTAAAAAGTAGATTTTTGAAGTAGGAGATCAAGTGATGGTGTTTTTGCAAAAAGAAAGGTTTCCAGCAGGGACTTATAGTAAGTTACAGTCTAAAAAGTATAGGCCATACCAAATTTTGAAGAAAATCAATGACAATGCTGTTGGGATGAGAACTATAGCCAATTGGGATTTGTTAAGGCTTTATTCCAACCATGCAATAATATCATTCATATTGAATGATTAAAGGTTTTCCTTTATCAATAAGACATTAATTATAATGGGTTATAAGTCTAATTGGATGAAGTCTATGAAATTAATATGTCTTGCAAGGAAATTGTAATGGGTTATAGTTATGAGATCCTCATGCATCAAATCATAATCTCTAAATGTTCCTAATCGATGCATCATTGAGACTGAAGACTAATGATACCTAGAGACTGGTACATTCTATGTTTCTTACTTATGAAGTAAACAACTAATCTCATAGGTTGAAGTATAGAGATACTTAGAACTAAAATTTAGATGCTTGCCTATGAGAGCAAGTTCAGTGAATATGACCCGTCATGAGAAGTGCATTTGATATTTCACTTAAGTGTCTATGCAATACTTCTTATGTGTCAGTTGTATAAATACTCTCTAGACTTGAGACACTAGGTTATCTTATGTATGAAGTGCTATGCTTTGATTTCAACCCTACGAGTGCCTAACTAAGGATGCTAAAACAAGATGCTTTTAGGTATAACATGAAGCATGTGAAGGCAAATGTGTGGTCAAAAAACAAATATCACCCTAAGTGATTTAGGGGACATATCCTAATAGTTCTTAGTTGATATTAGCTTGTTGAAGTCCTTGGTCAAGGCAACTTGGAGATTATAAAAAAAAGTTTCATAAGTCTCTATAAAACTAATTATCTAACTTCAAGAATGAACATGGAGATCAATAAGAGTAGACACTGCACCATGCTCTTATCATTTCCGAGATATATGATAAGAGAATGAATTACACTTATAGACTGTAGACTGAAAGATTGTAAAAGAACCCTTTGACTCTCCTAACAATTGGGTGTCCATGATGCATTGCTAGATGCCAATCTTGGTCTATGGAATTGAATTAATTGATTAATATTACAATTTAATTCAATTACCAACTTGTTAGGAACCTAACGGGTCACACACAAAGGGAGTGTGATGATTTAAGTTGGACTTAAATCATACTCTAGGTTTTAACTTCTAAAAGCTTAATTAAAATAGTTAATTAAGTGTAAGGTCAATATTATAAATAGTTATAATATTATAACCTTAATTGCAAACATGACAAAAGGAAATTAATTTGATTTTAATTTCAAGGGCTAAATTAAAAAGGTTTAATTAAGTGGTGGGTCAATATTATAATGGGTTATAATATTAGGTTATAGTTGCAATTATAGGAGTTGTTTAACCTAGGTATAAATATCACCTTTAACTACTTCTCATAAATGACTATAAAAACCTAGTTGTCAAAAACAACAAAAAATTCTCTAGTCGCCTTTTGTGCTTGAGAGAAAAATCTTGTGATGAAGTTCTATAGACTGATCTGACCTATTGTGTGTGTGAAGAAAAGGACAATTGTTGTCCACTTTGCTAGCACAAAGAGTAGTTAAAAGCTCTTACATTGCTGAAGGTTCAAGTGCAATTTTGTGGATACCGTTGAAGGCCAAACGCTTGGGTTCTTCCTCCCTTTGTGGTGTACACGGGGCTTGAGTAAAAACAAGAGGAGTGTTGTATCTTCTCTCAATCAAGAGGATTTGCCATCGCGATTACAACATCACTTGGCCTATTTTGATTGTTCCTCTTAAATTTTGTTTGTATTAAAATCACTAAGGAGATCCATGGGTGGTGGTATGGTGTCACGACCCGGAACCTCCCTCAGGCCCATGACCAATCGCCGTGACGTCCCGATTGACACTCCTTATCCGAAATGCCAACCGAAACCCCACAAGGCCTACATATTAGTTTCTTTCCTTTTCTGTGAGCAATCGTTATTAAATATCGAGTTTTTAGAGAATATATACTATTGTAGATAAAAAACAATCAGAATAAAATTTTCGCCACACAGGCGT
>NC_030858.1:19330442-19333868 GCF_000208745.1 Theobroma cacao | reverse complement strand
AATTCCTCTTCCATACCCATTTTTCAGAATTGAATTCATCATGATAACTCAATATTCAACCATGGAAATCAAGAACAAAAGCATGGGTAAGCTAGGTATCAAGGAGAATTAAAGAAATTTTAACTTACCTAGCTTGTTTCCTTGATTTCTTCACTTTTTCTTTGAATTTCCACCTAGGTTTTCTTGTTTTTCCCTTTGTTCTTCCTCTTTTCTTGTTGCTGGTTGTCTAGGCCGAATATGGTGAGAGAATTGGGGATTTAATGGGCTCATTTCTATAGAAAATAATAAAATAATCAAGCATGCCACGTGTCACATTCTTATTGGCCCAATTTTTAACTTTTTGACTTTTTCTTCTTAATTTTTCACCACAATTATTCTGGTATTTATCCAATCCTACCACATTTAAAATCCCTTGGTCTTGACAAGTCCTGGGGTAAAAAATTTACCGATTTGCCCCTAGGATGAAAAAATTATGATTTTGCCCCTATACTCCGAAATGTATCGGAATTACATTATTTCTACTTTTCAACCTCAAATAACACTAATATTGATCAATATTAACCAAATGGGGCAAAAAAATCATTTTTTAAAAATTCCCGTTTAGTCCTCTAGTGGCAAAATTACCATTTTGCCCTTGTACTCTAAAAATACCGGGAATCACAATTTTTCACTGCTAAACATCATTTTATACTCCAATAATCATAATTATATTTCATATAATTATTCTTGGTCAAATGTGATCAAATCTTGGCTAGAAATCTCTATTTAATCATCAAATGGTAAAATGATCGTTTTGTCCTTAATCGGTCAATTTTCCTTATGGACTCCAAACTGGACCTTGAACTCCGAATCACTATTCTAAGTCATTCTGTGGGTTTCAAAATTTTCAATTTCCTCTTAGAATTTCTATTTGAACGAGTTCAAGGCTCGATTTAACTTAGTTGTACCACTCGGTACAATACTCTCTTTTAATCGAGCTTGACAGGGTCTCACAATATATTTCAACACAAATACCAATTCAGCCATTCATGCAAATACTGTCATAAGCCATTAAATTCAAATCATAAATTTAATTCATAACAAGTGGTCTCCAATTACTCTATTTTTCAAAATCATTATTCAATGTTAAAACAATTTATAAAATCTTTTCATGTAGACACATTTTGTTTGTAAAACTCAAGATTTACCATTTAAACTCATTTTCATAAAATTTCACCAAAACCGATTAAAAACATACTTTAGATAATTAAAATGATGGTAAGGTTACTCACAGTACTAGGAGTTCGATATACTCCTATTCTCGGTTTTCGGGCACAATCTCTTTACCCTTGTTAAAGGGCTCACCACCTATACATCATACGTGACACGAATTTCAATAAATTGTGTCAATTTATTATAAACTATTTCAGGCTCTCTAAATCTAAATGAATGCATGCGATGGGATGCAAAATGTCTGATTAATCACTTAAATGTGATATTCGACCTAAGTCACACTATACTCGGTCTAATCGGTTAAAATCTCCAATTTAACTCTAAATCAATTCTTCTCACTTTTTAGACTCCAATTATACCTAAATTACCTCAGTGACTATGAATGAGATTCAATTTATCAGTCCTGGGTCAATAATCACACATGTCTACACATTAGGTAAAAATTTAGATTTTCATACCAAAATTTCCCATTTAATTTCTAGCCTCACCAAACATCAAATATCACCCAAATATCATGAAATATCATCAATTTCAACTACAATATCCTCCCTAGAAAATTCAGCCAATAATGGTGATGGGGGAAAATGAATTCTTTTCTTGTTGTTTTGTTTCTAAATATGCTAAACTAACTAAAAACACTAACATAACTTAAAATCAAATCAATCTAACTTCATTCTCTCTCCATACCCATTTGGGCAGCCATGAATTCACCATGAAAACATGGAATATAACCATGGAAAATAAGGAGAAATGCATGGGAAAGGTAGATCACAAGTCAAAATCAAGAAATTTTACCTTTGATTGCTTGATTCTTCGAAATCCCACACTTTTTCTTCAATTTTCCCACCTAGATTTTGTGTTTTTTTTCCTTTCCTCTCTTGTTCTTACTATGGCCAGCCACATTAAGAGAAAATGGGATAAATATGGGCTGATTTTTATGGAAAATAATGAAGTATTCTTGCTTGACACGTGGCATGTTTCCATTGGTCTATTTTTAAAATTTTAAAAATTTTAAACTTTTTTATCTCCACCACATGATTAGTCAATGGTCAAAATGAGGATAAGGGAAGACCATGTGCTGGAAAAATGTCCTGGTGGTGGAATATTACTGTTTTGCCCTTAGGGTGGTAAAATTACTATTTTACCCCTATGCTCCGAAAAATACAAAGAATAAATTTTTTTCACTTCTTAACCTCAAATCATACTCCAATAAGTCAGATGGGGCCAAAAATCTTTTCTAAAAATTCCCATTTTGTCCCCAAGTGGCAAATGACCATTTTACCCCTAGATAGTGAAAATTCTGGTTTGACTCCAAATTGATCCTCGAGCTCCAAATCACCATATTAAACCATTATGAGACTTTAATATTCTTAATTTCATCTTAAATTCTCTATTTGATATAGTTCGAGGCTTAAATCAACTTTGTTGTACCTCTAGGTACAACACCGACTTTTATCGATTTTTCGAGACTCTCCTAGCATGCAAACATGTTATCCACAACATGTATGTCATGACAAGTATTTTATAGAGTTAGGCTTGACATCTTCTCCCCTACTTGGATCAACCATATGATCCTTTTTCATGACTGATTTCGACATCCGACTAAATATTAATATTTTAATATTATTTCATTAATAAAATATTATTTTATTCTAAAAATTTTATCTTGTTTCTTTGGTTCCCAAAGTTCCTTATTATGCCTCAATTCGCATCCGATCAACTTTATTTATCACCATATCAAAATATGGGGCATTTCAGAATATCTATGTTCAAATAGATTCCCTACTTAGCTTCGTAGAATTCAACTTGTTTAAGTTGGAATGCATATTTTAATTTGTTTAATTAAATTGTGTACAAAAAAGGCAGCTTTAACATTTTTGTCTTAATTTAGAGAAGAAAACATATTTGTCTCAATTTAGACAAGATAAAATATTTTTTTGTCTTAAATTAAGATAATTTTAGGAAGATTCTTGCAAAATGAATCTAGACATCCATGTTGATAAAAAGAGACTCCATGTTTGACTATTACTCTTTTATTTATTATTAATTCTTTTTAAATAAAGATGGATAATAATAAAATAAGAGTTATTATTTAATAAGGAGTTTTATTTTATCAAGAACTCTAAATGATAATTAAAGAATTAAATTATTTATTCTTTAATTTTTATTTTGATAATTATGGAGCATGTTTGATGCTTCCATAACTCTGAATGG
>NC_030858.1:19320063-19329249 GCF_000208745.1 Theobroma cacao | reverse complement strand
TTTTTGGTTTTTAGGGTAAAATTAATTTTAGCCTTGGAATTAATATATATATATATATATATATATATATTATTTTGGTATTAATTAATGAGATTAATTAATTGGATAAAATAAAATTAGTTTCTCAAATTAGGTTAAAATTTAAATTAAAATTGAAGATTTTTAAATAGTCATAAAATTCAAAAGCGTGCCAAATGGATGTGACTGGCACGACTCGGTACTCCTTTCGAGCCCATGACATCCGTCGTGATGTCTCGATAGGCATTCATTATCTGGAATGTCAACCGAAATCTCGTAAGGCTATCGCATCAGTTTTACATCTTCTCGTGAGCAATAGTTACTAAATATCATGTTTTAAGGGAATATAAACTATTTTTAAATCAAAACAAACAAAAAAATAATTTCTGCCACATAGGGTTATTTTGGTCATTTTTACCCAAAAATTTTAAAACCTGGTAAAAATACAGTATACGATCGAAAAATATACATTTCTTATCTAAAAATAATTTTAGTAATCTAAATCATCCATTTAAAATGATATTATGGCTAATCAAACTAAATAAAAATATTAAATAAAATATTTCATTTTCTTATAAAACAATATTTATAGAACTCTGCGTAAATAATTTTTGTAGCCCAAAAGTAAAATAAATTCATACATACAGTGGCACACATAGCCAGGTATACAAAATATTCTACAATGACATGTGGACCCCGATATAACCGAAAATATGCAAGACTGTAGACCTTTGATTTCTAAGGATGCAGATCCAAAAGCAATTCTCGACAAAATCGGCTGTTTACAGACTGTCCTGAGCTTGAAATGGGTGAAAAGAAGGGGTGAGTTTTTATAAACCCAGTGAGTAAACAAAATTCATTTATAACATCTAAAGCCGAGTAAATGGAGACAGTTAAATTATCCCATCATAATATAATTCATAACATTCAAAACTCATTTCAATTCATATAAAACAATTACATTTCATCAAAATTAATCAGCAAGGCTTATGACTCTCTTAAAAACTTGGCTTGCGCCAAAACTTATACTCGGGGACACCTTGGCCTGGGCATCCAACCAAGTCCGCCAAGGCTGTTAAAACAATATATACACCTAAAACATGTTTTTACGTTTAAAAATGTAGCTGTTCCTTGGCTTTAGCTGAGTTTCACCCTCACATGGTGGTTCGGCGTGAAGTGAACTCTAAATATACCTTAGGAGATACCCTTCGCGCCTCTCATACTAAGGTAAAATATAACGGGGTTTACCGTGCCCCTCTAATAGGCTGGTCCACAAAAACCCGCCCACTGCAGTAAGCTAATCAAATAACCCACCAAATCAATCAATATTTCGACAACATGACATGGCTAATATAATATTACCCAGCCTGTGTCACGGCAAAACAAAACAGTTTATATATTCCATACAAAACACAAATCCAGCCATTCATGCCATCACATTGTCATAAGCCACCAATTCAAACCATATATCAAAACACGAGTATATAGTCTCCACTCACTCAATTTCCAAAACCAGTATTCAGTTTCAAAACAAGTTATAAAACTCATTTCATTTAACCAACACTTAAATTTTAAAACATAATAATTTACCATTTAAACTCATTATTCTTTAAAACATAAAAACGAGTAGAAACAACTTTAGATAGTTAAGTTGAAAGTTTGTTACTCACAATAACGGGAGTTTGGAGTACTCCTATTCTTGGTCCTCAGGTACAATATCTTTACCCTTATTAGAGGGCTCACCACCTATACATAATACACGACACGTAATTCAATATATTTGTGCCAAACTATTATAAAACTATTTCAGGCTCTATATGAATGCATGAAATTGAATGAGAATTGTCCGAATAATCACTTAAAGACGGTGTTCTACGTGTGTTCAATTATGATCGGACTGAATTTGTATTCGACCTAACTCAAACTATACAATGTTAAATTAACCAAAACATCAGATTCAACTTCAAATATATTCATTTCACTTCCAAAATTCCAAATACACCTAAGTACCTCAATAAGCTTAATTATGACTTAATTCACCGTAATGGAAATTCATTCCAATTTCGATATTTGATACCATAAATCATCAATTACTAGCTAAATAACTTGAAATACAACAAAATCCATCATCAATATGTCACCCATAAAATTCGGCCAAAGTGGGTTGTTGAAGGGCATGTGATTTTCTTGCTTGTTTTTCATGCCAAACATCATCAAACAACTAAAAACACTAAGATATCATGAAATCTAGCAAAATCCACCATCAAAATCTCTCTCCTTAAGTTCGGCCAGCATGCAATCCCTCATGGAAACTTGTGTTTCATCCATAGAAAATGAAAAAGAAAGCATGGGTAAGGTAAATCTTAAGCTAAAATTGAAAAATCTTAAATTGAAAAATCTCACCTTTGATTATTTTGTTCCTTGAAATTCAACAAATTTCTCTTGGATTTTCTTCTCTGGGGTTTGCTCTTATTCTTTTCTCTTTGTTCTTTACTTTGGCCGGCCATGAAGAATGAAATGGGAGGAGTGTGTGCTGGTTTTTAAAGAGAATTATAAAAGGATTAAAATTTGCCACATGTCACCATGTAATTGGTCCATGGTTAATAACTTAACAACTAAGCATTTGCTCACCACCACATGTAATTTCTTAATTATCCAAAGTATAAAATGATAATAGATGAAATTCATGGGCTTGACAAGTGTTATGGAGGTGTAAAATTCCAAAAATTTCAATTACGTCCCCGTGAACACGTAAAATGACCGTTTTGCCCTTATGTTCGAAAAAAATGTCAAAATTAAAATTTTTCACTTTTAAAATTCAAATCATGCTCCAATTAGTCAAACTTGGTCAAAAATTTCGTCCAACATTTCAATTTTGCCCTCGGGTGGCAAAATGACCATTTTGCCCCTACGTTATGAAAATTCCTAATTTGACTCCAAGTTAATCCTCGAACTCCGAATCATCATATTAAAACATTCTAAGGTTTAATAAATCTCAAATACATCCTAAAATCTTTATTCAAACTAGTTTGAGGTTTTAATCGACTTAATTGTACCACTAAGTACAATACCGACTTTTAATGATTTTCTAAGGCATCCAAGTATGCAGACATGCTATCAAGTACATGAATGACATGGCAAGTATATTATAGAGCTGGGCTTGACGGTGACCCTAACAAGCAGCGGAAGCAAGCAAGATTGAAGAGAATTACAAGTTGTAATTTTTTTTTTCTAGAATGGACATTAATGTGGCTTATTATATATATATATAAATTTTTATGTATTTGTATGAATGATATTAGATATTATTTGTATGCTTGAAAACATGTCATCTAGAATTAAGGTGCCAACATCTCTTAAGGAATGCCTTGCGTACATTATGTATTTCAGTTTAAAAGGAGTTTTATACTATGAGATACATAATGAATATAGGAAAATAAATCACATCTAGACAAGATGGTAATATGGACTTAGTTATATACTAAAAGTGTTTAGTTGGAAGCATAACTAAGCCCATAATTTGACTTAGGATATTCTAAATATGCATATAGAAAATCTAGTAAAAAAAATTCAATTAAAACCCTAAGTATAAAAATATTGAGTGGGAGAGGATGCTAGTAATCCTAGAGTCCATGATCTCCATTGTTGGCTCATGGCATGTGAAACATGTCACTCCCTACAGGTGGACATGAATCTAGATCATGATGGACTGGGTCTCCGAAAGGATAAATCCTTTTAGGTGGATTATGAAGTGAGACCTCCCATAGAGGCTCACTAAGTAAGGAGCTTAAAAGAATGAAACAATGGTTGTTACACTCAACATAAATTTACTATTAACTTGCCTACAGTAGCTCTATTAGTAAACTTCGTGGACCAAATGAAGGCATTCCTTAACCATGTTAAGTATGAAGATACTAGGTAAGATAGTTAAGTGGAAGGGTCCCAATTTACTTGGTAGTAAATTCTCACAGCCCATAGTCAGTTAATTTATTACAAAAAGGTAGATGACCGTCGAACTAATAATATAATTTATAGGGTTTTATATATTGTCATCATGCATACATGCATCATGAAATGTTCAAAGTCTATGAATAACTAGTATGCTTACATAATTTCAAATGTACTTTCAGAAACATATCAACATCACAAATATGAATCCACTTTCAATTTTGCTAAACAAACGCACTCTAAATGGTGATAACTACTCTAAATTGAAAAGAAACATTAATATTGTCCTTAATTATGACAAGATCACATGGGTTCTTTCTGACCATGAGCCTGAAGCACTGATTCCCCAATCAACTCCACAAGATATTGAATATCATAAAAAGTGGCATGATGCAAACGAGATAGCTAAATGCTATATACTGGCCTCTATGAACAGTATATTGCAAAAGCAGCATGAAGGCATGGGTAATGTTATTGACATAATATTGCACTACATGAGATGTTTGGTATGAAAACTAGATCTGCTAAGGTGAAAGCAATCAATGCTTTTAAGGACCTTAAGTAGAAACCTGGGTAGCCAGTTAGAGATTACATGCTAAAAGTGATCTCTTGTCTCAATGAGGCAGAACTAAATGGTGCTGAGATAGATGCAAAAACGCAAATATCAATGATTGTTCATAGCTTGAATTTGTCATTTTCACAGTTCATATTGGATTATGAACTGCACACTAGGGATTACACCCTAAATGGGCTAATGAATGATCTTCAAAATGTGGAGGAGGTTCTTGATTTAAAAAAGAAGCTTGAAGCACATGCAATTTCCACTTCTAAGCCTAAACCCAAGGGTAAAAAGAAGATAGTTGGAAATAAAAAGATTTCTAAGGGCTCAGTGGGAGCAAAGAAAAAGCCCATGAAGAAAAAGACTGCTTCAAAAGACAACACCAAAGGAAAATGTTTCCATTTGTGGTGTGAAAGGACATTGGAAGCCAAATTGCAAGGTCTACCTTGAAGAAATCCAAAAAAATAAACAAGGTATGGGTTTTCTAAATATGTTAGAAGCCTATTTAGTGGTTGATTCTACATATACTTATATAGTAGATTCTGGAACCACTAACCATGTTTTCAATTCTTTACAAGGGTTTCAACAAAGGAGAAAACTGAGTAAAGGGTAGTTTCGAATGAGGATGGCAAATGGCACCTTCATTTCAGCATTAGCAATCGGATCCATTATTCTTCAATTTCCTTATGGTCGTAGCTTAGTTTTGGAAAATGTTTATTACATTCCAGAGACTTATAGAAATTTGATATCTGTCTTTTGTCTAATAAAGTCTGGATATTCAATTTATTTTAGTGAGACACTCACTATTTATTTGAATAAAGATTTTATTTGTTCTGGAATTGTAAGATATAATCTTTATTTCCTTGAGCCTATGACTTATTCTGCAAATGTTATAGAAGCAATACGATTTGAAACTGAAAGAGTCAAAGAATCTAGTATAAATCAAAATTATCTTTGGCATCTACGTTTAGGTCATATAAATCAAAATAGACTCAATAGGCTTATAAAGGATGGTACTCTACCAAACATGGTTGAGTGTCTTTTGCCAGTATATGAGTCTTGTATTGAAGCTAAAATGACTAAAGGGCCTTTCAAGGCGAAAGGTAACAGAATGCCAAACGTTCTAGACTTGGTGCACATAGATGTGTGTGGACCAATGAACGTAAAAGCTAGAGGAGGTTATGAATATTTCATAACTTTTATTGATGATTACTCGAGACATGGCTTTGTGTATTTAATGCACAAAAAAAGTGAATCCTTTGAAAAGTTCAAAGAATTCAAAGCCCAAGTTGAAAAGTAACTAGGCAAGCCATTAAAACAACTTCGATCATATCGATGAGGTGAGTATTTTTCATATGAATTTCAACAATATCTCACTAACAATGGGATAATTTCAAATTTGTCAGCGCCAAGAACACCTCAACATAATGGTGTAGCTGAAAGAAGAAATAGGACTCTTTTAGAAATGGTTAGATCAATGATGTCCTATGCTAACCTTTCGATCCCATTCTGGGGATATTGTATGCAAACTGCTTAGTACTTGCTTAATTTTGCTCCATCTAAGGTTGTGTCTAAGACACCAAGAGAGCTGTGGACAGGGTGTAAATCATCTCTACGTCATCTGCAAACTTGGGGGTGTCCTGCACATGTTTTAAAGCCTAAGTCCACAAAGATGGAGCCAAAGACTGAGGTGTGCTTGTTTGTAGGATATCCAAAGGGAACAAGAGGTTATTACTTCTATAGTCCTCAAGATAAGAAAGTTTTCATTAGTACGAATGCCACTTTCTTAGAGAAAAAGTTTATGAGAAATCATAAACCTAGAAGTGAAATTGTCTTAGAAGAATTGTCTGATCCTTCATATTTAAGAGTTAATTCTGAAGATGTCATAACACAGTCCAATTCAAGGGTTGAAACAAAAACACAACCTGAACATCAAATAGTGGTGCCACGACGTAGTAGGAAGGTTGTGAGACAACCAAAAAGATACATGGGTCTAGGAGAAAACATGATTGCACTCTCAAACAAACATGAATATGATCCTATTACATATAAGGAAGCTATTAACAATGTTGATGCTGAAGAATGGCATAAGGCAATGAAATCTGAGTTGGACTCCATGGATTCTAATAAAGTTTAGACTCTAGTAGGTCCTTTTGAAGGGATAAAACTTATAGGGTGTAAATGGATTTATAAGAGAAAAAGAGGAAGTGATGGGAAGGAAGAGACCTTCAAGGCTAGACTAGTGGCCAAGGATTCTACCCAAAGAGAAGGGATTGACTATGAGGAAACTTTTTCACTGGTTGCTATGCTTAAATCCATCAGGATCCTCCTATCCATACCCGTACATCTTGATTATGAGATATGGCAAATGGATGTCAAGATCGCATTTTTAAATGGAGATCTTGAAGAGCGCATTTATATGGCTCAACCAAAAGGTTTCATTAAAAAGGGCCACGAGCATAAGGTTTGTGAATTGCATAGGTCTATCCATGGACTTAAGCAAGCATGTAGGTCTTGGAACATAAGATTTGATATTACTATCAAATCATATGGTTTCTAGCAAAATGTTGACGAACCTTGTGTCTATAAACGGATACAGGATAAAAAAGTTGTTTTCCTAGTCCTTTATGTTGATGACATTTTACTCATTGAGAATGATATAGGAATATTATCAATAGTTAAAGGTTGGCTGAACCAACAATTCAATATGAAGGATTTAGGAGAAGCTAGCTATGTTCTAAGGATCAAACTTATAAGGGATTGTAAGAACAAGCAGATAGCATTATCTCTAGCATCCTACATAGACAAGATTTTGGCCAAGTTTACTATGCAAGATTCCAAGAAGGGTTTTATGCCCTCTAGACATGGAGTCAAACTTTCAAAAGAGATGTCACCTAAAACTCTAGAGGAAGTTGAAAACATGAGACGGATTCCATATACATCTGCCGTTGGAAGTTTCATGTATGCTATGTTATGCACTAGGCTAGATATTTGCTACGCAATTGGATTGGTTAGCAGATTTCAGTCAAACCCAAGCGTGGAGCACTAGACTACAGTCAAGTGCATTTTTAAATATCTTTGTAGAAGAAAGAATTACATGCTTGTATATTCTGGAAATGACCTTGTAGCGACAGGGTACACTGATTTGGATTTTCAGTCTGATGTTGATTCTAGAAAATCAACATCAGGATCTGTTTTCACCATTGGAGGAGGAGCCATAGTTTGGAAGAGTGTAAAGCAATCTTGTATTGCAGACTCTACTATGGAGGTAGAGTATGTTGTAGCTTGTGAAGCAACAAAGGAAGCTATATGGCTCTGTAAGTTCCTTACGGACCTTGAAGTAATTTCAGATGCAGACAAGCCAATTACACTCTATTGTGATAACAGTGGAGCAGTGGCTAACTCAAAAGAACAACGAAATCATAAAGCAGCAAAACATATTGAAAGGAAGTATCATCTCATTCAAGAGATCATACAACATGGAGAAGTAATTGTGAAGAAAATTCCAACAAAGCAAAACCTCACCGATCCATTCACAAAGACTCTAACACAAAAGAGTTTCGATCATCACTTAGAAGATCTTGGAATGAGGGATATGTCATACTTACATTAGGGCAAGTAAGAGATTGTTAGGAATTTTGAGAATATGGTGCCCTGGAAAGCAAGTATATTCTCATGCTTAAATTCATTAAATTTATTTGTAATGAAAGTATATTTTGACAATAAGACGAAGAGTTTGTTTTAGTAAGCATTCATTATCTAGTTATTAAGGTACCAAGATTCTATTAAGATATTAAAATACATTTGCATGAAGAGTCATACATAAGAGACATGTATTTTAATTGAATCTAAAAAATTATTCACAGCCATATAATAAAGCTGGTCATTTTATTATGTTAAGGCTGTAGTGTCCAGATTTCTTCCAACGAAATGAATGTGATTCATTTCAAAGGAATGATGAGTCTCAAACCATCGAAATGGTTGACTTCGAGTAATGACACTATAATATGAACTGGAATCATGTGAGAATCAAATTTAAGTTTTACCGTTATCTAAATCTTGATCTCACACTTAGCATTTGCTTATAGTAGAACCAAAATCCTGATGGATAGTGGACTCGTGTTTAATCTCCTTATAATCTTTGATTTACCATGAGCATGATCATCATAAAGCATTGATCTAGACTCCGTATTTTGGGATTATAATCGAGATAAACATCTGGGAACATATATCCAGATAATGGAGTTCATAGCATTAACATCACTTTTAGTGATTTCAAGAAGATTGGTGATTAATATGGGCTAGTGGATTGATGAATTAGCTACTCATCACATTTGGATACTCAAAAGATTATATCTAGAGTATTGAATCACTAATTGGATAAAACTTGAGATTAGGGGACAAAATTGACATAAAGGGTAAAATAGTAATTTCACCTTTTGTCATTGGATGGTTATGAGGGTTCACAATATAAGGTTTGCAATTGGACAACTAACAATTAATATCAAGTATTGAATTGTTTCTTGTAATTATAGTTAATCCAAGAGTGCAACCATGAATCTATGGTGGAGTGATTTCATGGTTAATAAGTTTGAATTATTTTTAATGAGATTAAGAATAATTCTAAGTTTATTGGAGCTTGGAATATCTATGTCCAAATA
>NC_030858.1:19248228-19316882 GCF_000208745.1 Theobroma cacao | reverse complement strand
CCTTTTTATAAAGAAATAATAAAATAATAAAAGCATGACACATGGCATTTCCTTATTGGTTCAAATTTTAAATATTTGACTTTTAATTCTTTAATTCTCCACCACACATTTCTCATGTTTATCCATTTTCATGATGAATAAAATCCCTTGGTCTTGACAAGTGTCGGGGGTGAAAATTTATCGATTTGCCCCCGAGGTGGCAAAATGACCATTTCGCCCCTATACTCCAAATTCTACCGGAATTAAAATTTTTCACTTCTAAACCTCAATCATACTCCAATAAGTCAAATGGGGCCAAAAAATCTTTTCTAAAAATTCTCATTTTGTCCCCAAGTGGCAAATGACCATTTTGCCCCTATATAGTAAAAATTTCGGTTTGACTCCAAATTGATCCTCGAACTCCGAATTACCATTTTGAGTCATCCTTAGACTGTGAAACTCTTAATTTCACCTTAAAATTTCTATTTTAATTAGTTCAAGGTATAAATCGACTTACTTGTACTTCTAAGCACAATACCGACTTTTAAATATTCTTTCGGGACTGTTCAAATATACAATCACTCTATCAGTCTCATGTGTAACATGGTAGATAACTTACGACTAGGCTTGACAGCACTACCACCCTTAAAATAAAATTTTGTCCTCAAAATTTCTCTTATCAAATTCAAAGGAAAGGTAGGGTATTATCTTTTTATTCGATGCTCAACTTCTCATGTTATCTCCTTTATACAAAATCTTGAGTTGCTCCTCGTCTTTATTTCCAACTCAACTTTAATACTTCACTTCTATCTATTATTACCTTTTAGAATTTGATCAACAATAATCCTCTCAATCATGAGTCTTTATGTCATTTAGGATTATACTAGGTGGTTTCCCAAGATAAAGAGTCTACGCAGCCTTCTATTTATAATCGGTGCTGCAGTCACTGACTATAAACAAGACTCTACGTCAACTTCACTATTCCGCTGTTTACCACAAGAGTTGCTTCATTTAATCACTTTTCATTCAATTGAGTTAATACAAGAATTATAAATCCTCATAGTAATCCTTTATAGTACTCATTTTCTATGCCACCATCATAATCCTTTATTCACAAATTCGTTACTTAACATTGATGTCCCTTCTCATTAATCTCTCATCCTCTTTATTTCTTAAGATTTGACTTTGATCAATACATTCTTGATTTTAATACTCTAAAAAGTAATTTATTTCAATGTAGCCATTGGAATCTACTTAATTAAAACAAATCTTTTACTTTTGGAGTTACTACCTTAGTCGTTCTCAATGGCTTGACTCCTTTTTGAGTCTATACCACAATTAGCAAAGTAAATTCTCTATCACAGATGCATGATCGGGACACTGACCCCAACATATCTATATTATCTATGTGATATGCCACAGTTATCCCTTAGGGCATATTTCACTACCAATATTCACATCTTTACCATGATAATTTCTCGAATAAATTAAAACTTGTGGGGCAAAACATACTTTACAATTTATATCTCCCTCTATAAGCATCTCCAAAAATCCTCATGTCCTATGTCCCACATTAGGACAGTCTTCCCATATGGTTCAATAGATCACAACTTCATCACACGCCTAATGATTCATTATTTATAGTATCCCACTATTCTCATAGTCGTAACCGATTATATTTCTCATCTTAAAATTTTACGGTATCACCTTCTAATTCCCTCCATACTCAAATTTATAATCTTTGACTTAACCCCGTTAACTGGTGATCAATTCATAGTACTGCAAGGTTTAATAATTATTAAATCTAATAATTGCTCGAACCATTAATGGTTTCCTATTTCAACCTTCAGTACTTATTTAAAATAATCGATCGTGCCACTAAGATAATTATTCATCCTCAATACTTATATTACTAATCTACCTTTGTCATACTAAAAGATTTTTATACTCCTTCTATCGTTTAAACAACTACTCTATCATCCGTTTATATTATACAAGACAAAAGTCAACTCTTAAGCCTTTTATACAGGAGATTATTATCCTTCTTATACTATACCTGCCTAGGATTACAATATTACGAGCTTTAACAAGGCACTAAACATCTTTAGGATCATTATCATCCTGATCTTTTTTCGAGTCCGTTTCAAGTTTTCTCTTTTTCTTCTCTTGCCATCCCCATACATTGCTCCCACAACTTGGGGGAGAATGTCTAATGATCGATGCAGATGCATCCTATTCAATCTAACCTCACTTAACCTAACTTGAGGCCACGCAGTGTCAGTATGGATTTCTTAAAACAACTTTAAAACCAAAAACTTTAAAATCCAAAGCTTTAAAACCAAAATCTTTGATCTTTAAACCATGCTTTGATACCAACCAAATTCTGCCCACCCCTCAGGGCATGGTGACATTCAATGGTACCTATTAGAGCACTAGGGAAAAGGTGCACTTCACCCCGGGACTCACTGGGGGCAGTCTCTTCCCTCATTTTCCAAGCTCTTAGGCGGAGAGTCATACTTCACCACAGATCATATGCGAGAGTTCCCAGGAATAGGGTTATCTTTCCCTTTACTCTGATACCAACTGAATTGTCATGACCCGGAACTCCTATCGAGCCCATGACAATCGCCGCGAAGTCTCGTCAGACATTCTTTACTCCGAATGCTGACCGAAACCTCGCAAGGCTTTCGTATCAGTTTTCTTATGTCCCCTGTGATCGACAGTAACTAAAATCATGTTTTGAAACGAAATGGACCAATTTCCATCCAAAAATAATGAAAATTTATTTTTTCCTCACAGGGGTATTTTCGTCATTTTTCTTTGAAAATATCGAAACCCGCCAAAAACATGGTGTAAAAGCTGAATATGTTCATACATACTTTAAATCAGATAACTGAAGTATAAAATTACTTTTGCAGTGATACATGGGCCCCTAACTAACCAATAAGGTGCGAGTCTATGAACCTACAATTTTGTCGATGCAAGGTAACTGAAGTTCTTGATGCAATCAACTATCTACCCGCTATCCCGAGCCTAAAATGTGGGGAATTAAGGGTGGTGAGATTATAAAATCCCAATGAGTAAATAGACACCATCTAAACTATCTAAAGGCAAGTAAATGGAGACGAATTAAAATATTCTTTTCCAATATATGTTTCATAACATGAATATTCAGTTTACTCAATTAATCAATATGGCTTATATATCTCACAAAACTTGGCTCCTTCCAAAATCATTCTCGCGAGTACCTTCGTCAAGGTATCCCACTGAGACCGCCAAGGCTATTAAATGTCTCATACCCATAAACATGTTTTCACATCTGACACACAGTCGTTCCTTAGCATTGGCTGAGTCTCACTCTCATGCAGTGGTCCACGTGAAGTGCACTCAAATCTTTACCTCAAGAGATACTTCATCCAACATCTCCCCCTTGAGGTAAATATATAACTAAGTTACCATGCCCCTCTCATAGGCAGTCCACGGAAACCCCCACCACTGCAGTGACTATGGATTATTTTATCTACCACCTGATTTATAAAATCCTTATATGATGACATGGCAATTTATCGCATTCTAGCCTCTCAAGGCTGAATACATAGTATATATAATTTTGATACAAATACCGACTTTGCCATTCATGCTCACATATTGCTATAAGCCATATAATTTAAAACACAATTTATAACACAAGTAGACAGTCTCCAATTACTCTATGTTCAAAACCAGTATTTAATTTTTCAAAAAATTTATAAAATAACAATTTCTCCTAAAATGTAGCAATTTACCATTTAAACCCATTTTCTATAAAATCACACAAATGTATAAAACTACTCTAGATAATTAAGACGATAATAAGTTTACTCACAGTTTTAGGAGCCGATGTACTCCTAATCCCAATCTTCGAGCACTATCTCTGTACTTTTACCAGTGTAATTTACTCACCACTTATCCTCAATGTACAATACATAATTCACCACATTAATGCTTGACCATTATAAATCAATTCAGGCTCGGTGTATATGCATGATATGATATGCAACTTATCAGACTACCGCTTAAATGCGGTGCTGACCTAATTCGGCCTATCACCCGATTAAATGATAATTGTGTCCGATTTGGCTCCAAATTGCTCCATTTCATTTCTAATACCTCAATTCACCAAACATTATTCAAATAACACCAATTTCAGCATCAAAACCCTCCCAATTCTTCATGAAAAAATTCGGCCATTACAATGTACTAACATCGTGATTTTTCCTACTTAATTTTCTCACCATTATTCATCATTTTCTAAGCCATTTCTCTTGAAATAATAACAATCCATCACCCACACACATCAAGGAAGATTCGGCCAATGAAGATTCATGGGGAAAATGGATTATTTTCTTGTTGTTTTGCTTCTAAATATGCTAAACTAACTAAAAACACTAACATATCTTAAAATCAATTCAATCCACCATCTTTCTCTCTCCTTATCTATTTTGACCAGCCATGAATTCATCATGAAAACATGTAATTTAACCATGGAAATTAAGGGAAAATGCATGGGTAAGGTAAATCACTAGCAAAATCAAAGAAATTTTACATTTGCTTGATCAAATCCTTGAATTCCAACACTTTCTCTTTGATTTTTCCCACCTGGGGTTTGTTCTTCCTTGGTTTCTCTTCTCTTATGGTTTGGCTGATCACTATGGGAGAAATGGGCTGATTTTTTTGCCTTTTTATAAAGAAATAATAAAATAATAAAAGCATGACACATGGTATTTCCTTATTGGTTCAAATTTTAAATATTTGACTTTTAATTCTTTAATTCTCCACCACACATTTCTCATGTTTATCCATTTCCATGATGAATAAAATCCCTTGGTCTTGACAAGTGTCGGGGGTGAAAATTTATCGATTTGCCCTTGGGGTGACAAAATTATCATTTCGCCCCTATACTCCAAATTATACCGAAACTAAAATTTTTCGCTTCTAAACCTCAAATCATACTCCAATAAGTCAAATGGGGCCAAAAAAATCTTTTTCAAAAATTCTCATTTTATTCCCAAGTGACAAATGACCATTTTGCCCCTAGATAGTGAAAATTCTGATTTGACTCCAAATTGACCCTCGAACTCCGAATTACCATTTTGAGTCATCCTTAGACTGTGAAACTCTTAATTTCACCTTAAAATCTCTATTTTAATTAGTTCGAGGTATAAATCGACTTACTTGTACTTCTAAGCAAAATACCGACTTTTAAATATTCTTCTGAGACTGTTCAAATATACAATCACTCTATCAGTCTCATGTGCAACATGGTAGATAATTTAGGATTGGGCTTGACATCAAATGACCCTTGTATCCAAATGTACAAATTAACTCGAGGTCGAGTTTTTCTCAAGTGAAGAGGACTAACGTAGATAGTCTCGTAGATGATTTCTTAAAGCAAGCTAAGTGTCAAAAGCCAAAATGAAAAGTCTAAAGGTCATAAATAGATATGTCCTTAATTTTAGTATTTTCCTTATTTAGTTAGGAATCCTATTAAGAATAATAGGTATAATAGAATTTCCCTTTTATTTTAATTTACTTGGACAACAAGTAAATTGTGAGACCTTGACCTTTGTAGACTCATAGTTAGTAATAGACGCGACATCCCTAATTAGGGATAATTTCGTCATTTCCTTAGTAAACTCCTAAAAGTAAGTTTTAAACAATATTAAGGCCTAAGTAGGCCAAACATGTAAATAAATGATGAAAATATGGGTAAAATGACAAGGAAATAAAAATTTTGATGATTTTCAAGGTAGGGGCAAAATGGTCATTTTTCACCTCAAGTTAAAATTTTTAAGTTTTCATGAACCCGAGCATTTCTAGACCATTATGGACCTTGTCCCAGTGTCAAAGGAGTACAAAGATTGCATAAAGCGTTTGTCATGGTTAAAGTAAGATTAGAGATATTACGAGAGTCGTAACTCATGAGAATGGATACCTTTCACACCATGCCCTTGAACGGAAGTAAGGGCACGCTTACAGATGATAAAACTTTATGTATAAATAAGGTTACAAATCCAAGATCTACCATAATAAGAATTTAGTACACAAGCATACCTAATTTCTAGTCCATGGTTTAACAACAAAAACAATATTGACCAGATTGACTACTAGTCTTCAGTGCACTAAGATCTTCCTCTCCTTTTTTTTTGTAACTATCTAATGGGTGAGATCTTTATGGTTTTGAATGACAGGAGAGGGGACCTAACTTTTCTTTTATATAGTGAATCCTTAGTCCCACCCATCATGGGAAGTAAGGTTTCTTATAGGCCTACACATTAAGTCCACATTAATTGTATTCATGTATTATTATTGCATACATGAATTAGTAGATTCATATATTACTATCGCATACATGAATCGATAGATTCATGTAACATTAGTGCATCATGAATAAGTAGATCTAATTATAAAATATAATTAATTGTCACTTCGTCAAGACCAAGTAAGCTTAGCCTATTTTATAAAAGACAAAATAAATATAAATAATGTAAGTCCATAATTTTGTATTGAGAAAATCTAACAATCTTCCACTTGGACTACATTATTTAAATTTTAAATTTTGAAAAAACTTTTCTTGAAAATGACTCATAGGCTAAGATAACTTAAAACTTTATGATCTCAAACAAAAACTAACTAGTCTTGAGACATACTTCAATAATCTTTCTATCCAATAAGATTTATGATATAGGAAAATAGCAGTAACTACATCTATTAAGATATAACACTAACTATAATCACATACGTCACTGAATTTTATTGACATGAAGTAAATGTGGTAAGGTAGCAATAAATAACGACACATCCTTAATGATCTATATTCATGTGTGGTATTCGTTTGTCAATCGCTTCATTCTCTTTTTTATGTAGCTCATGCATGCAAGAGAAATACTTTATGGTTTATTTAGTAAACTTGTATGTTTGTTTTACATATCTCGAGATTATTTTATGTGTCAAAGACATACTCTCAAGACTGTAAATTTATGCCCTTTCTTATACTTAAAACTGACACATGTTTTAAGTCTTAATATATGCAAATATGTATGTTTTCGAAAAATCAGTATGACTGAATATCATTTGAATAACCATTAAAATAAATTTAAATACATTATCAATGATACGTGCCAAACAAAAGCCAATAAAACAAATATCAAATCCTCCCACTAACTAAGTACATCAAAAAACTATAAAACATTCATATCATGAACATGTTTCTTGAAAGTAACAGGGCACAGTCCTTTGTTTAGTGGATCAGCGATCATGTCATCAGTTTTAATATGCTTTACAATAATGTCACCATTTTTCACAAGTTCTTTAATTGTCAAATATTTTATCTCTATATGCTTGGCCCTTATGATATTTCTATTATTGTTAGTGAACATAATTGTTGCAAAATTATCACAGTATAATTGTATGAATCTAGTAATAGAGTCAACCATCGATAATTCCTTAATGCGATATCTTAACCAAACCACTTGTGTAGTTGCTCCATAACATGCTACAAATTATGCTTGGATAGTGGATGAGATCACAAGTGTTTGTTTTACAATTTTTTAAGATATTGCATGACCTGTTAACATAAAAATGTATCATGGTGCGAATTTCCTATCATCTATACAGCTGGCAAAGTTTGAATCCATATAACCCACTAACTTAAGATTTTTAACCTTTTGATAAACTAGTAGATATTTCTTAGTTCTTTTCAAATATCGCATCACTTTCTTTGCAGCTTCCCAATGATCTTTACCAGGATTAGACAATTATCTACCCAAAAGACCTACTACAAAAGCAATGTCCGACCTTTCGCATACTTAGGCATACATCAAGCTTTTTACTACACAAGCATATGGTATTTCTTTCATTGATTCCCTCTTAACATCATTTTTCGGGCATTGTGCCAAGTTCAATTTATCACCTTTAACAATTGGCAGATCTCTATTTTTACAATCAAGTATAGAAAATCTATTTAATACTCGACCAATATATGCACTTTGAGAGAGTCTTAATAAGTGACAAGTTCTATCCCTATGTATTGCAATTCCAAGAACATAAGATGTGTGAGACCCTGTCAAGCTCGATTAAAAGACGGTATTGTACCGAGTGGTACAACTAAGTTAAATCGAGCCTTGAACTAGTTCAAATAGAAATTATAAGAGGAATTTGAAAATTTTGAAACCCACAGAATGGCTTAGAATAGTAATTCGGAGTTCAAGGTCCAGTTTGGAGTCCATCAGGAAAATTGACCGATTATGGATAAAACGGTCATTTTACCATTTAATGATAAAATGGAGATTTCTAGCCAAGATTTGATCACATTTGACCAAGAATAATTATATGAAATATAATTATGATTATTGGAGTATAAAATGATGTTTAGTAGTGAAAAATTGTGATTCCGGTATTTTTGGAGCACAAGGGTAAAATGATAATTTTGCCACTAGAGGACTAAACGGGAATTTTTATAAAACGATTTTTACCCCATTTGGTTAATATTGATCAATATTAGTGTTATTTGAGGTTAAAAAGTAGAAATAATGTGATTCCGGTACATTTCGGAGTATAGGGGCAAAATCGTAATTTTTTCATCTCGAGGGTAAATCGATAAATTTTTTGCCCCAGCACTTGTCAAGACCAAGGGATTTTAATTGTGGTAGGATTGGATAAATACCAGAATATTTGTGGTGGAAAATTAAGAAAAAAAAGTCAAAAAGTTAAAAAATTGGGCCAATAAGCATGTGACACGTGGCATGCTTGATTATTTTATTATTTTCTATAGAAATCAGCCCATTAAATCCCCAATTCTCTCACCATATTTGGCCTAGGCAACCAACAACAAGAACAAAGGAAGAACAAAGGAAAAAATAAGAAAACCTAGGTGAAAATTCAAAGAAAAAGTGAAAAAATCAAGGAAACAAACTAGGTAAGTTAGAATTTCTTTAATTCTCCTTGATACCTAGCTTACCCATGCTTTTGTTCTTGATTTCCATGGTTGAATATTGAGTTATCATGATGAATTCAATTCTGAAAAATGGGTATGGAAGAGGTATTGTTGTTGGAATGATTTGATTTTAGACTATGTTAGTGTTTAGGGATAGTTAAGCATGGTTATGAACAAAAACACAAAAGAAATATTCAATTTCTCTAGGGTTCCTTGTTGGTCGAACCATGAGGGCTGAATATCAATGGGGGATTGTTTTTATTTCAAGGAAAATGGCTTGGAAAATGATGAATTAAGGTGAAACGGTTATGTAGAAAAATTTTTGGTGCTAGTGCACCAAATGACCGAATTTTTCTATAAGGAACTGTGAGGGTTCTAATGCTGAATTTGGCTTTATTTAAATGGTATGTGGTAAATTAAGGTATTAGAGGAGAAATGGATTAATTTGGAGTGAAATTGGACGCATTGGCCAATTGATCGGATGAAAAATCGACTTAGGCCAATACCGGGTCTAGATGGCTACCCGTGCATTTTTCATTTCATATCATATATATATCGAGCCTGAAATAGCTTATGACTGTTAGACACAATTTAATTGGAATATGTGTCATGGATTATGGCTAGGTGGTGAGCCATTGGATACGGGTAAAGGACTGTACCCGCGGACTGAAAATAGGAGTATTTCTACTCCTGATACCGGTGAGTGGACTTGCATTTCAAACTTGTTTTGGGGAATATGAAAGATTCTATCCAACTTGTCTTAGAAAATGTACCTTGGGAACAAGCTTTTAGTAAAATGATTTTATATTGTGAAAATGTGCTATACAATGGTTTATGTGTTATCACAATATGATAATATGCATTGGATGCTTCTTTACATGTTGATTTGAACCCGGCTATGTGCGAGTAGGAGTGCACATAAGCCGTTGCTGACCCGGCTATGTGCGAGTAGGAGTGCACATAAGCCGTTGCTGACCCGACTATGTGCGAGTAGGAGTGCATATAAGCCGTTGCTGACCCGGCTATGTGTGAGTGGGAGTGCACATAAGCCGTTGTTGCCCCCATAGCTTATAGGGCTGGATGCTTCGTGATCTTCCACCCTATGAGTGCTTTGATAGGTATGATCTGTGGCGAAGTATGACTCTCCACCCAAGAGCTTGGAAGAGGAGGGAAGGGACTGCTCCGTTGCTTCGTGATCCGAAGTGAAGTGCACCTCTTGCCGAGTGAAGGGGGGGAAGCTTGGAAGAGGAGGGAAGGGACTGCTCCGTTGCTTCGTGATCCGGAGTGAAGTGCACCTCTTACCGAGTGAAGGGGGGGATGCTTCGTGATCTCCCACCCCCTAGTGACAATAGCATAAGCCGTTGCATATGAGATGATGATGATGGGATGATGTGCATGATGATGATGATGGGATGGTGTGCATGTTGATGATGGGTATATGGTTGTAAATGCAAATATGTAAGCATTTGTTTTGTTGAAATTTGGAAGTTTACATGTGTTACATGTTGCTATTGTTATTTTAGCAGGATGACTTGTTTTAAGGGAAAAAGGAGACTTTTTCCTTGATGTTCTGGTTCTCGCTGCAGCGAGAATGAAGTTCGCTACAGCGAGAAACTTTCTGTCCATTTTGCTAACTTGTGGGTTTTTGCCATATTTCCCATTTCTTTGGTACCATAGTTGAGTATGAATTTTTGTAAAGTGATTTACTCATGTGGGGTTTACATGAGGGGTTTAAAGGAGCTAAAACAATTGCATGGTTTTGAGAAAATGAATGCATCATGATTTCGATAAACATTCCTTATGGTATGCTTATTCCCTTCTTGTTCACTCACTGAGTATTGTACTCACGTTTTATAAAAATTCATGTTTTCAGATCAAGTGACTGTTGGACCCTAGATCGAGGAGTCCCCGTTGTGCATCTCCTGGGTATGTGTCTGACATTTGATAGTAATCCCGTTTATTGTAAATGTCTCCGCTGGAAGTCATGGGTCCTTTTGTATTGTGAATACAATCTAACAATGTGAATATGTGTATGCAATGTAAATTGCTAAATACATGACTGGTATAGTGCATGTATATTATTATCGATAATGCCATTGTGTTTTGGCTATGTTCACACCTAGGAAAAGGTATGTGTGTATGCATGATATGATAAATTTGTTAAGCAAAGGTAAATGGATAGGCTTGCTTGGGCTTAGTGAGCTATGCTCATTGAGCTCATGCGCCGGTCATGGCCCGAAAAATTGAGTCGTGACAAGATGCTTCCCCAAGATCTTTCATGTCAAATTGTCAGGACAATAACTTCTTAGTCTCTTGTAGCATCTTCAAATCACTACTTGTGAGCAAGATATAATTAACATACAAGATAAGAGAGATAAACTTGCTCCCACTAATCTTGAGATATGGATTTGTCTAACTTGTTCTCAACAAAGCCCAAAAAGGTGACTACTTCATCAAGTTTAAGATACCATTTACAAGAAGTTTGTTTAAGCTTATAAATAGATTTTTTGAGTCTATATATAAGGTGATCTTTTCCTTCTTCTTTAAACCCCTCAGGTTTCAACATATAGACTTCTTCAATAAAATTCCTATTTAGAAAGACAATCTTAACATCCATTTGGTGCAGCTCTAAATTATAATGAGCCACTATTGCCATAATAATCCTAAAGGCATTCTTGGATGATACAAAAGAAAAGGTTTCATTGTAATCAATACCTTTTTCTCTATTTAAAACCTTTAGCAACCAATTTGGCTTTGAACCTTTTAATCTTTCATTTGGAATCTTTCTTGGTTTTGTACAACCATTTACAACCGACGGGTTTGCAACCCTTTAGTAGCTCAACAAGTTCCCATACATTATTATGTAACATAGGTTGTATCTTATCCCTCATTACATCCTATCACAAATCTAACTGAGGACTAGAAACAGCTTTTGAAAATTTTACAATATTAACTACATGACCAATATCATAGTCACCCTCTCTAAAATGGAATTCATATATGTTTAAAGAAAGAGCAGGCTTCCTAATCCTAGTAGATCTTCTTTCTGGTCCTTCTATTAGATTTTGATTTTAGGGAACTTTATCAAGAACTGGTTGCACTAGTTCTTGTTCTCCAACTTGTGTTTCCACAACAATATCTTTCTATATAGATGTAAGAATTCTTACTATCTTAATATGCTGTCATCTATCTTTAACTTCAAAGGAACTAGTATCAGCCACATCCAGTT
Organism: Theobroma cacao; assembly: GCF_000208745.1. Classification (NCBI taxonomy): domain Eukaryota; kingdom Viridiplantae; phylum Streptophyta; class Magnoliopsida; order Malvales; family Malvaceae; genus Theobroma; species Theobroma cacao. The sequence continues at coordinate 19,304,700 of NC_030858.1, read as the reverse complement.
TTAGAAACTTAACTGTTTTTGCCTCAATAATTTTACCATATCCATTGGAGCAATAGAATTTATAACCCATGGAACGATCTGGGTACCTTATGAAATAACAATGAGTGGATCGACATTTTTCTTAGTCTTAGTGGGATCATAAAGGCGCATATCTGAAAGGCATCCCCAAATACATAAGTGATTAAGACTTGGCTTTCATCTTTTCTACAACTCATAAAGGGTTTTAGGCACAAACTTGGAAAGAACTCTATTTAAGATATACAAGGTTATTTTAATTGTTTCCCCCCATAAAAATTTTGGTAAATTAGCTCTATTCATCATACTCCTCATCATATTCTTCAAGGTGAGATTCTACCTTTCAACCACACCATTTTGTTCAAGACTACCATGCATAATGTATTGGGGCACTATCTGACAACTTTCTAAATATTTGGTAAACAGACTCTTTTACTGTCCAAATGTGTTATGTCTACCATAATATTCACCAACCCTATCAGATTTGACAACCTTAATGATTTTTCCCAATTGTTTCTCAACTTGTCTTAAAGATCTTAAATTTATCAAGAGCTTCAAACTTTTCTTTAATTAAGAACATATAACCATAACGAGAAAAATTATTAATGAATGTCACCAAATATCTACAATTGCAAATAATTTGGGTATATGGTCCATTTATGTCAATGTGAATAAGTTCTAATAAATTGAAGCTTCAATTTGACCCATTTTTTTGGTCATTTTGCCCTTTCAGCAATTAACACGTCTCCAAGTCATCAAGAATAAAAGTAGGAAGGGTGTTATCGTTTATCAACCTTTCTACTCTTTGTTTAGAGATGTGACCAAATCTTTTATGCCATAACATGAATGATGTTTCCTTTTATGTGGGGCCTTTTGACAACTCTTTCAACATTATATATGGTGGCAAAAATATTAATAAGAAACAAACACAATCTATATAATCCTCGAGTTAGAGAACACATGCCAATAAGTTTTGAATCAAAACTTATTTTAATAATTAAATCCTTAATATCAAAAGCATAACCAGCAGTGTTTAAAACAGAAACAAAAACTAAATTCTTTCTAAATGATGGTATATAGAAAATGTTTTCTAGCAAAAGTCTATTTCCAATACTTAAATTTAAGCAAACTATTCCTACAAATTCAACTTTTGCCTCTATATTGTTGTTAGCCGTGACTTTGCACTCAGCCTAATTTGGCTTCCTCTTATTTATGAACCCTTGTAAGGTAAAAGCTATATGGTTATTTGCACCACCATCAAGCCACTAAGAACTAGATAAGGCTTCAAGTAAATTGGATTCAAAAACAACGAGAGCTAATGAGTTACTTACACGTTCACGCATCTCTAGCCAAGCCTTATATATGAGATAATCTTGTTTCTTGTGTCCCTTTTTCTTGCAAAAAAATCACTTAAGTTCCTTCTTAATGATAGCTTTAGCATTTTTCGTATTGACAAATTGACCATGTTCTATCCTTTTATCTTGAACTTGTTTAGGAGTATTAGGATTTGGTTTCTTATCTCTCTTGTGATGAGCCTTGGTAACAAAATAGCATTGTTGATCTTTTCAATTTTGATCTGTTCTTCATCAGCAACACATCTTGTGATGAGATCATTAATGCTCCAAGTTTCATCTTGTGATTTACAAGCAATCACTATGTACCCAAATTTAGAAAGAAAGGTATTCAAGGCTTGATGAACAATACAAGTATTAAGAGTGGAAATATCAAGGGCTTTTAGTTTGGTTTTTGATAATGGACTATCTTAATGATGTATTCCTTAACTCCCGTAATCCCATCATATTTCATGGAACATAGCCCCTTTAAAAGAGTGTTGTTTTTGGTATTTGATGACACTCTATATCTTTGGCTACTATAGCAAAAAACTTTCTTGCATTGGTTGTATTAGGAAGTCCACTACTCAAGTGTTCAGGAATTGGCCTTTTAATGACAAGCAAATAGAACTTATTGGATTTTTCCCAAGCCTCAAAAGCTTTCTTCTGCTCCACATTGTTTTCAATAATAGGCTCTATAGGCCTATCGTTATTCAATGCTAAATCTATATTTGTCATCTAAATGGTAAATTCCACTTCTCTTTTCCAATTCTTAAAGTTTGACCCATTCAAAATATCAATGGTGGCCAAGTTGTTATTGACAAAAAAGGTGACTGAAAATTTAAACAAAGCAACTTAACTAGAATAAATAGGGTAATCAAAATACTCCAAACCATAAATGAGTATAACCAAAAAGTCTACACACACCATCATGTAAACACCTTTAGGTTGAATGCATGATAGGTAATTAAAAACTCTTTCACATAAAAATAGTCACGAGAATACAACATAACCTTCGTAACTTACCACCTTTAGGTGAATAAATTATTAGAACTAGCCAATCCTTATACACAAATGCTTTTATGTGCTACCCTCTAATTTTAATATAAAAAACATCACCTTTAGGGGAATGACTGTACACTAAAATCAAAGACATCCCTAAAACATATGGGAATGATAATTCCATAACACTAGCCAATTGGCCGTTTTAATGACTATGGATTAACTAGTATAAATGAAGCTTCTCCCATAACAGGATATTCTTTATATTACCCATATCAATTTTATGATATGATTTTACTTATTTTATCAATACTTTAATGAGTATGGGGCATTATACTCTAAAATCATACCTACAAATGTGACATAACCATATAAGATATTTAGTCATTAAATCTTTCATCGATGTCACAAATAAAGTTGCTGTATTGAAAAAATTGAAAAATATCACTTTATATGGTTTTAGTTATTCAATTTTTTACTCTATAACTTTATGCCGGGAACATATAAATATCTAAGAAGAATACATCCTATTTTCACCTCAAACATATACATATTATTTTTCTGTGATATATATTCCAGAAATATCTCACCAAAATATCCAAAATAATCATTTATATGCACATAAAAATAAATACTAAAGGTGTATTAAAAAAATTAAAAAAAAATTAGCACAAAATGTAAAGTTGGGAGAGTGTAGGTGAATAGCCAAAAATTTCAAGAAAAAAAATATGGGCTTAAACATATAAATTTTTGCTAAATAACATACATTGATGTTTAATTAGATCTTAAATTCAAATTATGATACCAATTGATAAACCTTTATGTATAAATAAGATTATATAAATCCAGGATCTATCATAATAAGAATTTAGAACACAAAGCGTACCTGATTTTTTATCCATGATTTAACTGCAGAAACAATTTTGCGTAGATTGACTGTTGGTCATCAATGCACTAGGATCTTCCTCTCCTTTTCTTTTTAACTCTCTAATAGGTGAGATCTTTATGTTTTTGAATGACAAGAGGGGACCTAGCTTTTCCTTTATATAGTGAATCCTGAGTCTCACCCATCATGGGACATAGGGTTTCTTATAAGCCTACACATTAAGTCCACATTTATTGTATTTACGTATTACTATTGCCTACATGAATAAGTAGATTCATGTATCACTACTACGTACGTGAATAAGTAGATCTAATTATAGGATACAATTAGTTGTCACTTTATAAAGACCAAGTAAGTTTAACCTATTCTATAAAAGACAAAATAAATATAAATAATATAAGTCTTTAATTCTGTATTGAGAAAATCTAACACTAGAATCTTTGAGGTGCTGAGTGTTGGTCTGAAACTCTGAAGCTTTGAACCCTTCCACGGTTCCAATTTGCATTAAAAGGAGAAAGCTGTCCATTAATCCTCTGGTTTTGGATCAGGATGAAGAGTAAGCATTCCTGTGCCGAGTATTAATAGTTCCCTTTATGCGCTAGACCATGGGGGATGGGGGGAGATGTTGGCACCCAATTTCAAGAAACAAACTAGTACAGCTAATATATCAATATTATTTATAAACCATAGTCAGTGGCCCTTTATTCACATGAATCCGGATCAGAAGCTGCCAAATATCATACTTTAAAACCTCCGTTTACTTTTGAATATTGATTTAGAAATGCGTTAGGACAAATCACAAAAATTGCGAAATATGTGGGAAACTTCATTAGCAATGCTTGTCTTGTGAAATTCAAAATTAATGATCATGCGAGTGAAACAAAGAAGACTGTTTCCTTCACCTCATATCTTATCCAAAAGACCAATCACTACATCTACTAATACAATAATAATCTCAACCTCTTTGGCTTGGCTACTTTTGTTATGGTTACAATAACAAAGGGCATTAGAGTTGACGAAGGTAACAGAATTTGAAGAACGCATCATTTGCCATCTCCATGTTGTTCTCGAAAGCTTTCAAGTTTCAAGGCCTGCGTACTTCCTTTCTCTCCTTTTTACTCTTCATTATCGTTATAATAATGTTTTTAGCAGTTTCTCTGGCCAAAAGCTGCTGTTTCGTATAAGTTGTAAACAATTTTCATATCTATTTGCCTTTTGAGCTATTGCTATCTGCAGTTTATCTTGGCTTGTATTGATAAAAACTTGTGCGTGAACAACTGTGTCAAGAATACTCAACAATCTATAGTATCATGACAATATTTTCTCTATCTGGCCTTGTTGAGGTTTTGTTTCGGGCATCCTTCTTGTTGCTGCTCTTGGTTCTCTGTCATCATTTGATTGGTTTGTTGTGCATTAGATGTTAAGATTGAGACATACAAGGTCTTCTTTATGATCTTTTCATATTGGGATTCTTTAATTTAATTTCTAATTAATGATCTGCATGCACAGTGTATCCTTGTGCATGTGCAGGGTCTCTGCTTGTTCATGTAGTTTTGTTCTGAACTGGACGTATACACATATATCTCTACTGAATATTGAAGATTGTTATGTACTCTGCTTAAACGAGAGAGATGCAGAATGAAAATGACTCAGAGAAACTTTCTTTAACTTTTTTTTTTTTTGGCTTAAGGAAACTTTCTTTAACTAATGATACGCATCTTAGCTATACATCAGAGAAGCCCTTAGCAAATTGAAATTAGTAAATTACTGTTTTGAGGGTTTTCACTTTCTTTAACTAATGAGGTCATATGCTCCAATGGTTCAAGCACTTGAGTTGTTGCAAGTAGCGAAGGGATATTGAAAAGGAAATTTCCTAGGCTAATTTTGCTCTATTTGGCTATAACAATTCATCATGGCAATTTAAGGCACAAGCCAGTTCATCCAGTATTATGTTCCTTGACATACTTCCTTGTCAAAGGATCCAAACTGCTTGGACAGATGTTTTATTACGTGTCAAATAGCTTAGAAGTAGTAAGAGTTTTCCAGCAGAGAGCAGTTTTGCCCAGTTTTTAAAGCGTGTATGTTTTTTATGTTTTGCAGAAAGTGAAAAACATAATTATCACGAGCACAGTGTAAAAGGAGCGATGCATACCAGCCGTTCTGGACCCTCCTCTGTTTATAAGTTGTTGAGTGGCGAGCCAATAGGCCTATCTTCAGCAAATGGAAACTCATCATTGACTATTCTGCAGCCTTGTTACGAACAGTCAGAAGCACCTGCTTCGGCACCACAAGCATCCGTGTCCCAGCCCCGAGATTTGATTCCAAACCCTGTGCCTCATAATTCTTATATCATATGTCATAAGAGCACTAGGTTGTGTACTGGTTTCCATTCATCAACTTCAGAAAGTTCGAACACTGAAAAGCATGTTGGAAACTCGAGATGTTCTTCCCCACTCCCAATGTTTGATCATCTGATTCCTGCAACAAATACTCCCGACTCCTCACTGCTCTTCGGAGAAGGTAAGACAACTACTTGTGACAAAGAGGACTTTGAGAAATTCATGGTCTTCCCTCATGTCCCAGCAGAAAATTCTACCGTCATTCCTGAACATTCAGCTTATCCAAAGGGCACTTTGACTTTAAAAGAGCAGCTGCAGCTACAATATTTGACACGAGAGCTTGAGATCGAAATGAATGGGAATGGAAGTGAAAATGAAAATCCTGGCCTTGCGGTGAGCATCTTTGTTACATTTCTCACATTTTTGACAAATTAATACCAGCAAAATGGCCAATGGTTTGAACATGATTCAGGACATGACTAATCACTGACTTTTCCAAATTACTGATCAATATTTTTAGGATCAGGAAAGATGATTTAGAATGTCATTTAACCTGCATTGATTAGATAGGTTATAGCTAGTGGGTAATGCCCAACAATCGATGATGATGTCAAGTTGAATTTGGTATTGCATGCGTGTTATTCATGGTAATTTATATATAGATTCAGAACCATATTGAGTTTTAACATCCATCTTGATTAGGAAACACATAAAGTGCCACGAGTTGCTACAGTCCCAGTCATTCAGTTGGAACATAACAGAAACTGTCTTTCTTCGGTTGTTAATCTTGATGGTTGCATACATTCAACGCATCAACATCCTGAGGCTGTAGCTGCAAATAAACAAAGAATAAGATGGATGCCTAAGCTCCACGAACTTTTCTTAAACGCAGTTGACAAACTTGGCGGACCTGAGAGTGAGCTAAAACATCCTGAGTAAAATCTGAATGCTTTTGATTCTTAAGCCGAACTACTACTTTTGCTATGAATTGTATAGGTGCGACGCCAAAGAATATTTTGAAGCTAATGAATGTCCAAGGTTTACATATCTGTCATGTTAAGAGCCATTTGCAGGTGATCATTCTAGCTAACTTGTGGATTTGATCTTCATTAAAGAAATTTTTCAATCTGTTGATGAATATTTTTTTCCTTGAATCTATATTGCAGAAGTATCGACTTGCTAAGAATGTATCAGAGCTTAAACATGGTATAAAATTCTATTCTATGAAGAAAATTTTATGTTTACATTAATCATGCACTCTAATTCGTATCTTGTGTTTTAAGACATAGCTTCTTGACGTTTACAAGAAACAGTTTCAGACAAGTTTATGTTCATCCCACTTGGTGTGCTATGTGACCCTGGTTTTGCGAAGAAGGGACATTAAACTTTTAGATTACTGAAACGAGATTGCAGCAGAATACACCTTTAAAGGACCCAATTATTACAGCAGTAAACTTGCCATCCTCTTCATTACAAGGAAAATTCCTACCTTCTCGACTATCGACCTCTTGGATTATTCTTCAGATAGCTAGCTGGATCAGTAGTTATGAAGAACCTTTCAATCTCTTAACTCTCACCATCAGCCAGAGTGTGATCAAGAATTGAGACATAATTATTGTTTGCTGGTCACTTAAATCCCAAAAAAGAAGTCATCCAAGCTCTGATTGCTTACTTTTCATACATGCATTATATTTGTAGATAAAAGAAGCTCCAGATTTGAAGAAAAGGAAACCTTAACTGAAACCCATGGTGATGGGAATATAGCAAAAGAAAGGTGAAATTCCAGTAACCTACATTTATTCTTTGATTCATGCTCAAACCACTAATGATTTCTCCACGCCATTATGGCAGGGACACGCAAGTACTAGAGACCTTGCGAATGCAAGTTGAAGTACAAAAGCTGTTGCATGAACAGCTTAAGGTGCGTTCTTGCGCTGCTCTGTTTTGGTAGTTTTTTTCTTTTTGTGTGTATTAATTGCCCTTAGTAGGGTGAGCAAATAAATAGATTGGGTAATTTAGCCCATCATATTTAAAGATTAAATGAATCAAATATTTTTATAAAACCAACCAAACATAAAGAAAGACCAAACCGATCATACATAAAATTGATTTGACACGTTTGGTTTTGGACCAATAGATTAAAACTTATAAATTTCATCTATAATTATAAAATATATAAATCATGTATATATAATATATTACTTTATTATGTATATATGAAATTAATGATACAATTTATACGTTATAATATTTAATATCAAAGTTTGTATAAATAATAATTAATTATAAATAATATGTTATAAAATTTAAGGTGATAGCTAATGAATTTATTAAATGTAATCATATAAATGAAGTTTATTATGTATTGTAATGCTTATGTATAAATTAAATACATATATATATATATATATATATATATATATTTCATAAATNTATATATATATATATATTCATAACATTAATATTACGAAATATTATTTAAGTGTAATAATTATAACATATTAATATGTAAGATATGTACTATTATATATTATAATATTAACGTATAAGTTATATCATTTAAAATATATAACTTGTAATTTCATATTAATATAGATTTATAAATAAATAAATATATATAATTAAATTTAAATTACTATGACTATGATTTGTATATATATATATATATAATAAATTAATATATTTCTAGTATATTATTAATTATGTTTACTACAAATTTTTCTTAATATATAAAAAACATATTATATATATTAATACATAAAAAACATTCGTTTGATCTTTTGAATAGATTGATCTAAAAATTTTAAAATCAAGAACTAACCAAAAAATCAATTAAATTAAATATTATGGATCAATTGATTGAATGAATCATTTAGGTAGAACTATTTTACTCAAATCACATTTGATTTAGTTTGAGTAGGCAATTGATTTGATTTTGCTCAAGCCTAACCTACAGGACAATGTCCTAGTATCTTTGTTCAGTACTTTCAGTTGCATATCGTCTACTTCTCTTTTGTGACCCTAGGCTCCCTCTAGTAATGTTGGCACTTGGCAGGTTTGCTAACATGACAATTGTTTTCTTCTGGATTTGCATAGGTGCAAAGGGAACTTCAGTTGCAAATAGAGAAGCAAGGACAGTTCTTGAGAAAGCTTATGGAAGAACAAAAGAAAGCTGGCACCAATTTGACTCCGGCCCAATGCTTTCCATCACTTTACAATACAACGTTAATTCATACTGAAATGCCGCTCCTGTCTTCATCCGAGGCTGCCTTCTCACAGAATGGGGCCAAGTCCATTACGGACTGCTCTTCAACCCACTCACCGAAGCGTAAAGCGTCTCAAGCTGCTGTATCAGAACAATGTCAAAAGTCGCATAAAGGAGAAAGCATCACAAACACCAGCATCCCGTGTTGAATAGGAATCAAATAATTGTCATTATATTAAAAATCTGTGATGATTGAAAGGATTGAACAGATGAACAAGATACCTGGGTTGTTGCATAAGTCCAAAACTAAAAAGGGTGAAAATGACGAAAATCTTCCTGGTTTTGTTATGACAAGAAAAGCAGACTAAAATATTTTGATGGTTCAAGTATGTTTCTATGGAATACAATCTCTTGCAAGAATCATAACAAAATCATTTCACCAGAACGTCAGAGAGCTCAAACACCCTACTACGTCTCATTACCGTTTTTTCTTGCGTGACCCCTTTAGGGCGGCCTTAGTCTTTACCCACTCTTTCAATGAAGCAGAGCTTCTCATAAATGAACAAGTTTCGCCTATGCTAGTATCTCCACCAAAAGCTTTGTTTGGTTCTGAATTACATTTCTCAACTGTTGGGACGGAAGCATCTGTATTGCCCACAACAGTTTGCTGGTTGCTTTCTGGAATACTCCGTACAGTGTCTCCTTCCTTTCTGACTCCTAAAGCAGGAGAACCATATACTGTAGGTTCACTCTTATGCGATTTCGTTTTATTGCTATGATTTCCATCAGCGGAGTAAACCACATCCTCATAGATGGGTTTTGTGCACTCTTGCTTTGTACTACTGCCTGGCACAATTTCTGAGATGCTGAAAGAACTGCTGTTCTCACTTACCAATTGCATCCATGAGGACTTGTGGAGCCATGAAGAACCTCTTCCTGAATTACTTGAAGCCGTTTTAGGTTGGTTTGGCTGAGGTTCCACATCCACTATTTCTGTTTTGCCTAACATGCCTTCCAAATTCTTAGGCTTTGCCAAATTCCCATTCCTGCTATCAAGAGTGTTGTTCACTTTACAACCATCAGAAATTTGTTGTTTTTCCTTGGTAGTACCAACATTTTGCAAAATATTAGAGAGACTGAATGCACTATTGCTTCTATCTCCAACAAGTGCCCTCCATGAAGACTTCTGAGACCACGAACAACTAGTATTCGACTGTTTGAGACCACATTCTGCTCCAGTGGTTTGAGCAACAACGACAGATTCATTTGATTGGGTTTGAACATTTCCCTTTTCATTTCTGTTAGGAAGTAAAATATCGTCTTTCTGCGCTTTGTGCTCATTCTGAATTGGTCCATCTTCAGAAGTTTGTATCTCACTGGATTTGAACCTCTTAATTTTATGACAGCAATATAAGAATTAGGACCAGAATGTACACAGTTACATAATGCTGATAGAATAGAAGAAAAAAAAATCGAATGAGAGGTTATACCTGTTTCAATGATACCTTATCAAGTTTTGTTCTCCCTGATCTTTTGTTTGCCATGGACACAATATTAATCATGAGGTTGTCTTCATTGGCTTCATTCTCCTCAAAATCTGCATTACTATCATCAAACTCTGAATTCCTTCTCTGTCCATGAAAAAGAGAAACAAGTTGGTGCTTATCTTCTTCTTTGTTAGGAAGTGGTTTCCTCTTCTTTCTTGGATGCAAAGTATTATTTTCCTGCACTTTGCACGCGCTCCGAATTGCTCCATAATTAGAAATTTGGGTTTCACCAAGTCCTGTTTTCTGTGTTCAATACAGCAAGAGTAAGAAATAAAGCGCAAGGATAATAAACATTAAGAAACCCTGAAAAACAGAGAGCTATATAATTGCACCTCAGTGGAGACTGCTTTCTTCTCCCTGCTCCCAGACATAGCTGCTCGATTATTTGAATCAGAAACAACATTAATTATGAGGTCATCATCATCTGTTTCCTCCTCATCGGACAGTGGACCCTCAATTAGTTTGGTGAAATCCTCTCTTTCATCTGCTAGGATAGCACTGCTAGTGTTTGAGATGTTTGCCCTCTCAAATAGCTTGTTCATTACTGAGCTCATCATACTAACCTCTTCCTCATTCATGACACCATTTATTTCTTCATGATTCTGACCTTCTTTTCGTCTCACAGCATTAAAATGACCAGAATGCTCTTCACAATCACAAAAATGTATGGGGAGGGCAGAGACTTCGACATGTTGGAAACTGTATTTATGCTTTCCAGTCCCACTGAGTGGCAATGATTTCACCTGTATAACATATAGTCATTCATGATTTGGATATGGTCTCAGCTGAAGTCGGCAATTCCAAATATATAAAACTAACTAATTCCGGTAAGCTAGTGACACAGACAACAGATTTCAGAAAGCAATTTCCAGTACAAGGTTGAAATCTTAAGACTAAATAAAAATTTCAGAGCGCAAACAGATCAAATTATATTAATCTCAGCAGAAGGCGGCTTTAGCTAGCAGAAGAAGAGAAAAGGGTTGGAATTTAAAAGTGCTAAGAAATGAAACAGAAAGCTCACCCGAGTTAATCTAGGAAAGAAAATCCGAAGATGGCCCTGTTGGGAGACGTGAACCTTGTTGCCGTTGTAGGGTTCATCGGAAGAAGAGGGCATGGGCTGATGGTGTGCTTCTTCTTCTTCCTTCGCCCATTCCCGTTTCAAGCGGGTAAGATAGTGCTCTTTCGCCTTTCCCAGCTTCAGCTTACCTCCTTTCCACACGCACCCATTGTACGTGTTAAAAAGCTTGGAGAGGGAGTTGGCGGAAGATGGGAGGATGTCCACGTATGCGAAGCTGCGGCCTTTGGCCCTAATAATGTCCAATCCTTCCACCGTTCCCACGGCGGAGAAAACCTTCCGAAGATCATCGCTGCTAACGCTCTGCCCCAAACCTCCTACATGTATTCTTGTTGATGCTGTGGCAGCCATTGCTATTTCTCCTTTTTCCCAGTTTACCTACGCTGGACTCGAGAGAAAAGGTTCCTGTTGCCTGCCAAAGCGCCAGGTTAGAAATAGAAAGGGCTTTTTATTCCAGGGACGGCCTCAACCTTATGTTGGGCTTAGTTACTGTAATTATTGATCCATCAGAGCCCACCGCGCCTTTTGTCCAATACAAAAGAATAAATAGGCAAAGGGCTTGAACAGAAACAAGCATCGCAAGTGTGTAGAACTAGCAAGCTATTTTGGTTGCGGCTTCCTTCTTCATTCACATAACTTATAAATGCATTACAAGAAAGAGCCTTGCAGAAACTTTCAGCGTGGCAGGTACTTGTTCTTTTCTATTATTGTTCTTGAGCTTACCTGTTCAATGTTTCATACAAAGATTATTTTTTTCTTTTCTTCAAATTGCATGCTTTTGATGGATCAAGAGGATGACCCTTACCTTATATATAGTTTGCAATCTCTTATTGCCCATAAAACTGAGGTCTTGAAGGATAAACTGCAGAGGGCGAATTTAACAAACTTGATTTGAATGGTTTCCATAGGGTTTGGTTCAAATTCAGACACTATTGCTTCGATAAAGGAAGGAATAGAGCTTTAACTGCACTAACAAGATGTTCAAAAATTAAAAGAAGAAAAAAAAAGGGTTTCCTGGAAAATAAATACATAGGGCCATAGTCGATTAACTTACATAATGTTTCCTTGGGTTTTTAGATTGCTTAAAATTCCCAGTTTAACCGTGAATTTCAGGCAAAGCTTGAAGGTGGGTTTTTGCAACCTATCAGACTAGCTAAAATAAAAAAACAAAAGTTAGGTCAAATAGTGCACAAGGGAATGAGTAATATGATAGAACTCTAAAAGGATCAGTCCCCCACCTTGTTGCCTCTCTTATAAAATTTTCGCTTAATTTCTAATGAAAATTTTGGCATCTTAAAAGACTCCCAATAAATTTCTCAATTTCATTCAACCTGCTTGGATCGCATGGGTCAGGGTGACATCTCTATTGTTCTCCCATCCCTTTGAATAACTGAACCAAGATATTTTGTGGTATGAGTATTGACAAAGTAATTGCTCTGTCAAACATGTCTTTTACATCTTGAATATAGTAGTTTAAACTCCTTTTTTTCCCAGGACCCTCCATTAGAATTCTCTAGTGACTCTATCAGTAGTTTTTTTTTTAGTATAATGAACACCATGTGCAAATCTCTCTAGTTATAGTGAGAGCTCTGTATAAAACCTGCCATAGAATCAGATTGTTCTTAGAAACACTAGTCTCATTCATTAATCTTTGTCTTTGCACCCTCTACCATAATTTTATCGTATGGCTCCTTAACTTGATACCCCTATAATTGGAAAAAATCTGTATGTTTGATTGTGCTCATTCTCTGCTCATCTGAAATCTAGTTTAGCTCTTAGAATCTTATTAAACAAGTTTGTAAGCCAAGATATTCATTCTTCTCCATTCAATTCCACTGTTCAATAGGGATGTCATCTAGTCCAACTGTTTTTTCTACCCTTCATCTTTTCCAAAGCTTTTTTTTTTTTTTCTCGAACCTGCCAATAAAAAGTATAATCTTTTTAATTATATGAATTACTAACCTTCCCAAAGTTATACAGGCGTCCAATTTGTCACTGATATAAAATAGACTTCTCCATCTGTCCCTAATAACTTTTTAGAGCAAAATGCACTTCTCAATCTCATCCTTAATGCACTTTGCTGTACTGAAGTTCCTTGTCCGATTTATCACATTTGGGCAAGTTTTATCTCTTTTTTCTTCGCTATCCAACCGTTTCTAGAAAATAGAAATCTTCTAAAGTTAAAGCTTTCACTTTTATTGTCTTCTTAGCATATTTCTTTGCCACTGTTTGCTTTTCTAGGTTTTCTACATTTCTCTACTTATGCAAATCTCTAAAACAAGTTCTTTCAACTTGGGCTTTTTCCTATACTTCCTTTATTAACCACCAAGATTTCTCGTATGAAGGAGTGCCCACCTTAGATTCTCTTGAAAACATCCCTGGCCACTTTTTGAATGTGACCAAGTGATATCATCGCATGTAACTTTGGCTTTCCCACCCATTTCCCAACTTCCGTATTCAAACAACTTCTTCTTAAAAGTCAATTATTTTCTACGTTTCAAATCCTATCATTTAATTATTGAGCACTTTACAAATTTACTTCTCCTTTTCCATCATTGGACATGTATGTTGAGTAAACATTAGTTTATATTAGTGAGTCACATTTTCTCTTGGAATGACTTTAACAAACTATTCAGTCTCTTTTCCTTTTAAAAAATAAATCTATTTCTTTCTATTCTTGATATCCCAGTCTTATCAGTGATCACATGGTGTTCTTGCTTTTGAGAAAATGTGATTGGCTATCATGAGGTCCTAATCTGTAGCAAAGTCTTAGAAAGTATTTCCTCATCATTTCTTCTAACCGTGACCTCCATGAATACCCATCTACTCCATAGAGTCCTTTATGCCTATTAGATATATTCCTGTTAATATCCTCTCCTATCAGAGGATTTTTTGGATCGATCCATCCTAATCTTTGAAAAGATATGACCTTGAGCTGCTCATCCAAGCCCACTTAGTTGCATATATGCTAACCATAAAGTCTCCTCTTTCAACACTTGCTTTATACTTATGATTTTGCCATCAATCCTTCTGATATTTGTAACATTATCTTTCAATGTCTTACCCATGAAGACACATACACCAATTTTTTGTGCAACCCTTATTTGAATACCAAATTTTTAACACCAAGTCTTTGAGTTCCTTTACCCTTTCTCCTTTCTACTTAGTCTCTTCAATGGACACAACATTAATCCTCCTTCAAATGATAATCTCAACAACCTCCATTGGTTTATCTATTAATGGCCCAAAACTTTTAAGTCCAAAAGCATAACTCATTGTCTTGGACTAAGTTCATTACATGCACTTCTCCATGAAAATGTGAGAAACATTGCTCATTTTTCACTACAAGCTAGTGTTATTACCACCTCTTAGTATTTGAGCAGTATAGTGTATTGCTATATGGGAATTGTCCTAGCATTAGCTCAGTTTTCAATAGTTCATAGGCATAACGATTTAGAAAAAAGTTTATGCTATCAACTACATTATGCACTTATAGTCATTTATGTAGTCTTGAGACTTAGACAACTAATTCGAACGATAAATACTCTTAACTCAGGCAAACTCATCGGCATTAATAAAAGTTTAGAGAGAGTAGGAGAGAGGCAGATGACGTAGAGAGAGAAAGAAAAAAAGTAAAATGATGGTTTTTATATGTTAGGGTTAGGTTATTTAGGTTAGTAATTTGACAAAATAATTAACAACATTTTTGTCCAAAATTTTTTAGCCCATTTTGTGGCCTGTGGACTAGCTATTACCAAGGGGGCTTATTACTAACGTCCCCCTCTGTAATAGCTATTTCGACTTATCCCAAAAATGGTCATTTCACAAAATGGTCATTCTGTAACCAAACAAAAGAATGAAGTAGAAAAAAAGCATCGGGGAGAAATGGATTAGCCATTCCTCCCAACCAAACATGGTTCTAAGGTGGTACGTTTTTTTCTTCTGTGTCATTCTCAGAACTCTATTTTGAATAATATAACAAGGTGCATCAGAACATTCCACTGAATATTTTACTATTGTTGCATTTTCACCAAAATTTTCCCTAATTATAAGTGTTGTGTTTAAACTGCACTAGTTTTAAAATGGTGCTGAAATTGGACCACCACCTTAAGTAGAATGAATAACTTTGCACCTTAACCCTAACATCTACTTATATCACCTAATGATCTCTATTCCTAGCAATGCACATGAGCTTGAGTATATTTACTTAAAATGCAAAAAATGATCTTTTTGTAGCTTTTTTTGCTTGAATTGATAAGTTTGTGGGTTTTCATGCTTGATTTATTATCATTCATTTTTCTGCCAAAAAGTATCTTGATGAAAATGTTAAATTCAAAGTTTGAAATTGATACTTCTACTATCTCGATTTGGTGGTTTTGGTCTCTGTTATTCAATTTTAATGAATTTAGTCCTTACACGTCCATTAAAAGTCAATTTTAGGACAATTGATATGCTGTTAAAACTTTGGCTTTAGCTGTGATGATGTGGTATTTTGGTATGATGTGACATGCTGATGTGGACTAAACTTTTTACTATGTATCAGTTTAAAAAATCATATTTTATTTAATTAAATAATAACTAATATTTATTAAAATTAGAAAAACAGTTTTTAGTGTTTTTATAAGAAAATCATTTTTTGCTAATGTATGTCACATGGCCACAAAAATTCAGGTTGGCATATCAAGTCATCAACAAAAAGAGCCTTTCAGCTGAATTTAATTGCAAAATTGTAACATCGGTATCATGTTACTAAATTTATTTTTAATAAAAGTGTAGGGATTAAATTCATTAAAATGAAAGTAAGGAGGCAAAAATTGCTGAATTGAAATAGTAGAGGAACCAAATTCACACTTCGACCAAAAATTAACTTTTGTTTGTACATAATTGTCTTTTCTATATATAGCACACATGCCTAACTTATGCATCATTAGTAGATTTTTCATTATGCATCATTAGTAGATTTTTCACTAAGTCTTTAATCTTCGTTGCTCATCCTCCAGCTGTCAGTATGGTGAAAGGTGCAAATTTCTTCATGTGATACAGCAACAGCCAAAGTCCAATGCCTTTGGATTTGGCACTCAAGCTAGCTCACACCAACAACAAAAGCCCAATCCTTTTGGATTCGGTGTTCAGAACAATGTTCAGTCAAAAGGGGCCAATGATTTTGGAAATAAACAGAACCAGTTCAAGGTAATTTTCCACTCTTAAAATCTGCAGGTATCAGTTGGACCTACAACTTGGTTGCTTGGATATATGATGCCATTTCGGGCTTTCCTTCTTGAATCAAGCTCTGGAAGGTTTCGGGAAATCTTTTGCTTCTTTTTAAAGGTTTACTAATTTGGACTCTTCTTCCTTATTGTATTGTAATTTACTCTTTTTTAAAAGAATACGTGGACCCGATCCTCTGCCAG
The DNA here is from genome assembly GCF_000208745.1 of Theobroma cacao. Lineage (NCBI taxonomy): Eukaryota > Viridiplantae > Streptophyta > Magnoliopsida > Malvales > Malvaceae > Theobroma > Theobroma cacao. The sequence continues at coordinate 19,287,889 of NC_030858.1, read as the reverse complement.
CAGTGCCCCTTCATTGCGGCAGCCTGATAATCAGCCCCAGGCAACGAATCATCAGTAAGTAGTGATGACTGGTTATGTCATTTCTCTTTGCTGCTGTGTAACTTCAAAATAATTTTTGTTTCTTCTGACAAAATGTGAAATTGATGCATGCAAAAGGTGCACAGATCCTGAGTTATGCAAACGCACTATTATTGAAGATTTTGAGCATGAGAGACCCCTTTGGAAGCTTACATGTTACAGCCATTGGAAAAAGTATGTTTTACAATTTATATCGTCTACAGGCCCTTCAAAAGATTCACAACATTTATGATATTTGTTTCCATGAATATTTTTTAATTTCAAGGGCAAAATATCTGCAGAAGCACTGGATAGGAAGAATGATTTCTTGTTCGGGTGTTTTAGGGTGCTCATAAATAATAACAACCTCTAAAAGTTTAATTTTGTTAAATTAAGCATATCCTGATCCTTTTGCCCCAAATTTAAAATTTTAGATTATATTCCCAACATGATTAAGATCTTATTAGATTTGTAGAGAGGTGAAACCCATTTTCCTTAGGAATGTTTTATTAGTTTAGGAAATCTGCTGCTGTTAAAACCATTCTGAACTTAATGGCTAGTGCACCCTTGTCCCATTTTCCTAGCCAGAGCCTGTCAGGTGGTAGATATACATTGTCCATTCTTGTAATTATGAGAATGAATAAAGGAATATTAACATGGTCTAAAGTTTGAGTTTTTTTGTTTGTAGTTCTCCTTGTGACATCGTTGGTGATGTCAGCTTTGAAGAATTGCGGGCAACAGCATATGATGATGCAAAACATGGATTAAGCTTGCAGTCAATTGTGAGGGGATCTTCAATACCTTGCTTTGCATATTTTTGGTTGCATGTTAATCATATATACACAGTCACCAAAGTACATTTGCCTATGTTGCTTGCCATTTCATTCTGAATTATAACTTTGGAATTACTTTGATATAGACATATGCTTTTGGCTAAGCTTCGGTGAGAAAGGAAGAAACCTGGAATAAATGGGCTGATGGATCCAGTGAACAGTTGAGTCAAAGCTAAATGCAATTGTTGATATCATCACCTTGAATTTCTTGCAGAGATAGCTGGGATACTTTATGACATGGGCCTTAAGCCCTAGGAATGTACTTTTACCCTAGATACACACTTATGCAGCCATGCACACAAATACTCACATATAGACAGATAGATTAGAGAATTTTGCTGATAGAATTCCTTTGCTACCCCTAGGAGAATCCTATGCTTAATCTGATAAACTGAAAAATATACATATGACACAAATTTGCTCTGGAAATGAATCAAGAGCTCTCAATGTATTATCTTATAACTAATTTGTTCTTATTTTCAAACAAAACATTTGTTGTAAATATTGGTCTGTGTATTTCTGCTGCATAAAGAACTCCTTGTTTCTGCCTTTCATCAATTACCATATTGTTATGAAAATTCCAGGAGATGTTGATGTCATACTATGTAATGGTTATCATTGACTGGCACTTACTAACTGCAAATTCCACAGGTTGACAGAGAGAGAAATTTACTCAATTCAAAGTTAGTTGAGTTTGAAAACCTTCTTCGTAATCCCTATACAGGGCCTGTTGGCTCTACCCTGGCCCAACAAATTCCATTTCCCACAGCCACTGCAACTGCATTCTCTCCTCAAAATAGTGGCCGTTCTCAAAATGGTTTCCCTCCTTCTGTCTCCAGTTTTAGCCAGCTGGGAGCTTCACTTAATTCAGGATCTGCAGTGAGGTAAGAATGACTCCTAAATTCTTTTATAAAAAAATTGGTTTCATATTATTCTTGCTTTGTACTTATGAAAGCTGAAATCAACTTCTTTCCTGATTCTAAGTTTAGCCCTCAGGGTTTTTACTAACTTTGCAAACAATATTTCCTCAGGCCCTCTATAGAGTCAAATAATGCCTTCGGGCAACCAATTTCTTTCTCAAGTTCTGCCCAAGCCTCAAGTGTGTTTGCAACAAACAATATTCCATTGGCCAATGCCTGTAAGTTTTAAGGTTTTACCACTTACACTGTACTTGTACATGTATTATGTATGCTTTTAATTTCAGTCCTTACATGACAGTTTCATTCGGTAACCAACAACCTAACCAGTCAGTTGCAGCTTCCTTCAGCACAAGCATGTCTAGCTTCAGCAACAGTAGTGTCACTAGCACTGCACTCAACCAATTTTCTGCTCCGGTAGTATCAACACAAAACCTCAGTTTATCCAGCGTCCAGCCTCCTGCTCTCTTCAATGTCTCAAACTTAATTTCTAAAGCAGATGGACAATCAGCTACAGATATTCAGTTAGGGTATGTTGTTGGAGAAGCTATTGTACACTCCTAATCTATTTAAGAGATTATTTAGTTGCTAGCATTTTGTAATATTTTGAATGAATTTATTGATATCAATTAGAATACTTCATATGCTTATAATCCTCTTTAATTCGATTTCCAAATCTGACAGAAGTAACTTGCAAAGGAAGATTGTTTCTGGGGATTCAAGTATTTGGTTAAAAGAGAAATGGATTCCTGGAGAGGTAAAGGACTTTATTTATGCTATATTTTTTATATAGGAGTTAAAGTTACTAGATTTTATGTTCTATCTTTAGGGTTCAATGTATATCATCTTCAAATTTGGAATCAATGCATTTCAAATTTGGCATTCCTCTATTGGGCCTGCTGTTTAAATTTTTCCCTCTCAAATGAAGGCGTCAACCTCTATTGTTGCTTTCATTGTTCGTAGTGACCAAATAACCAAGTGATGCCTGTTAATTTATGCTGCTTGCTGCAGCGAAAAAACATTACAAATTCCATAAATGCATGCACCTTCTAAAAGCTGTGGGCTAAGAAAGTAGATTAAATCTTGATTTGTAAACAGGAAAATTAATTGATTATTTAGGTTTACTGAATAGTCATGATTCCAGTAATTTATGTGATTTGTTTTAACCCTTGTTATACTATTTGGGAAAGGTATTTTGTAGTTTAATCTTTTCTGGCCTTCTTATCTCAAATTACTTTGTTATATTATCTAGATTCCTGAAGAAGCTCCTCCAGATGCTTATGTTTAGCTGGGATTCGTATCAGAACGATGTAAAGTTTATAAACATGTGTATACAAAGCATGCTTCCTATAGGTGTCTTCTGCAAGCGCCATCTGAATCTGGATCCCACATGGTAAAGATGGGAAGCCACTTACTATTGGCTGTGCTTCATTGTTTTGCAGTTGTAACAGAAGTGCAGGAGACCTGTGTCAACCAGATTTGGTTTGTCATCGGAGGGTTCATTGCTGGTGTCCTGTGTGTTTGAAGGGGTGGGGGGGGAGGAGATTTTAGGCCTTTTAAGGCTTGACAAAGTAAAGTTACAAGAAGGATTTTGGCATGATCTTGTGAAACTTGTCTATTCTTGGCTCTGATTTTTACAACTTGATAGAAAGGAAAATGCCATGGATAAATCTGTCATGTGTATGAAGGCATGGAGTGCCAAAGAATAAGGATACCTGTTTGTTGGTTAAATACCCAAAGAAGTTTTTGAATTTTTATTATTTTTATTTTGAATCAAATAAGTTTCTTACTAATAGTTGACTAATTAGTCAATGATACAGTCGATAATTTTTTTTGTCACGTCCTTTGTCACGTGACATTGATGCCATCAAGATGATGTCACGTGAAAGATGACGAAGTAGTTAGTGTAAGGGGTTTATTTTGACTTGAAATAAAAATTTATGGCTTTATTTGAAGCTAATAAAAAGATAAGAATTAAATTGACTTTTTTAATATAATTTAGAAATTTATTTGTATATTTGTTAATTATTTAACTTTTAAAATGGCACCTAAACAAAAAAAAAAAGAGAAAAACTAAATCTAAATCACCGAAAAATTGATTCATTGCTCTATTTCTACTTTAAAACAACTTCCAGTTATACAAAGAGGTTAATATTATTATTTAAATTATGTGAACCAGCTACATTAGGCTTCATATTTACATGTGAGGCTTATTCTTGTGTAAAATGAAACTCCACAAAGATGCACTGCATTTTCAAAATCTTGGAAGCGTAACCACATATGATGGCCTAGTTTGATATTTTGGTCATAATAATAATAATAATAATAATAATAAATTTATATAGAAAATCATTTTTGTAATTGAAAATAAATTTATTATTACTAGGATTTTTTGTTAATTTGATGATTAAGATTTAACACAATATCAATTAGAGTTGTAATAAGCTGAGCCGAGTAGTTTTTGGTTCAAACTCGACTAAGTGCAAAATCTCCGATCTCAACATTCAAAGGATATTTGTTATTTAAAATTTCTTGTAACGTGAATGGTGAAATTACATTATAATTTGTAGTAGTAAAATACCAATGTTGTTAGTTCCAATTAAATGTGCTAGAGGGAGGATGAATAGCACAATTTGGCTTTTTCAAAAATTGCCTCTAAGTGTAAACATGCAAAATAAAAGAAAGAATGAAAATAAAACAAAAACAGAGTAAATAAGACAATAGAATTTAGAGTGGTTCGGTCCAAGACTTACATTCACTACCTTGATTATCCAACCAAGGGTTTTCTAACCAATCCACTAAGAATCGGTGAAATTAACAAGCTTTCACCAAGCTTTACAATGGCTTTTACTAGGGTTAGCTCAAATCTTTTACAATAGTTTTTACCGGGATCAACAAAAACCCAAAGTGGTTTTTCAAAAACTCAACCATAACCTTTCACAATGATTTTTCACGGGCTCAACCAAAACCCAAAGTGGTTTTTCAAAAACTCAACCACAACCTACAACAATGGTTTTTCACAAGATCAACCAAAACCCAACAACTAATTTTTCTAACTTAAGTTAGAACCTATACACTCAATCAAGCAATCCAAGCTTGAATAAATCCCTTAGAGTGCCTTGCACACTCTAAGCAACCAAGAAATGAAGAAAAGATAAAGTACAATTGATCACTTAACTGATCTAAGATGTACAAAGCTAAGCTCAAATATTTTTTCAAAGGATGGGAGTGAAATACAAGTGTAAAGAGAAGGTTTTTGGTCTTCTAAGCTCAAAATCACTTTGGATAACTTCTCTCTCTTGTTTTTAACTGTTGGAGAGGCTTTAAATACTTGCAAAATCAATTCTGGCCGTTGGAGACAGAAACTAGCCTTTTCTAGCTGTTATTTTGTCTTTTAGTACTTAATTCAAATTTTCTGACAAAATGATCTTAGTTGACTAACTGCACTCTTAGTCGACTAAGTTGTCTTTGTTTTCTTATCCCAATTTTTGGCAGTGAGCTCTTAGTCGATTAACTTCATTCTTAGTCGATTAAGTTGTTTTTGTCTTGAAGTCCAGATTTTTGACAATATGCTTTTAGTTGACTAACCCATTTCTTGGTCGACTAAGTCTTTTCTGTTTTTCAATACTCTTAAGCCCCTCAACTTCTTATTCGAATTTTAGCTAACTAACTCCCATCATCATTTAACTAAAAAGCTTATATTTTGTGACTCAATTCTAGCTCTTTCTTCTTTGCTTGTTTAACCAATTAACCCATCTTGCAACTGAACAAGCATCTTGACTTGCTTACAAATACCAAATATATTAATGATTTAAGCTTTCTCCTGCACACTTAAACAATATAATTAGTCATCAATGAATGAGAATATTTTGCTATCATAAAAAACATATAGAGTCAACATTCTCTATCTCTTATTTTTTATGATGACAAAACACTCTTAGATTAATAGTGCAATGTCTACGTTCAATATAAATGCTTCAAATCTTTATGTATAATGAGTTGCTCCCCCTTAGTCAATGCATCTAGTTTTCTTTAAAGATTTGCAATAAACTATTTATAATATCCATAATAGCTATAATAGCTAAACAAGATATACAATGCCCACAGTAGCTAAACAAGATATATTGAATATCCATAATAACTAGCACATAATATTCAATAAAATCATAACTAAGCATCACACATATAAATTAAACATGACAACCTATTATACTCAATTTAACTTAGTTTTCCTTCTCTCTCTTTTTTTGTCATCATTAAAAAATATATTCAAAACTCCCTCTTAATGAGTGCATTTAGATTTTCATTTAATCTTTAAATCAGACTTTAATGAATAGGAATCATAAACACTCATATACTTAAGTCATACAAGTTTATAGATATAGTTCAATAACTTCAAGAGTCAAGCTTGTGTCTATGTAAGAACAAATGTATGGGAGTTAAATCATTTCAAGAAATTGTCAAAGATTACTCAAATAATGTTCAAGCAAATTTGATCATTTTGTCATAATCAAAACTATAATAATTTTAAAGCTAACAAATGTAATGTAACATTTTATTAACATCATATTTTTGTTAAAAATCGATGTGATGTTCCTTTCTCTTTACTTGCAAAGTAATTCATTTATGTTTGTACTAAAAATACCCAACATCTTTCTAGCCGGTCTAAACTAATTTAATTATAAACTAATAAAAAAAACTCATTTAATTAGTTAATTAACTAATTTAATTACTCTGTCTAAATTAACAAAAGACCCATCGTCCACATCATGGGACGCAGGGCAAATGATGGACTACCAGCTAAGGGTGCATCAAGGGGGGTTGCTAGGGGCATTGATATTTTTTTATCAAGGGGCATATAAATAATGTTTTCCAAGTCAATGGGGTATCCATAAAACTTTATGGGTGACAATTTATTTATTTTTAATTAAATTATAATTTAACTTAATAAAATTTCATGTGATAATAGCTAAAGATGATTATACAATTAATTAAATCGCTTTTGTGATTAAAAATTGTTGGTTTTTAGATGTGGTTCTGGCATTATAAGTGAGTTACCCAATCAAAATATATTTGAAATAAAAAAAAATAGAGCAATTGTTTCATATTCCAATCGTCAGTTGTGCTTCATGTTCAAAAGACATTTCAATCTCATATCAAATAGGTATGAAGATTTTGAAAAATTTATAAATGTGGGTGTTGTATATCCTATCAAGTTAATTTTTTTTTAAAAAGTAATAATTTCATTATAAAGTAATGTCAAAATGAACTCTACTTAGACTCGACCCACGCCAAGGTTTTGCACTCCAATCTTGTAAGTTTATTTTAATTTTCACATTTAATAGTTCCTTTAGTGATGCTAGAGCCATTAACGCTTGCCTTCTAGTCTAAAATGTGATGTATGTACAGTCTAAAATGATATATATGAGTTGTATAAAGATTTCCTAAGATTTTTTTTTGCTTTCAAATTATATGTAATCAATTAGCATTTTGGCATAGTTTCTGCATGTGTATCTTCCTATATATATAATGTCAAGGTGTATAAAATGTATCATTGTAAAGTTTACATGACAAGTGTAAATGGGTATATTATATGCATGATTTGATTAGAAATGATAATTACTGACATTTGAATTTTTTGTTTTTGGTAAAATACCTTTACACCCATAAATTTTAATCGAAATTTCAAACAGATCTATTAGTTTTCGAAATAAACACTCCATCTTAGAAAAATATCTTCTACTAGACACATAGGTCCAACCGTTAATATTTCTATTAGTTTGATGATGTGGCAATATTAACATGATAATTTTACTTTTTATTAATTTTAAAAATTATTATTATATATTTTTTATTAATTTTTATTAATTATTATATCATTTTTGAAAAAAAATATAATGATAATTTTTTAAATTACTAAAGGAAAAAAGGGTATTTTAATCCTTTCATAATCTCTGTTAATGGTGTTTATATTTTTAGGATGGAGTGTCCATTTCGAAAAGTAATGGATCCATTTAGAATTTTGATTAAAACTTTGAGATATGAAAGTATTTTACTTTTTTTTAAAGGCAACATTTAAAGGTTCTAATTTCTTAGATAGTCTAAAATATGAAATTTTGGTTTTGTTTGAAGATGATAAACAGTAATTAATGTTGTTCACTCTCCTTGATGCCAAATTCTAACATGGAAGACATATTAGGCTCGGATAACTTCACTAACAGCATGTTTGACATAAGAATGGCTCCTTCCACTTTTTAATTCTTTTAGTTTGGTTGAATTTTGGGGTGGAAACAGCCATTCCAAATAATGGGTATGCTCCAAAATCTTGGTTTAACAATTCTCAACCTCATAATATTGGCTAGTCTATAGTTGATGAAATAGCATTTAAAATATATAAAACTAAAATGCCTTTTTGTATCTTTGAAAATTACAAACTTAGACTTATAAATCTTTTCTTTTCTAAGGATGGCGACTATGAGATGGAACAGGCATGTCACTGAGAAGAACGACAAGCAACAATCGCAGAGCACTTAGATAGATGGAATTGTTACGATTTTTGTAGGAAACCTTCCTCCAAGAACAACAGCTCGTTGGTTAAGAGTCATATTTGAGAAATATGGGAATATTGTTGATGTTTTCATCCCTTAAAACCTTTCAAACAAAGGGAAAGCTTTCAGTTTTATATGCTACCAGTTCCTTTCTGAAGCTCAAAATGCCATCATAGGCTTACACGGGGTTTGGTTCTTCGACAGCAAGCTTGGGGTTTACTTGGCAAAGCACAAAACTAAGACAAGAATACTAGCGACGGAAAGGTTGTCAAAGATAATTAAATATTGTAAATTGTCAGACGTTGAGATTATCCTCTTGACCTTTTACTCCAAAAATCAGGCACGAACTCCTTCTCTAAGTCCCTCAAAAAAATTTTCAAAATAGATCACATTATGCTGCCAGATTTTTCAGATTTGGATTCTCTTAAAACAAATTTTCAAAGGTCTTTTGAAACATAAATTAGTTTTGAAAAAATCCATTCAAAATTATTCTAAATAATTTTTCAAACTTTGCATCAAATTGACATATAAACAAAATAGTTTTTGTAATCTTCAATAATTAAACATAAAACTAGATTAAATCAATTAAAAGAGGCTTTGATACCATTGTTGGGGATTTAAATCATGCTAAGATGACTCACACACAGTGAAATATTATTAAAATTTTAATCCCTGAGCCATGGATCACTTTAATTGAAACTAATATAGAAAAACCATAAGAGAGATTTTGACATACTTGAAATTCTGCTTTCTTTGGTGGACTCCTCTTTGGCTTTTCGTTTTTAACTTTTGTACACCAACTAGGACTTATCAAATCATAGCAACACAGTTGTCTTGCCCCTAATGGTGATCCACACAGTGATCTGTCGAAATTTCTTCACTAAGAGTGTGTGAATCCCCAAGCCGAAGTTTGTGCTAACAAACTCTCAACTTTGAGCTCCTTTGTATTTCTCTCTTTTTGGTCGTGATCCTATCTCAACACATGAGAAAATAAAATATAACTCTTCTATATATTCAAGAGACGGTTAAGAGATTCTTTTATAGAGTGAACAAACCTACTTTATATCCAACAAGGATTATAATGTATCTTGGGCTAATTAAACCTTTATTTAATACTCCATCAAATCATATTTGATTTAGCCCATTATTTGATTGGATTAAGCCTCTATAAAATCAATTAGATCACATCCAATTGAACTCAAATTAATTTCGACAAATCATCTTATGTGTGTGACTCATTAGATTCTTAACATGTTGGTAATAAATATAAATTAATTCAATTAAGAATTTATATTTATATTTATAAATTATGAGCGATATCTAACAATACATTATGACCATCCAAATGTTAAGAGAGTCAATATGATTTGACTAACCTTTCAGTGTACAGTATCTCAGTGTAATTTGATCTTTTCATCTTATATCCCAAATAGATAAAAAGTCTGGCTCAGTGTCTACTTTCTAACTTATCCATATTAGTCTTGCAACTTTTATATTGACCTATCAAGATTGCCTTGACTAAGGACTTTTAATCAATATAAGCCAGAAGCAAATGAGATATGCTCCCTTCAAATCACTTGGGGTGATGAATCCTCTATAAATTATTCATTTATTTTCGCATATTTCATGCCACACCCAAAAGCACTTTGTTTAAACATCTGGTCACCTCTAGACCCATTGAGGTGAAATTAAAACATGAAAATTTATATACAAGATGATTTGGTATCACAAGTCTAAGGATTACTACACTACTGACACATGAGAGTATTTCCATAAATACTTGAGTGAAATACTAAATGGAACTCTCATAGCGTGTCATGTTCACTAAACTTGTTCTCTAACAAGCACCCACATACTAACCTTAAGTATTCACATATTTCAACCTATGAGATCAATTTCTTACTTCCAAAATAAAGAGGCTTAGCATGTACCAACCTTTGAGCATTGTCAATGCTCTTATTCTTGACAATACAATGACTAGGAACATATTTAGGAACAAAGCTTTAATGCATAAGAATCTCATAATTATAACCTTTATAATTTCTTTATAAGGCCATTATGTTCCAAGGACTTTATCTACATAAGTTTCTTATAACTCTTTATAAATAAACTCTTGAATAAAGAAATGCCTCATACATTATATACAATATTCATAACGTATTTAACATGAAATATGACTAATTAATATAATGTTTTACAAACACAAAATCAATTAGCTTGTAGGGCTTACAGTAATAGTGGTGGAATAATTATGCTTTAACGCTTCATCCATATCTGTCTCTCTTCCCATTTTTGCCTCTCTCCATGCCTCTCTAAATTCCACCTTTTATTCTCTAAATTTTTATTGAAAACATTAATATTTTAATATTTTAATCACAATAATATTTAAATTATATATAAAATTTTAATTTTTTTTGAAGGGAAAGTAGCAAAACTATTTAATCAGCAAAAGCAGAATATACGAGCAAGATTAAATACCAAAGTCTTCATTTTCCAATCAAACATTCACATAGAGTGAAAATGCAAAAACCCTCAAAATGGAACACTTTGCTTTTTATTCTGGAAAATGACTAGCTTTTTAGAAGAACTTAGAGATCACTAACATAAGGGAGAACAATAAGATAAAAAATTTAACTCTAATCTAAATGGTTACCCTAGTGCTAATCCTCTTGATTTGAACAACTATAAGAAAAATAGTCTTAGACCTAAACGTCGCGAAACTATTCGAGTGTACCACCTGGATCATACAACACCCTAGTGTAGCACACGTAGTAGGGCCGCCCCTTGGGTGAAGCCACCCAAGCAAGGGCTTTAGGCCCCAAATTTGGGTAGGCCCCCAATTTGGGGAGGCCCCAATTTTAAAGAAGATTTATAATTTTATAATAATTATAATAAAATTAATTATATTAAAAAATATAAAAATAAAAAATAATTCATCAAATTATTTGTTCTTTTACTTTTTTTAATTATGTGCCTAATAAATCTCAATTTTTCATTACTTCTTTATTTCTAAAATACTATTAATTCTCAACTATATTCTCTTATTTCCAAAAAACTAACAGTTACATGTATTTAATCATTTCTAACAGCTATTTTTTTTCTCACTTATTTATCTTATTTTCAATCAACACATTTAATGATTTCCAACAGCTATTTTTTTCCCTATATATAAAACTAATTATTTTTTTCAATGTATAATATCTACTTTTAAAATCTTCCTTTCTCATTTGCTCTTTCTTCCTTTAACTTCAATTTTTCTCCAAAGAATACACAAGAAGTCTGTTCTTTTATTATCTTCATAAAGTTGTGAGCCTCATTTGCGATTTGCAATAAGCATTCAATAATTAGGTACTATTGTTCTAATGTTTACAGATTTTTTTACTTTAATTTAGATTTATATTATGTTGTTATATTATTTTTATTTTATGTGATAGTTGATTTATTTGAATTAAAAATTTTGATTGTTGATTTTATATTAGCCATTTAAAAAATATAAGATAATTATAATAGTTAAATATTTTTAGAATAATGTTAACAATTCCAGTAAGTGTTGCTTTAGGAGAAAGAAGTATTTCAGAACTAAAATTAATAAAAATTTTTTTAAGATCAACAATATCTCAAGAAAGATTAAATGGATTGACTATATTATCAATTGAAAAAGAAATATTAGAAGAACTTGATTATAAAAGTTTAATTAAAAATTTTGTATCTCAAAAAGCTAGAAGAATAAAATTTTAATAAATTTTTTTTAATTTCAATAAAAAAAATCTCATTTGAATATTTCGCTTTAGGTCTTTGAATTTATTAAGCTGCCCTTGACACGCAGTACTACAAGACTGATTAGAAAGGGGATAGCTAATTGCATGATATCACAGTGATCCTTTACATGATGTGCTCAACAAGCCAAGTATGCACCAAACTTCCTACCAAAAGAAACCTGAAAGCACACAGGCCATGAAAGGCACACTCAAGCATCCAATACCTCAATCAACTGGACAACAAACCAGGCATGCTATCCATCACTTGCATCGTGCTGAATTTGTATGCAGGTGGGCCTTGCTGTCAATCTTTATTCTATCAGCATACATGGGCAAGCGAATGCTCTCATTAATCTCGTTTAACAAGATTTCGTCTGTAATATTATCCTTTATACTTCGCTTAACCTTCTTGAAAGTATTGAAATCATTGGGAGTCGACTTATCCGTCCTGATCCTCATATAGATCCACACATGTTGATCAGGATCCCAACAACACTCGATAATCTTCCCAGAGAATGAAGAAGGAGGATCTGAAACATCTCTGAATTCAACTCTATTCCCTTCCATCAACTTCTTTCTCCCCTGTTGGTAGAGAAAAAGTTGTTCACGATCATCACTGCCAATCTCAAATAAAAAGTCAACAGAGTTCAACTGAGCAAATTTCCACTTCAGAAGACCTTCATGAGTGCGAGGTACGTAAGGATCGTCCCAGCCCTGAAAAATAAGACCATCTGCCTCATGAGAGAGCCTGGGGATAATTTCCTTCAAAACCTTATTTACAGCAGAGAGAAACCAAAAATCCTTCCTCCGCACTCTGAAGGGTTCAAGGTCATATCGGTAATAAGGATTCCTGCTCTGGTAAATGTTCTGGCGTTCATATTTTCGAGGCTCAATCACATCTTTTTCAAGCATTTTCCATCGTTCACAGAAAGGCCACTGTATTAAAGAACCAACGTGGTTAAGTGCCATCATATCATAGATGAGATATCTTCTCTCTTGCTTCTGAGAGTCTGGCATGGTATCTATTACCATCTCCCCATCAAGCAATGTGAAATGATCAGTTCTGTCCCCCATAACTTCAGGTTGGTGTTGACTCGGAAACCTCATCTGAACCCTTCGGAAATTAAAACTCCTATCAATTAAATAACATCCATCAACAGTTATTAACATCATATATCGTGTTCCATCCACTTTCCAAGTGGTATAATAATAACGTTGCCTTAAAAGTTGCAAACTGTCGCGGTTGAGCGAAACTGGATGTGACCCAGGAAATTGCGAATGTCTTCTGGCCCCAACATTTAACTCCAACATTTTGTAGCAGAATGACCGCAGTGATTCCTGCTGGTCATGAGGTATTTCATCTCCCAAAATGTCATCATTTGTCAACACAACATCCGTCTGATGATTCCCATGTAATGCAGTTGGACCTCCACCATCATCATCATCTGCAACTGCTTAACCATTGAGATCAATAACAGAAGATCTCTTCCACTAAGGAGTTGGCGGGCAGACAACCATTTCAGGCCTTCTTTCATGATAAAATGCATACAAGGCATCAATATAGTCCGGTTTGTAAATACCCGGAGGACGTGCCTCTGAAAAAATTTTTATTGCCTGAGTAACAGACATTGATCGTGAACGTATGAGATAGTGAATAATCATGTATCCAGTGCGATTATGCCCATGCGTACAATGGACAAGAATATATTTCTTTGACTTATGACGTCGGAGGAATTCTGATACCTTGTAGACAAAGGTATTTACAGAGACATTATCCGGTACAGCATCCCTTCCCTGCATTGAATCTTTACATGCTCGATATTGCCTTCACCCTTAAGGTCTGTAGTTTGATAGTAACGAGATGTGTTCGTCAAATCAATCACCAAACCGAGCTTTCTTCCTAAGACTTTTTGCTGATGAATCGCTTGTCCAAAAGAGTATCTTTTACCAGGAGGAACACAGTCATCGTAAGATTCACCAAGGGGAACCTCAGAAGGAATGGTGCAGCCTATTTCCCGACCAACCGAAGGACAATCCAGCCAACCAGGAGGGATCCTACTTTTATCATAAACCCTGGGATTCCTATTTTGATAAAAGTGACCATGTATAGGAGGCTGAGAGACATACACAGGCCGGTGATCTGGTCGGTATCTTCTCAATCTCCTCCGTCTTTCTTCAACTGCAGACTCTACATGGGCTTCTGGTGCAGAGTAGTGTCCTATATGCCTTTCATGTGTCTCTTCATCATCTTCAGGTAATTGCGAAGCATTTAAGTCCATACTAGCAATCATTCAGCATCTATAAAACACCATGAACTTATAACCAGAAACATGAAATCGACCACGAAGTTACAACAAAAAACGGCGATCCACTACGCCGCTAAAACAAACGGATTCCCTCCGTTTCTTTTTCCCCAGGAATAAAAAAACAAATTGAAGCCTCTCGTGAATCGGCCAAACACAATAAAACTCGTTGTGTAAGTCGCAAGTAACCCTACAAGTAGGGTGGGGTGCCCCTCCTGTTTCTCTATAAGTTTTCCTTCAAAACCCTAGAGAGAGAAAGTTGTTGGTTTTTTTTTTTTTTTTAAAAAGGCGAGAGAGTGACTAAAAGTCAATAAATCACTGCCGAGTCAGGAAAGAGAGAGAGAGAGAGAGAGAATGGGCCACGGAGGAGCAGAGAAATTTCAAGATTCGGAGGCGTAATATTTTAACAATGTTCATATTTAAATTATAAATAAAATGCAATATTTTAAAATATTAAATATTAAATCTTAAATTTATCATAATAATATTTAAATTGTAAATAAAATATTAATATTTAAAAATTGAATAAAATAATCATGTTACTATATAAATTATACATTATTAATATTTTAAATAAATTATAGACAATAATTTTTAAAAAAATTAAAAAATTAATTTGTTCAAGCTGGGACATATGTTCAGCGGTTTTCTCGTTGATTATGTTGTCTAGGCTTGGACGCATGTCTGCAGGCTCCACGCGGAGTATTAAAGGGAGTCTATTTGTTATGGGCTTCAGAATAAGCTAGGAGTTGAGCCTGGATTTTAAAGCCTCTTGTTTCGGGCAGCACCTACGGAATAGGTTTAATATCCAATCTCCCTAAATTGGATGTTTTAGGCTTCGGTTTTTTCTAATTTTCCTTGATTTTGTAATTAAACTCATCAAGCCCAATGTCGTTTTGACATTGACAATTAGTAAATAAAAATTTACATATTCATAAAAAACAATTCAAGAAAATTTCTAAGAGAGAGTTTTTTTTTTAAATTCTGCTATAATATTGAAGAATTTAAGAAACATTTCGATATTAAAAGATTTTTATTTGTTTTAAAACAATGAAATAGAGAAATAATTGAGGGAAACAAAAAATTGAATATCATTTAACTTTACTTATAAAGGCTAAATGATAAGTACATGATTAATTTGGTACTATTCTTTGAATGGACGTTGTTAGGATGCTAATATTTTCTTCAAAAGTAATTGTATTCTCAAACCTAGTTTGTTTCATAAATCGGAACTTCTCCTTTTTAATGAACCTAAAATCAAACTTAAGACTTCATTAAAAACGGTGCATTCACTTAAGCAGGGTCGACCCTTGGGTGAAGCCACCCAAGCAAGGGCTTTATGCCCCCAATTTGGGGAGGTCCTTATTTTAGAGAAGATTTATAATTTTATAATAATTATAATATAATTAATTATATTAAAAATATATAAAAATAAAAAATAATTAATAAAATTATTTGTTTTTTTACTTTTTTAATTATGTACCTAATAAATCTTAATTTTTTATTATTTCTTTATTTCTAAAATGCTATTAATTCTCAACTACATACTCTTATTTCTAATAAACTAACAGTCATATGTATTTAATTATTTTCAATAACTCTTTTTTTCTTACTTTTTTCTCTTATTCCCAATCAACGCATTTAATGATTTTCAACAGCTATTTTTTTATATATAAAACCAATTATTTTTTATCAATGTATAATATATACTTTTGAAATCTTCCTTTCTCATTTGCTCTTTTTTCCTTTAACTTCAATTTTTCTCTAAAAGAATACACAAGAAGTCTGTTCTTTTATTATCTTTATAAAACTGTGAGCCTCATTTGCTGTTTGCAATAAGCATTCAACAATTAGGTATTATTGTTATAATCTTTACAGATTTTTTTACTTTAATTTAGAGTTTATATTATATTGTTATATTATTTTTATTTTATATGATAGTTGATTTATTTGAATTAGAAATTTTGATTGTTGATTTTATGTTAGCCATTTAAAAAATATAAGATAATTATAATAATTAAATATTTTTAGAATAATGTTAACAATTTCAGTAAGTGTTGTTTCAGGAAAAAAATGTTTTTCAAAACTAAAATTAATAAAATCTTATTTAAGATCAATAATATCTCAAGAAAGATTAAATGGATTGGCTATATTATCAATTGAAAAAAAATATTAGAAGAACTTGATTATAAAAGTTTAATTAAAAATTTTTCATCTAAAAAAAGCTAGAAGAATAAAATTTTAATAATTTTTTTTAATTTTAATAAAAAAAAACCTTATTTGAATATTTCATTTTAGGTCTTTAAACTTGTTGGGCCCCCCCTGAGTAATAAAATAATTCATGGACCAATTTGAAAATATAGTGACTGATCTTAGATTGAAAAAAATAAATAAATAAAAAGATATCTCATTTACTTCTTCAACAAAATCTGAAGAGTTTGGAATTGCTAGCAACAGAAGTGAATTATATGGTACAAAAACTTATTTTAAAGACATGAAGTAGAAATAATTTGAAAGCATTCTCATAGAAGATAGAACGTTGTCGAGAAGAAATAGGTAAATCTAAGGTTGATCACTTACATGATAATCATCCAAGTAAATGTGGATGTTGTAAAACAAAAAAATCTCAATTAGAAATTGAACTTTTTAATGGCAGTATGATTGAAAAGTTTGATAAGCTAAATATTCAAGGTCTAGTTGCAAAATCCAATTGAATTTATATTCGTATTTTAAGTACACACACATTTCTCTCTTGAAGTAGTTAAATTTTTAAAATTCTGTTTAAGTATTTTTTTCATTTTCAAAGCAGACTCATGAAGCATGGAATTATGTTAGTTTTATTTTAAATTTAATGAGTTTGATTGCAATTTTAACATATATTTAGGCTAATTTTAGATTATATTAATTAATATTTTTTTGAAAGTCTTGTATTTTCATTACTTATAAATTACAAAAACAAGTAATTGGCTAAACAAAATTATATTAATTAGGTTGTTGGTTAGTTTTAGATTATATTAATTTATATTGTATTTAAAGTTTCAAATCTTAGGGTGTTAGGGTTATATTTCATATTTTACATTTTATTAGGGTTTTGGTTTAGTTATAAAAATTTATGTAATTTTAGTTTCAATAAGCTTTTGAATGATGAATTTTTGAAAATTTGAGATATCAATTATTGAGCTCAATCTATCGACTTTTTTGCCCTTAGTCATTGTGTGTCTGTTCCTCTCTAATTTTCCTTCTAAACTTCTACTATCTATCTCTTATCCGTACCTGTTCTACATCACTTAGCTTGAATTCAAAGTACTCTCAATTTTGAAAAAGCTTCAAAATCAACCATCCAAGCCAAGTATCTATTCTTACAGAAAGACATATGCTCATTTAAAAACCTAATATAAGGCTTACATTAATAATAATATTCACTAAAACAGAAACCAACTAACAAATCCCACATGAATAAGGTCCTACTTTTCAAATTTTCATCTAATTAAGGTGTGCATGCCTGAAATACACCTAGGCAGTGGTCCTACATAATTTCCATAGCTTTCTTGTGTGGAGACATGGGATTTTGCAAATTGCATGTTAAGCTCGAGAATAGAAATTTAGAAATTAGAATTTGTTGTCTAGTTTCTCTTAGTTTCTTGGTCTTTATTATCAATGGTGCTACACGTACGAATAAAAAAGGGTTAAAGCATGTCAAACACTAACCCTTCTATATCTGTCTCTATAGCGCTCCTTATCCCGATATCGTCGATCCAGGCTCGGCCCTTGGGTGAAGCCACCCAAGTAAGGGCTTTAGGCTCTCAATTTGGAGAGGCCCCAGTTTTAAAGAAGATTTATAATTTTATAATAATTATAAGATAATTAAAAATTAAAAAAAAATAAAAATAAAAAATAAATTCATCAAATTGTTTGTTCTTTTACTTTTTTTAATTATGTGCTTAATAAATCTCAATTTTCTATTACTTTCTTATTTCTAGAATGCTATTAATTCTCAACTATATTCTCTTATTTCCAATAAACTAACCGTCATATGTATTTAATCATCTTCAACAACTATTTTTTTCTCACTTATTTCTCTTATTTCCAGTCAAAGCATTTAATGATTTCCAACAGCTATTTTTTTCCTATATATAAAACCAATTATTTTTTTCAATGTATAATATCTACTTTTGAAATCTTCTTTTCTCATTTGCTCTTTCTTCCTTTAACTTCAATTTTTCTCCAAAGAATACATAAGAAGTCTGTTCTTTTATTATCTTCATAAAGCTGTGAGCCTCATTTGCGGTTTGCAATAAACATTCAACAATTAGGTACTATTGTTATAATATTTACTGATTTTTTTACTTTAATTTAGATTTATATTATATTGTTATATTATTTTTATTTTATGTGATAGTTGATTTTTTTGAATTAAAAATTTTAATTGTTGATTTTATATTAGCTATTTAAAAAATATAAGATAATTATAATGGTTAAATATTTTTAGAATAATGTTAACAATTCCAGTAAGTGTTGCTTCAAGAGAAAGAAGTTTTTCAAAACTAAAATTAATAAAATCTTATTTAAGATCAACAATGTCTCAAGAAAGATTAAATAGATTGGCTATATTATCAATTGAAAAAGAAATATTAGAAGAACTTGATTATAAAAGTTTAATTTAAAATTTGACATATCAAAAACTAGAAAAATAAAATTTTAATAATTTTTTTAATTTTAATAAAAAAAACTTCATTTGAACATTTCGCTTTAAGCTTTTGAACTTATTGGACTGCCCCTGCACTTAAGTAACCAATCACATCTAAATAAAAAAGATTGGTGACATCCTCTCTTTCACATCAAATGGTTGGATTTACAAACTCACACATTATGATAGTGAGATGAATAACTACATTTTGTATATCTCTTGGGTTGGACACGTGATTAAGAATATGAAAGGAATCTAAAAACTTGAAAGAAGGTTTGGAGAGAAAATTAAAAATATTTTATTTTTTGTTTAATTATTTATTTTTAAGACTTTACAAGTTTTGATTTTTTCTTGTAAGCGATGTGGCGTTTTCTAGTCCACTAAAACAAATGTTAGAAAATAATTTTAAAATTTTATAATCACTTTTTAAAATATAAATAAATTCATCACAAAATATTTTTTAGTATTTTAAACAAGTAATTTTATATTTTAAATAATTATAAAATACTGGCATGAGTGATGGTGATGGTGTTAAAAAACAATGCACAAAATGGCTGCACGTGCCAACACGCGCCACTATGCGCATATGGGTCTTGCTAACTATTGTACCTTGGAGGAATTTGACTGTTCCAATATGCAAGTGTCGTACACGGCTTGTGACTCTTACGTGCCACATTCCAAAGCTTTGACGGCTTTTGGATTTTTACAATGGGGTGTTTCAGAATAGAAATCTCTTGCTCCATTGTTGTGCCTCCCTTGGTGTCTTATGCTTATTTTTATATCACGAGTCATTTAGTTTATTAAAGTTAATTAACGAAAAATTAAGTAATGGCAACGTCAGTTCCTTTTGAAGTTAAAGAACAAAAAATTGTAGGCAAATTTTTATTCATTGGATTTTATAAAGCATAAAATAGTACGTACTTTTTTACTATTCAATTACCTATCCTTCCTTTTTTTTTTTGTGCTATTTTATTTGCTTGCAGAACTTTTTGTGCTTCTTTCATTGGTTGGTCCTTTTCAACTTTTTATGCTTCTTTCTTGTCAAATTTGTTGTCGGCTTGTTTCCACCATCAAAGGCTGGTGCGTTTTACATTTGGTTTTTATTCAACTACTCAAGTCATCAACCCATATTCATTTGATTTTGACTTTTTTTTTTATATAAATTTTTACAATTCATTAAATTTTAAATTAAATTTGATGTATTTTTATCATTGATTACATTAAATTAATTAATTTTTAAGTATATGGAATGAAATATTATTAAAGTAGAGTATGATCTTTCTATTAATTTAAAAAATAACTAAATTTGTTTATTCTTCCTTATTAGGTTATAGATTAAGAAACTACAAATACAATGAATAAAGATTTGTTAGCATTGAAATATGTTATATTTTGATTTGACAAAATTATGTGATATCTTAGTTTTAGTTACAAGATTTTGAAATTGTCAAAATCATGTTCTTCATCCTCCTAAAATCATACAAATGTTTGAAAAGCCTTTCTTACTTAGAAAACATCACAAAGCTTTCAAACATGAGTTTTAGCTTCAGAAAACATAGAGCAAACATGCCTTAACTTGGTATTTGATCACAAGGAAGATAGAGATGAAGTTGAGCGACAAATGTCAAAGAATTTTAAAGAAACAAAGCTTCAATTGATGTTAGAGCAAGGCTAATCAGTCCAAGGACAGAATGGATGAGAAATCATGAAGAATCAAAGTTTCAGTCGATCCTTGAGAAGCTACAATCGATCCTATGGCAGAATGGGCAAAAAAACATGGAAACACCCAGTTTTTGTAAGGTAAATCTTTGCTATTACTCCTTTGTATAGACATTTGTAAAGGTACTAAAGTTAATGTAAGGGTTTATGATTGAGCTTGGTAAAAACCATTGTGAAAATTATCGCTTGATCCCTTTAAAAAGTTGATGGATTATCGCTTGATCCCGTAAAAAAGTGGTTATAAGGGTTATTGCTTTATCTCATTAAAAAGTAGATGTAAGGGTTATCGCTTGATTTTGTGAAAAAGTCATTGTGAGGGTATTGCTTGATCTCATTAAAAGACACATTCCTTTAGTAGATTTGAAACTCCTTGGTGAGCTAAAGGAGAAGACGTAGGTATTTGAGAAAGTTGAACCCCTATAAAAATACTTATGTCTTGATTTACTTTTATGTCTTGTGATTTATTGTTGATATTTGCTTTAAAGAAAAATCACTTATTTTGATTATGACAAAAGAAGAATATTTGTTTTTAAAAAAGGGGCTATCTTCATTAAGCTTGCAAAGAAAATTTTAAAATATCAATTCACCCCTTTTTTGATATTTATTGTATTGAGCTTATTATACTAACAATTGGTATCAAAGCAAGGACTCAATTTTGTAAGTCTAAAAACCTTGAGTGATCCATTATGGTAGTTCAAATTACCAAAAATGAAGGTTATGGCAACTGTGCTTGGTGAAGGGCAATCAATTTAAAGGTTGCCTTTCTTTGTAGGTATAACTACCTCTATTGGAAAAAATGTATGGAAATGTTTATACAATCTATGGACTTAGATGTTTAGAATGTTATATTAGACGGTCCATGAGTTCCATATAAAGAGTTAGATGGCAAATTAGTTATTAAGACTAGGAAAAAATGGAATGATACAGATAAGAAATTAATTCAAATCAATTGAAAGGCATATAATACTCTCCTTTGTGCCTTAGGTGCTAGTGAATTTAACAAAGTCTCTATGTGTGAAAATGCTAAGCAAATATGAGATACTTTAAGGACCACATATTAGGGCACAAATCAAGTTAAGGATGTTGGGTGAGGGCTGATCAAGCATCATATACAAACAAAAACACAGAGAAAATAAAATTAACAAATTGAATTATGCCTTACTCTCCTAAGATCTCTTCCATGCCAAATTGAGTACAAAATTAAATTAATAAATAAAATATATGATCATATCACTTTATCTAAATAACAAATGTTGATGAATCCTTTGTTAAACTACCAAAACATCCTTCAAAGAGCTCAACCACCTTAGCTTGGTTGTTGTAAACTAAAGCTATTCACGGAATCCTTGTGTAGCCTCTAACAGTAATCCACACCAATGAATTAGAAAATCCTTCTTTAAGGATTATGAGTGCTATGCCTTGACAATGTGCTAGCAAAGATGAATTCCATAAACTCATAGTCTACACAAAAATTTAGGGTTGAACACACAAAAGAAATCAAGTGAATGAAAAACTATTTGTTTTTCACACAAGAGGTCACAAGGTAAAAGGAATTTCAAGTTTGTTGTTCTTCTAATTTTTTTGCTACTCTTTTTTTTTTTGGAGGCTATAGGAAGGCATTTATACCATGGATTAATTTTAAACCCTAATTAAGAAGCCCAATTAACTTAATTATTTAATTTAATCAATTAGGCCCAATAACTTAATTAAACAATTTAATTAATTAAACCCAACAACTTAATTAAACAATTTTAATCAAGTATTTGAGAAGCTCATAACTTCTAATTTGATTAAGTCCAACTCAATCACCTCTCCCATTTTATTTTCAACTTTCATTTTAGGTGTGTGACCCATTAGGCTTCTAATATATTGGCAATGAACTTAATACATAATTCTTATGTCAAACTTAGAATTAGATAAATTTAAACTACTTTAAATTTATCATTAATCAAATCAAGTACTTAGAGTTCATAGACCAAGATTAGGATCTAGTAATCCGTAATGGCCACCTAAATATTAAAAGAGTCAAGATGGTTTGACTCAACCTTTTAGTGATCAGTCTTTTAGTGCAATTCATTCCTTTATCATATATTTCGAAGATGATAAAAGTATGGTGCAGTGTGTAATCTTATTGATCTCCATATTCGTTCTTTAAGTTTGATCATCAGTTTTATAGAGACTTATGAAACTACTTTCATAATCTTTAAGTTGCCTTGGTCAAGGACTTCAATAAGCTAATATCAACTAAGAGCTGTTAGGATATGTCCTTTGAATCGCTTGGTGTGATGATTCCTATCTTAACCATTCATTTACCTTCACATGCTTTATGCTATACCTAAAAACAACCTGTTTTGTCATCCTTGATTAGGCACTCGTAGGGATGAAATCAAAGTATAGCATTCCACACACAAGACAACCTGGTGTCTCAAGTCTAGGGAGTATTTACACAGCTAACACATGAGAAGTATTCTTGATAACTCTATGATATGGAGTTATTTGGGCTTAATTTTGATAATAATTTAGCTTAGTTCTTGTAGTAATACATAGAAATTAGTAGATTTTATTGAATTATTTTAAATTAGTTAATTTAGGTGTGTCAATCTAATTTTAGTTAATTTTATGTTTAATTTGGTGTTAATGTAGTTAAGATAGGTTGTTACAGATTTATTTGTACTTTTGTAGGTGTTTGATGAAAGAAGAATTTTAATGGAAGAAGGAGAGCAATTTTGAGGTGTAGACTTTCATTACACATGTTTTGATATTTTAGACCAAATGAAGTGATTCTAAAACCATTGCAAAGATAAGATAAAAATATACAATTTAAATGTTTATTACTTTGCCTAGCTCGGCATGGAAGATGGTCAAAAATCTTGTCAAATTTATTATATTGTAGTAGTCCTAGATCAATTACGATTTATGTTAATTAATTGGGCAAAGTTGTGACCCACATAGTCTGATGAGGAAATCTCAACTGAAATTGACTTCTTTCTTCACCCAACTTAGCCTAACTTCAAAGCACTATAAAAAAAACTTTTCAAATGACTTCGAAAAAGGGAGACCAAAACACCAAGATTGACAATTGAGAGTTAAGCGACAAAGTTATTGAAGCTAAGAAGAATTTGAAAGATTCAAGGATGATGTGTTATTTTCTTATTTTTCTTAGTATGATTTGAATGTTTAAACTTTGTTCAATGATGATGTGTGATTTGATGGGGAACTAAGTTTTTAATCTAAGATTATGATTGAACTCAATATGTAGTCTAAATTATTTATCTTTCTTTTACTTATATTTGATAAATTTAAGTTGTTTATTTTATTTTATTCTTCATGCTTCTGATTGATTGGCCACCAATTAGATTGAATTGGAAACCTAGGTTAAACCTTGACAAAGGAGATTTAGGTAGACCTAGAATAAAATAGCGTATGATTGAATACACTTAGTTGATTAGGTGGTTTGATTTGCATATAGAGTAGACATACACCTATAAACCATACGTAGCCAAAATTAGAGCACAAATTTACTAAATATTTCTTCAATATAATTTTCATAGACATATAGTAAATTACTTGGGAGATGTATTTTTATAAAAAACTCGATAGAAAACTTATAAATAATTTAGGACTATAGGTTAGCAACTTAATCCATTAAACTGAGTTAAGAGAGAGAGACAATATTCAGATGAAGTATTGAGGGATATCATAATCTTAGGTCTGGTAGTCACTCGAATTTAATAAAGTAAATTTGCTAATAGATTTTAGATTAGTTTTATTTTTAGTTTATTAGTTTATTAGTTTTAATTATATTTTTAATTATTTGGATAAGATTAGGGTGTGTCAATTTTAGTACTTAATAATAAGGATTAAAATAATTTTTTGAGGGATTGATACTCTACTCATTTCTATATTATTTTTGCGATACATACACTTGCGTGGGTAGAAAATTGAGCAACAAGTTTTTGGCGCTATTGTAGGGGAATTGATTTTTATTTTTTTTAATATTAATACTAAACATTCTTAATTTTAATCTAGACTTTTTTTATTTAATTTTTTTAGGTACTTTTGATCATTGTATGATAAGAGCACGAAATTTAGAAATTGTTCCTTTTGATCAAGAAATTGAAAAAACTTTTTGAAGACTTCATAGGAAAAATAAAAAAGTTTTTACTTCAAGTAAAACAATGGTTGATCAACAAAAGGAAGAGACCAAGCCTTTGAGGGATTATGCAGTCCCACAAGTACAAAATCTTCACTCTAGCATCTGAAGACCTTCGATTCAAGCCAACAACTTTGAAATTAAGCTATCAATCATTCAGATGGTTCAGATTGCTGTTCAGTTTGGGGGTTTGCCTAATGATGATTCGAATGCTCATATGATAAATTTTCTGAAAATTTGTGATACATTCATGGCTAATGGTGTTACTGATGATGCCATAAGATTGAGGTTTTTCCCTTTTTCATTGAGAGATAAAGCAAAGAGTTGGTTAAATTCGCTTCTTGCTGGTTTCATTAATACTTGGGATGATTTAGCTGAAAAATTCTTAGCAAATTCTTCCCACTTGCAAAGTTAGCAAAGATGTGGAATGATACTACTTCTTTCATGCAATTTGATTTTGAATCACTATATGAGACTTCGAAGAGGTATAAGGATTTGATAAGAAGGTGTCCTCACCATGGGTTACCTAAGTGGCTACAAGTTTAGACTTTTATAATGGTTTGCTAGGACCTTTTAGAACTACCATTAACGTTGTCGCTGGAGGTGCACTCATGAGTAAATCCATTGATGAGGCTTATTGTCACTGCCCAAATCCTAGGCCATGATCGGCACATGGGCTCAATGGGTATAGCCCACTAGGCCTAAGCAAGCCTCTTTATGAGATCCTATTCCTCATTCCATCCATCATCTTTAAAACCATGTGTTGTAATTCTCAATGATGAATGTTTCAGTAATATTTTATAGCAACCGAATATTCATATTTGTATTATCTCAAAGTACTGTCATTCATTGTCGTCTCATAAGGGCATCATCATGAATCCAACATATACATACTTCATTTATAACATGACTCATAGTAGTTTACATTACATATACGTGTACATAGACAAAAGACTCTTAACTGTGAGTAGAGTGACTTTAAGTGAAGGTACTGTTACTGAGATGCCATAGTACCTACCAAGAAGACGAGCATATGTGGACACTCAATCTAGGTCCCAACTGCCTCCGAATATGAAAACATGAAGTTTAAAAACATGAGTATAAACCTAGTGAGTGAACATAAGAAGGGAACAAGCATATGATACGGAAAGTTTTAAAATCATGATGCACTTTGTTAAAACCATGCAATTTAACTTAATTGCTTGTTAAAACCCCTTATTTCAAAACTTTGATTAGTCATCTCTTAGTGTTGAAAAACCCAAGATCAACCATGAAGATAAATGAGTGAAACCATAGCAGGATATAAACAAGGTAAACATGACTGAAGGATTCTCGCTGCAGCAAAATTTAGAGCACAGGTTTCTGAACTAAACTCGAGAGTTTCTTGTTGCAGCGAGAATGAATCTTGCTGCAGCGAAAACCACAGTGAGCAACTCTCTACAACGATAATGCATTCTCGCTGCAGTGAACTCCAGGGCTATTGCAAGCCCCCAGCACCTGAGAATTTCTAGCCACAACGAGAATGCAATTTCGCTGCAGCGAGAAACAGAGCAATTAAGTCAAAAGAATTCTTGTTGCAACGAAAAACCAGTTTTGCTGTAATGAACATCAATTCGGAAGCACTTAGCAATTTTTCAAGGTTCAATATGTAGGATGCAACATACATTACAAACCACACATTATACTCATAAACTTTCTATTGCATATGTATATATAAATATATATAACACGAATACCACCACTGCCTCACTAGCTCATGTGCAACCCCCACATCGCGCCCACTATATATCATCATGTGCACTCCATACTCGCACATGTCTATATCATCGTGTGCATTCCTTACTCGCACATTTCAACATCATAGTGTGCACTCCCTACTCGCACACTTCGACATCATCGTGTGCACTCCCTACTCGCACACTTCAATATCATTATCCACACTTCTGCACTCGTCATCACTGGCATGTGCATCCCCCACATCGCGCACACGCACGGTTATATTTATTACACAATGTTAACTATCAATACACAACATATATATTTATATCAACATCATATAAGGCACAAGGATTCATCATATTGCACACTCACAACATAAAACGTTTTAATAAAGGTTTCTTCCCATGCATAATCTTTAAGGAAAAATCAAATAAAAATCATTCACATGCTTTGTCCAAATACCAATACATTTCCCAAAATATTTTCAATGCAAGTTCACTCACTTTACGATAGCGGGATATTACATCGCTATTTATTCGGAGGCATATCTAGCTATTCCTACTTGCCGGTCGCTCGTTATTTCCCCCAGCACACCACCACAGTACGCTACCTTTACTGTTGCACTTCCTAGCAACAATCCCAATTCAATATTTTTAGCGTACATCATTTATCCTTCCCTTTTTCATTCAATCACAAATCCTTATTCAACTTAACTTGGCCTTGACATAATTTTTACCAAAGTTGCTTTTATCCCTTGCTTGCGTAATTCTTTAAATTATGATTACCGGTAACTTGTTTATGACTCTAACACATATATTAATCTTTTCTAAGGATATTTATCAAGTTCAATTATCCTTTCCACAACGACAATTTCTCACAATATGCCACTTAAAATGTCAACTACACAGCAATACCCATTTTCTCAAGATTCCTCAACTACACTTAAAACATCATTTGTCTTTACCTTTATGGTTGCTTGACCTGTACTTGCACTCCAATATTCCTTCAAAACATTAATCATCAAGCTGCCAAAATGATTCACACATTATTTCTCCAAAGATTTAACCAACCATGAGCTTAAAACATAAAAATCTTTACCTTAGCTTGCTTGAATTACAAAACCAAGCTTTTCTTCCTTTCTTTCTTTTTCTTTCTTCTTCTTCTAGGGTTTAGATGTGCTGGAAATTGGGGTTAGAAGCTGCATGTTTAGTGCCCAAGAAGTTTGGAGAAGAAAGAAGTAAGAAAAGAAAGGAAATGAAAAGAAACAAGGGAAATCACGTGAAAAAATTTGATTTTCATGAACTTGAAATGAAAATGGCGTTGGAAGCTTCAAGAAGAAGAAGAAAATATCTTGCTGGAGGAGATAAGGATGGTCATGGCTGATAAAGATGAGAGTCAAAGCTTCCTTTGGAAGCTTTGACCAAACTTTACGTGAAATTACCATTTTACCCTCCAAGTTTCTTTCCTTTTTAATTTAGTCCTCCCAACACTCTTTTAACTCCAATTTCCTTCTATTATCTTCTTTTACACATATACAAACAAAATATAAAGCTTGTACTCCAACGCGGCGTCTTCATAATATTTAAAATATAATATTTTCCTACGTTAGTTTTATTTAATAATGCACGGGCCCCACTAGCTTCATTATTCTCCGAAATTTCTTCGTTCTTTCTCTCCCCCACTTAGATTAATCATATACTCCTTCTTCATGAAAAATTTAGACATTGAATAAAATATTAATATTTTAATATTATTTTATTCTAAAATTTTTAACTTGTCTCCTTGGTACCTAAAATACCTTATTATGCCTCAATTCACTTCCAAATCACTTTTTTTTCTTGCAAATTCTTCCCTGATAAAAATATTATTATTTTATTATTATTCCCTCGCGTGTGAAATATTTTATCTTAAAATACTCTTTTCACCTTTCCTCACCTTTAAACATTATAATTAACCTCATTTGGCATCCGATAAGCTTCATTAGCCACCATGTCAAAGTACAGGGTATTACACTTATGATTTGCTTGAAGAAATAGCTTCTAATAATTATCAATGGCCATATGAAAGATTGGGTACAAGAAAAATTGCTGAAATTCATGAATTAGATGTGATAAACACTTTTTCTGCACAATTGGCTTCTCTCGTAAAGAAAATAGATAAACTAAGTGTTAATGCTGTTCAGAACTCCTTTATGGCATGTGAATTTTGTGGGGAAGGACATTCCATTGACAATTGTCCCATCTATTCAAAGTCTTGTCAATTTGTTGGAAACAAGCAACAGAACAATCCCTATTCCAACACTTATAATCCTGGTTGGAGGAATCATCCTAATTTTTCATGGAATAACAACCAAGGGTCTTCATCAGCAGCTAAGCCAAACTTTCCTCCTGGATTTCCATCTAGAGCCCTTATGCTAGAGAACAAGCTTTTAATGGAGGATATGTTCATGCAGTTCATGACAAGGACTGATACATTTATGACGAGGACTGATACCTTCATTCAAAATCAAGCAGCTTCAATTAGAAATCTTGAGACACAAATAGGCTAACTTGCCAGTGTTTTAAATACTAGACCTCATGGTACCTTACCAAGTGATACTGAACCTAATTCAAGAAGAGAAGGTAAGGAACACTGTAAGGCAATTTATCTTTGCAATGGAAAAAAGGTAAGTAAAGAGGTAAGTAGTAAGGATTTAAATTCTGAAATTTCAATTCAATCTAATGAGAAAGAAATTGAAAAAAAGATGCTGAAAAAGAAATTATGGTTGAAAAATCTATCGGAGATTCAAAAGAAAAATCACAATTAAAAACTGCTTCTACACCCCCACCACCTTTTCCTTAAAGATTTCAAAAAGAAAAACTTGACAAGGAATTAATTTATTGATGTGTTTAAAAAAATTACATATTAATATTTCCTTTGTTGAAGCTTTGGAATAAATGCTAAGATATGTTAAATTATTGAAAGACATGTTGTCTAAAAAAAGAAAATTAGGTGAGTTTGAAACTATTGCACTTACTGAATAATGCAGTGCCATCATTCAAAATAAGCTTCCTCCAAAGCTTAAAGATCCAGATAATTTTACTATTCCATGTACTATTGGTATTCATTGTTTTGCTAAAGCTTTATGTGATTGGGTGCAAGTATAAATTTGATGCCATTATCCATTTATAAAAAATTAGGTTTGGAAAAGATTAAGCTAACTTCTGTGACTTTACAACTTGCTGATCTATCCATCACCTATCCTTATGGTATTGTGGAAGATGTTTTGGTAAAAGTTGGTAAGTTTATTTTTTCAGTAGAATTTATTATTTTGATATGGAAGAAGATTGTGAAATACCGATCATTCTTGGGAGACCATTCTTGAGAAATACTCAAGCTTTAATTGATGTGGAAAAAGGTGAGCTTACTTTAAGGGTTGAAGATCAATAGGTAACATTTAGTATTTTTCGAGCTTTAAAATTTTCTAATGAACATAATGAATGTTTTTCAATTAATGTTGTGGATGACATAACGAATAATGTGTTTATTGAAAATCATCAAGATCCATTGGAAACTTCTTTAAATTCTTCATGTGATATTATTGATGAAAAAGTTCTTGAATATGCTAACCATCTTGATGCTCATTCACATTTTCTAAGATCCCAATTTGTGTCTTTGGAATTATCAATTACAACTTCACCAATCAAACCTTCCATTGAAGAACCTCCTTCACTTGAGCTCAAACCACTGCCTAATCATTTAAGGTATGCATTTTTGGGAAATTCTTCTACACTACTAGTAATTATTTCTTCTTTTTTTTCTAATGAACTTGAAAATAAACTCCTTCGAGTTTTAAGAGACTACAAAAAGGCAATTAGGTGGACCATTGTAGACAAAAAAGGAATTAGTCCATCAATTTGCATATACAAAATTCTTTTAGAAGAAAATCACAAAGCAACCATTGAGCATCAACAAAGGTTGAATCCAATCATGAAAGAGGTAGTAAAGAAAGAAATTATCAAGTGGCTTGATGCAGGTATTATCTATCCTATTTTTTGATAGTTCATGGATAAGTCTAGTCCAATGTGTCCCTAAAAAAAGAGGTATGACTGTAGTTTCTAATGAAAATAATGAGCTCATCCCCACTAGAACTGTAACTGGATGGGGAGTATGTATGGACTATAGAAAATCAAACAAAGCCACTAGAAAAGATCACTTTCTACTACCTTTTATTCATCAAATGCTTGACAGATTAATAGGTAAGGATTTTTATTGCTTTTTGGATGGTTATTCTAGTTATAATCAAATTGCCATTACTCCTGAAGACCAAGAAAAAACCACATTTACTTCTTTTTATGGAACTTTTGCTTTTCGTAGAATGTCTTTTGGACTTTGTATTGCTCTAGCTACTTTTCAGAGATGTATGATGGCAGTTTTTTCTGATATGGTTGAAAAGTTTTTGGAAGTATTTATGGATGATTTTTCAATTTTTGGGGATAATTTTGATGATTGTCTATTTAATCTTGCTAGAGTACTTAAGAGATGTGAAGAAACTAATTTAGTTTTAAATTGGAAAAAATATCACTTTATGGTGCAAGAAGGCATAGTCTTAGGCCATTGAGTCTTTAGTAAAGGTTTAGAAGTAGATAAAGCAAAAATTGAAATATTTGAAAAACTTCGACCTCCCACCTCTATTAAGGGCATTCGTAGTTTTTTAGGACATGCTGGATTTTATAGGAGATTCATTAGATATTTTTTTAAAATTTTTAAACCACTATGTAATTTGTTAGAAAAAGATACTCATTTTAATTTTGATGATGCTTGCCATGATGCCTTTGTTGAATTAAAAAAGAGATTAATTTCTGGTCCTATTATCACTGTTCCTGATTGGAATCTTCCTTTTGAACTAATGTGTGATGCTAGTGATTATGCAGTTGGCGCAATTTTAGGCCAACCAAAAATGAGGATTTCGCATCTTATTTATTATGCTAGCAGAACATTGAATGAGGCTCAAGCAATTACACAACAACCGAGAAGGAGTTGTTTACTATTGTTTTGTTTTCGATAAATTTTGCTCATATCTTGTTGGTACAAAGTTATTGTTAACACTGACCATGCAGCTATTAAATATTTGATCGAGGAAAAAGATGCAAAACCACGCTTGATAAAATGGGTACTTTTGCGTCAAGAATTCAACTTGGAAATTCGAGATAAGAAAGGTACAAAAAATCAAGTGGTAGATCATTTATCGAGATTGGAGAATAATGACAAAATTGGGAATTCCATAGTGATTAATGAGACCTTTCCTGATAAGCAATTGTTTCATATAGAGAAGTAGAAAAATTTGCCATGGTATGTTGATGTGGTGAATTATCTAGTGAGTAAACTCTTCCCTCTTAAATTTAATTCTCAACAAAAGAAGAAATTCGTGCGTGATATCAAATATTGCATGTGGGATAAGCCTTTTCTTTGCAAGCATTGTGGAGATCAAATCATTAGAAAGTGTGTTCTTGAAGAAGAATTTGAAAATATTCTTCATCATTGCCATTCATCTGATTATGGAGGACATTATAGAGGAAACCTAACTGTTGCAAAGGTTCTACAATCAGGTTTTTGCTAGCCTTATCTTTTCAAATATCTCATAATTTTGTTGAAAGATGTGATCGATGTCAAAGAATGGGCAACATATCTAGGAGACATGAGATGCCTCTCAACAACATCCTCGAAGTTGAAATTTTTGATGTATGGGGAATTGATTTTATGGGTCGATTCACTTCATCCTTTAATAATGTATACATCTTGGTTGCTGTTGATTATATCTCTAAATGGGTTGAAGTTGTTGCATTGCCAAGAAATGACTCTAAGGTAGTGATAAACTTCTTGCAAAAGAACATCTTCACACATTTTGGTACACCTAGAACCATAATTAGTGATGAAGGGACCCACTTCTATAACAAAAAATTTGAAGCAATCCTAGCCAAATATGGAGTCAAGCACAAAATAGCCATTGGTTATCATTCTTAAACGAGTTGCCAAGCTAAAGTTTCAAATTGAGAAATTAGAAGAATTTTGGAGAAAATTGATTGTCCTTCCAGAAAAGATTGGTCAAAAAAGCTAGATGATGCTTTGTGCGCATATAAAACTGCATATAAAACTCTAATTAGGATGTCTTCTTATAGATGGGTGTTTGGTAAAGTGTGCCATCTTCCAATCGAGCTTGAACACAAGGCATATTGGGCAATTAAAAAGCTTACTTTTGATCTTCAAGCGGGCCAAGAAAAGTGTCTTTTGTAACTCAATGAGATGGATGAATTTTGTCAAGAAGCTTATGAGAGTGCAAGAATCTACAAAGAGAAGACAAAACAATGGCACGACAAGAAAATCATAAACAGAAGTTTTGAGCTTGGCCAACATGTTTTCCTATACAATTCTCGTTTGAAATTATTTCCTGAAAAATTGAAATATCGTTGGTTTGGACCTTTTATTGTGTTGAAAGTATATCCTCATGGAGCAGTGGAGGTAGCTCATGTTAAATCTACCTTCAAAGTGAATGGGCAACGATTAAAGCACTATTGGGATAGCGATTTTGATTGTCAAAGGTCCTCAATCATGCTTATCGACGCAATTTGAATCAGAGAAAGTCAAGCCAACGACTATAAATCAAGCACTTCTTGGGAGGCAGCCCAAGCATTCAACTTACTTTCTTTTATTTTCTTTTACTTAAATTTATTTATTCCATTATTTAATTATTAATATTTTCTTTTTAATTTGCAAGAACATGTAAAGCTTCCCATAAAAAAAATTTGAAAAAAAAAAATTTGAGGAGGGGGGTAAGCCACAGCATCCCCAAAGGGAGGCCATGGCTTAGAGAAACCCCTCAACGAGGGCTGCAACACCCTCTAAGTGTGGTCGCGGCCTCGCGATTGTATGGAACGAGGGTTGCGATGCCCACTAATGGTAGGTTGTGGCCTTTCATGTTTTGTGGTAAAAAAAATTTAGGTTAAAAAAAGAAGGCCTCTTAATGTGGGCTACCAAAGATGGGTAGCCCACTAACCAAACCAATCACCCTCACCTTCCAACCCCCCCCNCTCTCCTATCCTTCCCTCTCACTACAATTTTTTGCACTTTTCATTCCTCTCTTCTCACCCATTCCTTCCATCTCTCCTTTACTCGTATCCTCACCATTATTCTGCTTTCATATTTTTTTCTCCATACCAATTACCTCTACCCATCTTTTCCCTTCCACATTTATTTTTGACACATTTGCTCTAAATGTCAAGTAAGTTTTAATATTTCTTTTATTTATTTATTTATTTTTGTCTTTTTTTTTCTTTTATTTTTCTTTTCTTCTTCTATTTTTCTAATTGTTGACTTACTTCATATTTTTATTTTGTTGAAAATTTATGATGGGTATTAATGATTCTTGAAACATTGTGCTTAGTTATTTTATGGGTATCGTAGATTGGGTAGATTTGTACTTTAAATTTTAAAGGTAAGTTGATATTGGAATATGGGTAAGTTTCTTTATTTTAAATTTTTTATATGCCTAGTAGTATAGAAATATTTTAATTGTTGGATTTTTACTTGGTACTGTGGGCATTATTTTATGATAAGAAGACATATGAGCTACTATCGTTAACGGTTTATTGTGTTTTGTTGGTACTTTTTTTTTCTTTTGGTTGAGAATTAATTGTAGGAAATTTGAGAACGACACTCAAATGATCAAGACAAAATTTCAGTGGTTCGTTTGATCATACTAGATTTGTGTCAGTTGATGCTGTGGCTAGACACGCAAGTCCTCTTGCAAACAAAATTGCAATATCCGAATGAGGACTAGATCAAGGGTTGATTACACACCTTGACCTTCAACCAATGATTGATGGCCGCCACTGGCAAAAATTTTGTGCTTTGCCAGCAGCTGCAAGTATCCCTCTAGTAAGAGAATTTTACGCTAATACTGTAAAAGCTACTAATGATTTTGTTTTTGTGCAAGGTAAATTAGTTCCATTCTCGAGCCATGCCATCAATGAATTTTATGAAACTTCTAATATTGAAAACGATGGATATGGTCAATATTTGGCTGAGCATGAAAATTGGGATGATATCATTACTATACTCTGTGAGGAGGGTGCTCAATGGTGATTCTTCAATAATGCACTAGTTTCATTCAAGAAGACTGTGATGAAACCAACTTCTAAGATATGGTTTTATTTTGTGGCTTCAAAATTACTTCTTACCACACATGCTAGTGATGTCATAAAAGATCGAGCCATCCTCATTCATTCAATCATGACTGGACGCATAATTGATATTGATCACGTAATTTACAAAGCCATGACTCACACTACACAATCAAAGCTTGAAGGATTGTGGTTCTCTTCTCTGATTACAGCTATGTGCAAACAAGCTGGTGTACATTGGGATGCTAATGAGGAGTTATTGCACCCTAAACTTCCATTTGATCTGAATCTAATTCTCAGACAATCTCAAACTTCTACTGGGGCTTTTTCTTCTTCTACACATCATTCTCTACACCCTCGACCAAGACACCAACAATTGCCAATGACCTAGAGAATTGAGAACCTTGAGAACCTAGTTGAAAACCTTGGGCAACAATTTGAGCAACACATGTCTTATTAGACCCAATGTAATCAACATATGGACCACATGTTTCGAGCTTATGGTGCTTTTATGGGAATGGACATGTCTACTCTTCCATCGGCACCTAATCTTCCTAGGGGTGCTAATGAGGTAGAGGACAATGAGGCAAAAGGATGATGGAGATGAGGAGGAGGATTAGTGCTTCACCAAATTCATCCAACTATCAAGGGAGTATTTACCTTTTTTTTTATTTTTTCTAACATTGAAGACAATGTTTAGTTTAAGTTTGGGGGGTTGAATTTATTTTTCTAGTGATAAATATTCTGTGGAAGTTATAGATTTAATTTTATTTTCATGTTTATCTAGATTTATAAATAATTTAGGATTAGTTGGTAAATGAATTTATTTCTTGTTTTAGGAATCTAGAGTAAAGTTATGCCAATTTTTTCGATGATTGCTCTATCCAATGATGATAGCTAGTTGTCTTGAATTCTTAACTTTTGGTGAATAAGTTTTTTGTTTGGATTCATGATAAATCTTTGGTTAAGTATCATTGTTAGGATGTGATTTCCACAATTTTGAGCATTATATATTTTACTTTGAATTATTATAAACATCCAGAGAAGGTTTGTATTGAGGTGAATTTTAGATTTCATGAATTCTAGAATTTGTTTGATTTTCTCTTGAGGCAAAATCCTAGGCAAAACTTAGTTAGGGAGATGATTTAGGCTATCTTTGGACTGTTTGAGCCTAAAAAGCCAACCTGATTAAATTTTTATCCCTAGTATATCCCTTGTGAGCCTAATTTTCTTTTTCTTTATTTAACTACATAATAATTGAGCCTAGCCTTCAAATAAAATTTCCAATTTTGCAACCCTCACTCCTAAGCATGTATATTGTTTTAGGAAATTTAAATTGAGCTAAATGTTGAAAAAGGTGGAAAGGTGATGTTGATGTGAAAGAAAAAGTTCAAAATATGAAAATTAACCCCACTATCTACAATACGAAGAAAATAAGTTTGGGGGTGCGAAATTGTGAAAAGAAAAAAAAGTGTTGAAAAAAAAGAGAAAAATTCAAATGTGGAAGAAAAAGTGTACTAGGAGAAAAAAAAATAGCTCTATAAAGTCCTAGAATAATTACGTGCTTAGGGTGATTTCAGCCACATTAATATCCTTTATCATACCTTGACCTTAGCCTTACATTACAAGCTTATTAAAGTCCTATTGATCCCTAGCTTGGTGTTAGTCTGCAGTAGTGGAGAGAGAGATGAAAAGTAAACATATGGAGTTCTAGTACTAATTTGAAATTTGCGTTGGCATAAACTCATCTGGATATAATGATATTACACACAAAAATCCATTCGAGAATGTGCCTGCATTGGAATTGATACATGAATTTAAATGATGCCTATATTTTTCCTTAGGTTAATGATTGATAGACATACTTTTGAGGAAATTATGTGGAATCATTAAGCTGGTGCACTTTATTTCTAGTAATAGTAGTAGTAGTAACTATATTTATTTTAGTTTTCTTTAACTGAATTTGATTTTTGTAAGTTAGTTTCTTTTCTATGTTTTGCTTGAGGACTAGCAAAATGTTAAGTTTCGAGGTGTGATAACTTTATGATATAGAGTTGTTTGGGCTTAATTTTGATAATGATTTAGCTTAGTTCTTGTAGTAATACATAAAAATTAATAAATTTTATTAAATTATTTTAAATTAGTTAATTTAGGTGAATCAATCTAATCTTAGTTAATTTTATACTTAATTCGGTGTTAATGTGGTTAAAATAGGTTGTTACTGATTTATTTGTGCTTTTGTAGGTGTTTGATGAAAGAAGAATTTTAATGAATGAAGGAGAGCAATTTTGAGGTGTAGACTTCCACTGCACATGTTTTGCTATTTTGGCCATAACTTTCTCTACAAAGCTCCAAATGAAGCAATTCTTAAACCATTGCAAAGATAAGAAAAAATATACAACTTTCATGTTTACTACTTTGCCCAATTCATCTTGGAAGATGGTTAAAAATTTTGTTGAATTTGTTGTACTATAGCAGTCTTAGACCAATTACGATTTTTGTTAATTAATTGGGCAAAGTTGTGACCCACATAGTCTGATAAGGAAATTCCAACTGAAATTGACTTCTTTCTTCACCCAACTTAGTCTAACTTCAAAGCCTTTTAAAAACAACCTTTTGGAGGACTTCAAAAAAGGAAGAACGAAACACCAAGATTGACAGTTGAGAGTCAAGCCACAAAGTTATTAAAGCTAAGAAGAATTTAAAGAATTCAAGGTGATTTGGAGATCAAGAATACAATTCTTGTGTTTTCTATCTTTTTGTTATTTTCTTATTTTTCTTAGTTTAATTTGAATGTTTAAACTTTATTCAATGATGATGTTTGATTTGATGGGGAATTAAGTTTTTAATCTAAGATTATGATTGAACTCAATATGTAGTCTGAATTATTGATCTCTCTTTTATTTATGTTTGATAGATTTAAGTTGTTTATTTTATTTTATTCTTAATGCTTCTGATTGACTGGCTACCAATTAGATTGAATTGGAAACCTAGGTTAAACCTTGACGAAGGAGATTTAGGTAGACCTATAATAGAATAGCGTATGATTGAATACACTTAGTTGATTAGGCGGTTTGATTTGCATATAGGGTAGACATACACCTATAAGCCATAAGTAGCCAAAATTAAAGCACAAACCTACTGAATCTTTCTTCAATATAATTTGCATAGACATATAGTAAATTAATTGAGAGAAGTATTTTTATGAGAAACTAGACAGAGATTTATAAATAATTTAGGACTCTAGGTTAGCAACTTAATCCATTAAACTGAGTTAAGAAAGAGAGATACAATATTCAGATGAAGTATTGAGGAATATCATAATCTTAGGTTTGGTAGTCGAATTTAATAAAGTAAATTTGCTAATAGATTTTAGATTAGTTTTATTTTTAGTTTATTAGTTTATTAGTTTATTAGTTTTAATTATATTTTTAATTATTTGGATAAGATTAGGGGGTGTCAATTTTAGTACTTAACAATAAGGATTAAAATAATTCTCTGAGGGGTCAACACTCTACTTATCTCTATATTATCTTTACGATATGTACACTTGTGTGGGTAGAAAATTGAACAACAATTGCATAAACACTTGAGTGAAATACCAAATGCACTTCTCATGGTGGGTCATGTTCAGTGAACTTGCTCTCCTAAATAAGCACCTACATCTTAATTTCAAGTTTCTCTATACTTTAACTTATGAGATCAGTTGCTTACTTCCCAAGTAAGGAACATAGAATGTACTAGTCTCTAGGTATCATTTTTGTCCAGTCTCAATGATACATCGACTAGGAACATTTAAAGATTATACTTTGATGCATAGGGATCTCATAACTGCAATCCATTACAGTTCCATTGCAAGGTATATTAATGAAATACCCCATACTTTGATATGGTGATAAATAAAGTTGATCGAATGCAAATTAAGGTCAATTAAAATGTTTAAAAGTGATAAGAGACGAAAGGAGTAGTTTAGGATAAAATATTTCGCAAGTGAGAAAATAACAATAAAATAATAATAATTTTATCAGAGGACAATTTGTGAGATAAAAGGCAATTCAGAAGTCAAGTGAGGCATAATAAGGTATTTCAGGTACCAAGGAGACAAGATAAAATTTTTAAAATATTAATATTTAGCCGAATGTCGAAATCAGTCATGAAAAAAAATCATATGGTTGATCCAAGTGGGGGAGAATATGACAAGCCCGACTCTATAAAAATATTTGTCATGACATACATGTGATGGATAGCATGTTTGCATGCTAAGAGAGTCTCGAAAAATTTACAAAAGTCGGTATTGTACCTAGAGGTACAATAAAGTTGATTTAAACCTCGAACTAGATCAAATGGAGAATTTACGATGAAATTAAGAATTTTAAAGTCCCAGAATGGTTTAATATGGTGATTCGAAGTTCGAGGATCAATTTGAAGACAAACCGAAATTTTTGCTATCGAGGGGCAAAATCGTCATTTGCCACTTAGGGACAAAATGAGAATTTTTAGAAAAGATTTTTGGCCCCATTTGACTTATTGGAGTAAGATTTGAGGTTTAGAAGTGAAAAATTTTAATTTCGGTATAATTTGGAGTAAAAGGGTAAAATTGTAATTTTGCCATTCGAAATAAAAAATTTAATTTTTCAAAGGATTTTGATCAAATTTAATTATTTGGAGTGTGAAATGAGTATGAGGAGTGAAAATTATGCATTATGGAAAATTTTCAATTTTTGGGGTAAAAATGTAATTTTTGAAAAGTTCGGGGGCAAAAGTGTAATTTTGAAAAATTTGCTCCACCAAAACTTTGGAAAAATCTG
>NC_030858.1:19220408-19246369 GCF_000208745.1 Theobroma cacao | reverse complement strand
ATTATTTTTGAATAGTACTAGTTGTTAACAATTTACTTTCAAATGAACGTTTTAGATACTTATTTTGTTTTTAAATCATTAAATATATATTTTCTGCTTACCTACTACATTTTTAGCAAGTTTTGAGATTTTTGATGAAAAATTACGAAAATGCCCCTATGAGCCAGAAAATAATATTTCATTGTTCTTATTTGAAAATGACTTATGATTTTTGTAAATGCGAGATTTAATAATTGTTGCTCACCGGGGAGATGCGGAAGTTGATGCTAAGCCTTGCGGGGTTTCGATCGGCATCGGGGTGAAGAATGTCTGTCGAGGCCTCGCGGCGGTTGTCACGGGCTCGATGGGGAGTTCCGGGTCGTGACAATTAATCTCATGGACTTCATCTAATTAGACTTAAAACCCATTGTAATTAACGTCTTATTGATGAAAGAAAACCTCTAATCATTCAACATGAATGATATTGTTGCATGATTGGAATCAAGCTTAACCAATCCCAATTGGTTACAAGGCTCATCTCAACATCTCTCACTAGCACAAAGCCAATTGCTACCTCATCGTATGTGGATTCAATCCATCTAGCAATGGTGTCTCCATGTACACTCGCTTGTGAACCTTCAATGTGGTTAATCACTTTTATTTATCTTCGTAATGTCGATGCATCACATCATATCATATTACCATATCTAGATACAACAAGACCCAGGTTCTACTAATATGGCTCCATTGTTACATTAACAATGTTCAGAAACCCTTTATTAGTTCCATGAACTAATGATCTAAATATCTTTCTATTAAAGCCATTTTTTATAGGATGTATATGATTTTATTTATATACACGTATAGTCCCTTTCGCTCCTTGGAACCATTCCAACTAGACTATGCTGTATGCATCATAAGCATATGTCACTTTATGTTATGCCATTTGGCCTCTTTTAATTTTTTTTATTGTCGTTGTGCTCCCACTAAATC
This sequence comes from Theobroma cacao, assembly GCF_000208745.1. Taxonomy (NCBI): domain Eukaryota; kingdom Viridiplantae; phylum Streptophyta; class Magnoliopsida; order Malvales; family Malvaceae; genus Theobroma; species Theobroma cacao. The sequence continues at coordinate 19,245,397 of NC_030858.1, read as the reverse complement.
CAAGATCCTTTGTGAGAGTAATATCCAAACTCTTTTGAATATTCCATGATGTTACACATATATACATCTCAATGTATGCTTGGAATCATATTGGTTTGGAATATCATAATGGGCGTTATATGTTGGAGAGATATGGACCATAAATCATATCGCAATATGAAGTTGCTTTCTTTCTTGAACATTCATCTCTATGTTTTATTCTTAAGAAAGTTCCATTTTTTATGAATCAATATTCAACCTTTTGATCAATTGAACATAATTTATAATTGATCAAATATAATTGCAAGGATAAGCATGAAGCATGGATAATTAAATATGACATAATTATTCAAACTTAAAACATATAAGCTTCCACATCCAAATGATAAAGACAAATGTTTCACCAGCCATTCCCATGGCAATAACATAATTAATGTTTCAAAAACATCCTAATGAATTATGCAACATGTCGAGATAAATAGAGTGTAATCATCCAATGTAGCATTTAATGCTTTAGGTAATCTATCCATGTGGTCACCTCCTCAACCAAGATCATACTCATCTTTATCTTTAGTCCCTACAATATCTCAAACATATGAGAACAAACTTTGAGGTATCATGTACCTTTAATATATAAAGTAGAATTATTTAGCAAATGGTACTTGAATCAGAAACTTCAATAAGCTTTTTTTTTCTTGTTCATAGTAGTTAGGTACTCCTTGTAGTTCCCCCTCTAATGCCTAAGTTTGCCATAATGATGGCAAATATCCTTCTTTTTGTCTTTTTTGACACCTCTCTTAGACCTTAATGCCTTCTCATTTTAGGATTTTACTTTCTTCCCCTTTTGGGCTTTCTTCTTCTGTTGCTTCATATGAGGCTTTGAAGAAGAAATAATAAGCAATGATTCCTTATCTTTCTTGATGGACCTCTCTACTATGTCTAACATATTCAAAAGTTTGGGAAGAATGGCTTCCAATTGATTTATATGAAAATTCAACACGAACTGATTGAAGTTGTCAAGAAAAAATTGTAGAACCAAGTCTCTACTTAGCTCATGATCCATTTGTTGGCTCCATTAGTTTTTGATGATAATAAAACATTCCCATTTATTTGTGTCTAATACCTTTATTTGAGTGTGCAGGAAATTAATATATGAAATTAATTTTTTAACTCTTCAAAGAGTATTTTTGAAAGAAAAAGAGGGATAAAATCAACAAGATGTAACTGAATAACAAGGAGGAAGCTTGTTGGTGAAACAAGGAAGAATATTGGTTGACCAAATTTCAAATTGGAGAAATGGCGAGCTAAAGAGTTTGAGAAACAGAACCAACTTAGTAAACCAAGTCAATCGACTAAGTGCCCTCTGCCAGAATCTACAAACCAAAAACAAAATCAACTTAGTCAACCAAGTTAGTCGACTAAGAGCTCTCTGTCTACAATTTGAACCAGAGCACTACAAGACAGATTAACGGCTAGAACTCATCCCCAACTATTTCCAATGGCCATAAACTGTCAAACGCCATCAGAGTTGCATCTCTAAGTATAAAAAGGTCTTCCAACAATGAGAAACAAGTTTTTTAGAAGCCTTGAATGAGATTTGAGCTGTAGAAAGTAAAAAAACCAGAAAAGCTTCACTGCACTTGTCTGCACTTAAACGCCTACTCTTTGCCATTGTATTTAGCACTCAATCTTGTACCATTCAGATCAACTTGTGATCATAGGTACTTTCTTTAACCTCTCTTCTTGTATACTTAGAGTGAAGGAGTCACTTTAAGGGGTTGTTCAAGCTTGGGAAAGCTTGAATGTTATAGGTTGTGGTTAAGCCTTGAAAAACCACTTTGGGTTTTAGTTGAGCCCGTGAAAAACTAGTGTAAAGGTTTTGGTTGAGCCTGCGAAAAGCAATTGTAAAAGCTTGGTGAAAGCTTGTGAATTTCACTGGATTTTTAGTGAATTGTTGGGAAAATCCTTGGTTGGATAATCAATGTAGTGGATATAGGTCTTGGATCGAACCACTCTAAATTGTTGTGCACCTTATACTCTGTTTTTAATTTTTTAAGTTTTGAAAATTAGTTCCACACCTTGTCAAGAGCCAAATTGTGCTATTCACCCCCCCTTAGCACATATTAATGGGACCAACAATTGGTATCAGAGCTAGTTCCCTATTTTTAAGGCTTAATATCCTTTGGAAAAATCCAAATGGCTCAACAAAAAACCATAGTTGCTGAGGGACAATCAACAAACAGACCACCTCTGTTTAATGGCTCTAATTACCCTTATTGGAGCACTAGAATGTCAATCTATATTAGGGCTATAGATTATGAAATGTGGGACGTCATAACTGATGGACCCTTTATGCCCTCAACCGTGAATGTAGTGACAAATGAGTTGATGCCCAAGCCAAGGTCTGAATGGACTGAGGCTGAAACTAAGAAAGTTCAAATAAACTTTAAGGCCATCAACAGTTTATATTGTGCCTTGACCCCCATTGAATTTAACAATGTCTCAAGCTGTACAATAGCTAAACAAGTGTGAGAAAAACTTAGAATAATCCATGAAGGGACTTCTCAAGTAAAAGAGTCCAAAATTGCTCTCTTAACACATAGTTATGAAATGTTCAAAATGGAGCTGGTGAAGACATTACCAGCATGTTTGATAGGTTTACAAACATTACAAATAAATTAAGTCATCTAGGCAAGCCTATCCCTGAACATGAATTAGTTAAGAGACTGCTTAGATGCTTACCAAAATCTTGAAAACCAAAAGTGACTGCCATTAGAGAGGCTAAAGATCTGAACATCATCACTCTCGATGAGATTTGTGGTTCTCTTCTCATTCATGAGTTGGAGCTTAAGGAAGAAGAAAAAGAAGAAGACCAAAGGGAAGCAAAGGAAAAGAAAAAGAGCATTGCACTTAAAGCCAGCATCCTTGAAGAAGAGCTGGAAGAGCTTTCCTGTGATGATGATGAAGAATTAGTTCTAGTTGCAAGAAAATTCAAAAAACTAATGAGCAGAAAAAATCGAAGGCTAACTAGAAGAGGTTTCAAGAAAGACCAAAGTGCTTCATGGAAAATAAAAAACAAAAATGACTCCAACAAAAATGAGGAGATGATCTGTTACGAATGCAAGAAACCTAATCACTTCAAGTCCAAGTGTCCATTGCTGAAAAATGAAACCCCAAAGAAAAATAAGAGATCCAAGAAAGCAATGGTGGCTGCTGCATGGTCGGACAGTGGAACATCAAGCTCTGAAACTGATGATGAAAAATCTAAGAAAATAGCAAACATCTGTTTAATGGCACAAGAGGATGAAATAGAGGTACCCTCATCCCCCTGCATTAATTCTTATGATGATTTACAAGATGAATATGAATGCCTTTATGATGAATTTGAAAAACTTTTTTCAAAATACAAATCATTGAAGAAAAAGGCTGCATTACTTGAAAATGATTTGGAATAAGTCAAACAAGAGTTCACCTCTGTTTTTGAGCAAAGAAATATTTTGCAAGTTGAGTTAGAACACTCAAAAACAAACTTTGAGTTTTTAAAACAAGAGCTGGAAAACAAGTCTGAAGCCTTGAAAATAACTTTTGATGAAAACATAGCTCTTAAATGTTTGAAAAATGAATCTTCAAAAAGAGATGCATACCACAATAAATATTCAACTAAAGCATTACCTAGATGTTATAATTGTGGTAAACATGGTCATTTGTCAGATGACTGTTTTAAGAAAAGAAAAGTGCAGAAAGTTAAGAAAATTTGGGTTCCTAAGGGATCTTTTGCTACAACTAACATTAAAGGACCCATCAAAGTATGGGTACCTATAAAGAAAAATTGAAATTCTGTTTTGTAGGTTGAGTTGGACTTAAAAGAGACATGTTCAAGAGCTCAACTCAAGAAAAAACAGCCTTGGTACCTTGATAATGGCTGTTCACGACAAATGACAGGACATGAAATGCTATTTGCTCAGTTGGATAAAAGAAAGGGAAGAACCGTATCCTTTGGAGATTATTCAAAAGGCAGAATCCATGGTATAGGTATGGTTGGTAAGAGTTTCCAAACTCAAATTAGTCATGTGTTGCTAGTTAAAGCATAATCTACTAAGTATTAGTCAATTATGTGATAAAGGATTTAAAGTATGTTTTGATTCAACTAAGTGTGAAGTGATTGATATGAGTACAAATAAAATCTCATTTATAGGAAAAAGGTTGAAGAACATGTATTTAATTTTTCTTGAAGACCTTGATGTGAATAGTGAAGTATGTCTTGTTGCAAATGCTGAGAATGATAGCTGGTTATGGCATAGGAGATTAGGACATGTGAACATGCATACTATGTCTAAATTAATAAAGAAAAATCTTGTTGCTGGACTGCCAAAATTGAAATTTGAAAATGATAGGATATGTGATGCTTGCCAACTAGGAAAACAAGTTAGAACATCCTTTAAGACTAAGAAAATAGTGTCAACATCTAGACCTCTTGAATTGTTGCACATTGATCTATTTGGTCCAATAAGCACAACTAGCTTAGGAGGTAAATCTTATGGCTTTGTAATAGTTGATGACTATTCTAGATATACTTGGGTATACTTCCTTGCTCATAAGAATGATGCTCTACAAGCATTCTTAAGTTATTGTAAGAAAGTAGAAAATGAAAAAGGACTAGCCATAGTTAGCATAAGGAGTGATCATGGAGGAGAATTTGAGAATGATGAAAAAATTTTGTAATGAAAAGGGGTTGGATCACAATTCTTCTGCACCTAGAACACCCCAACAAAATGGAGTTGTAGAGAGGAAAAACAGAACATTAAAAGAAATGGCTAGGACCATGTTATGTGAGAACAACCTACCTAAATATCTTTGGGCTGAGGTAGTAAATACAACAGCTTATATTCTTAATAGAGTCTCAATAAGACCCTTGATTTCAAAGACTCCATATGAACTTTACAAAGGTAGGAAACCAAATATGTCTCACCTTCGAAGTTTTGGCTGTAAATGCTTTATATTGAACAATGGAAAACAGCCCCTAGGGAATTTTGATTCAAAAAGTGATGAAGCAATATTTTGAGGATATGCATTAAACTCAAAGGCCTATAGAGTTTTTAACAAAAAGACCCTAACCGTTGAATAATCAGTCCATGTAGTTTTTGATGAGTCAAATGCTTTACAAAAAGTTCATGATGATGTTGATGATATAAAAATCCTAGAAAAACAAATGGAGGAAATGAGCTTAGAGAACAATAAAAATAATGAAGAAAGCTCATCTAGAAGAGAAAATGAAACTCCATTTCTAGAAAATCTACAAAGAGTAAAAAATCAGCATGATGATCTACCAAGGAGTTGGAGATTTGTAAAAGATCACCCACAAGACCAAATAATAGGTGACATTTCACAAGGAGTTAGAACTAGGAAAGCAACTAGAGAAACTTGTGAGTTTTCAGCTTTTATATCTCAAATTGAACGTAAAAACTTTGAAGAAGCTGAGAAGGAAGAAAGTTGGATAATGGCCATGCAAGAAGAACTTGATCAATTCACTAGGAATCATGTATGGTCATTGGTACCTAGACCTTCAAATCATTCTATTGTTGGTACTAAATGGGTATTTAGAAATAAAATAGATGAGAAAGGAAATGTAGTTAGAAACAAAGCTAGGCTGGTAGCAAAAGGATACAACCAAGAAGAAGGAATAGATTATGATGAAACCTTTGCTCCCGTAGTTAGGATTGAAGCCATAAGGTTGTTGCTAGCTTTTGCATGCTTCATGAATTTTAAGTTGTACCAAATGGATGTAAAGAGTGCATTCTTAAATGGATTAATTCAAAAGGAAGTTTTTGTAGAACAACCACCTGGTTTTGAAGATTTTGAAAAATCTGATCATGTTTTTAAGCTTCACAAAGCATTGTATGGATTGAAACAAGCTTTTAGAGCTTGGTATGAGAGGCTTTCAAAATTTCTAGTTAAAAAAGGATATGATAGAGGCAACATCGATACTACATTGTTCATTAAGAGATATCTAAATGATTTAATTGTTATACAAATATATGTGGATGATATTGTATTTGGTGCAACTAATGAAGCTTTATGTAAGAACTTTGTAAAGGAAATGCAGGGTGAATTTAAGATGAGCATGATATGAGAGTTGAAATACTTCCTTGTCTTCAAATCAAACAAAGTGAGGAAGAAATCTTCATCAACCAAGAAAGATATACTTATGATATGCTCAAGAAATTCGATATGCTAAAGCTGAAATCAATTTCCACACCAATGAGTCCATCCATCAAACTCGATTTAGATGAAAAAGGTAAGGATGTAGATCAAAAGCTCTATAGAGGTATGATCGGCTTTCTTCTCTACTTAACAGCAAGTAAACCAGATATTTAGTTTTATGTGTGCTTGTGTGCTAAATTTCAGTCACAGCCTAAAGAATCACACCTAACAGCTGTTAAGAGAATTTTAAGATACCTCATAGACACTTAAGAACAAGGAATATGGTACTCTAGAAACTCAACTCTTAACTTGGTTGGATATTCAGATACTGACTTTACTAGCAGCAGAACTGATAGGAAAAGCACTAGTGGAACATGCCAATTTTTAAGAAGGATGCTTGTGTCTTGGTCCAACAAGAAGCAAAACTCAGTAGCACTATCTACAGCAGAGGCTGAATATGTTTCATCAGGTAGTTGGTGTGCATAAATCCTTTGGATCAAGCAACAATTAAAAGACTATGGAATAATTATGCATAATGTATCGATATACTGTGATAACACAAGTGTAATCAATATATCAAAAAATCCTGTGCAACATTCTAAGACAAAGCACTTTGAAATTAGACACCATTTTATTAGAGACCATGTAGTGAAAAATGACATTAAAATAGATTTTGTGAATACTCTACATCAATTAGCAGACATTTTTACCAAACCACTGAGTGAAGATAGATTTTGTGAGATTAGAAGAAATTTGGGGATTGTTAATGTGAAAGAATTATAAGAAAATCTTTGGCTCTCACATTGAAAACAGAATGCATTCAGTCGACTAAGGAATTCTTAGTCAACTAAAAGTGGCCTGACATCCTTAAATAATAAGACTTAGTGAGTTTAAAGAAATAGGACTAAATTATGGTAAAAATTTGATTTATTAGGTGTAAAGAGGAATAGAGCAGAGCTACCAAAGGTAAATAATCAAAATTTTAGAGGGAGATTTGAAAATATGAAGAAATAAAAGTAGGGCAGTTCTTAAAGGAAGATGAGAAGTTTTTTGAGCAATTACTGCTGCCAACCTCTTCTTCCCTCTCCTCTACAACCCGTTGCTCTAAAAACAAAAACCTAAATCTTCCTAGTTGCCTCTAAAATCGACTCAGACCTTCAGAAATTTCTAGAACCAAAATGGCTAGAACATATCAAAGTAAAGAAGTATCAGAGAAGAAGAAAGGAAAAAGGCCAATGGAGGAAAAATTGGAACAGAAAGTCAGAAGAAGAAACAAAAAATTGTGCCTGCTACAGTGAAGGAAATAGTAGAGAAACTAAGAGAAAAGAAGCAGAAAATAGACAAGGAGAAAAATACAGAACCCTCACTCCAGAAAGGTATCAGTTCCTCTTATTCTTCGAAATTTAGAAATAAGCTGCATGAGTATAGATTCAAGAATATAGAAAATGCACCAATCTCCTACGGAAAGTTTATTGATTGGAAGAGTTTTGAGGAAAATATTAAAATCTAGACCAGTCTATTTGAGTACTTTGATGAGCTGAAACTTAAAGGTTACAACACCTTTAAGAATAGATCATATAGTCCAAGTATGGTTAAAGAATTTTACTCTAGCATTACTCTGAAAGAAAAGGAATTAATAGATTCTAATGACTATGTAGAAGATGGCTTGAATGTCTATTTGAATGGAAAAGAGTTTGTTGTGACTGCTGGAGATTTAGGGAACCTACTGAAAATAGAGGGTGAAATAGGTGAATTTGAACTTCCAGAAAAAAATGATCCGTCCTCACTGTGGGAAATCATCACTGGAAGGAAAAAAAAATACTCCTCTAAAAGTAATTCAGGTATGATAATCAATCCACAAATTAGGATACTGCATTACTTTATAGTAGCAAATATTCAAGGGAGGAGTGGAAGTCTTAGCTACATCAGCTTCCAAGATCTTTGGCTGATGGAGCATGTTTTTAATGGAGTGTCTCTAAATCTGGGGAGATTTATGATTGAGAAAATGAGAAGTGCCTACAAAATTGATAAGGTCAATCTGCCATATGGGAATGTGATTACATCCCTTGTGCAGAAGAAAGAAATATAGGCTAAAAGGTATGATATGGACTTGGTGAAAACCAAAGACCAAGCTATTTATTATGGCAGCTTAGTTAAGATGGGGTATGTGCTCGATGGAGAGAAGTTTATTAAAACATCCAAAACTGGCCTACGAAAAGATCATAGTCTACCTGCTTAACCTAAAGAAGCTCCTTCCAGATTTTCGAATGAGATGATTTTTAATTTCTTATGAGGATTGATGGTAAGTTGACTGACCAAGGAGTGAAGTTACAGAAAATGGAAGATAAAATCACTGAGTTGGAAAACAAGCTGAAGGAGAAGGAAAACATGGCATCTGAACCTGTGGTTGTAGACAGTTTTGCCACATCCAGCACTGTACTTGCACAACAAGGTGTTAAAGGTTTTGTAGAGCCAGCAGAGAAGTCTGCCCCTCATATTGAAAGTTTTGGCACTCAAGCTGAAGGCTCTACCTACAAGTCTGCCAGTCCTGTTCTGCAAACTGAGGACTCCCCACAAGGAGTTGATCAGCCAGCCAAAACACCCTCCCTTGAACCTCAAAGCAAAAATGACTCAAAACAAGGGACTGAAGTAGCTGGTGCAGAAACTGAGAAACATCAGGCCTTTTCTCCAAATTTAGAGGAAGTTTCCATTATGGACATTTTTCACCAAATGGTCAGAGAGGAACAAGCTGAAAAAGACACTGTCAAGACAGCAACTCAGAAAGATGGTGCAAATGTAAGAAAAGGAAAGAAACCTGCTTTAACTCCCAAACTAAAGGCAAAAACAAGGAAACTATAAGCCACCACAGCACCACCAGCTGAGGCAAAACAACCAACCAAAGGAAGGAAGACTATGGCAACCAAGATAGCTTTTCTCAAAAGAAGAAAGTCTTCCAGATTGGCAGAGAAGTCCAAACTAGTTTCAGCCTCTTCTTCTCACAGTCCAATTCATGATTCAGACAAATTTTCTCTAGAATCCTCTCCTAGAAAGTCATCTTTTCTCCAAGAACTCTCTCTTTTTCCTCTCAACCCTTTTTATGGTACTGAATCCTCACCCTTCGACACATCAGATGAATAGAAGCCCCTCCCTTTGATGCTGACAAAAAGGGGGAGTATAATAGAATGGGTGTAGGAACTAGAAACCAGAAGAATAAAATTAAAAAAAAAATGTTAGGGTAAAAGAACCAAGAAGGAACCTAGGAAAGGAAAGAAGATAGAATCAAAGATGAATGAACTTAGAAAAATAGGAGATAGGAAGCAAAAATAGTCCAGGGGCAGTTTCGAAATACTTGTTGGTTAACTGTTATTTGTGCCATGGTGGCACTTGAACACTTGGTTTTAATCTTGTTATCTATATGGTTGTTTAACAAATGAATGCTGATATGATTATTATGCTTGACTAATGGAAATTGAAATATGCTATCCTTCGTATTTTTACTGCTGTTGACAAAATCTGTTACTGCATTAATATTGAATTATATGTTGATAATTGATTTTTTTGTGGTATTGTGAATAATTTCTGGTTGAAAATAGATATAGATGGTGTATATAACATATCAATTGAAACATGAATAATGTATACAAAATCTAGAATCAATAAGCTGATTGACAGCTGCTGGAATAGTGATTAAAATTTGTCAAAATTTAAAGCTGAAAGATTAATGATGATCTGCTAATACTTACATGCTGCAAATCACTCCATGCTACTCAACATATATATATACTCTAAATATACAATATCATTTTCTATATGATGAGAATAAAATCGGTTGAAATAAAATAAGCAAAATATGCACACACACTAAGGGGGAGCAATCCTCAATTCTTGCACAAAACTAAAAAGAATTTAAAATGACACTATACTGTTAATCAAGGAGTGTTTTGTCATCATCAAAAAGGGGGAGATTGTTGGCTCCATTAGTTTTTGATGATAATAAAACATTCCCATTTATTTGTGTCTAATACCTTTATTTGAGTGTGCAGGAAATTAATATATGAAAATAATTTCTTAACTCTTCAAAGAGTATTTTTGAAAGAAAAAGAGGGATAAAATCAACAAAATGTAACTGAATAATAAGGAGGAAGCTTGTTGGTGAAACAAGGAAGAACATTGGTTGACCAAATTTCAAATTAGAGAAATAGCGGGCTGAAGAGTTTGAAAAACAGAACCAACTTAGTCAACCAAGTCAGTCGACTAAGTGCCCTCTGTCAGAATCTGCAAATCAGAAATAGAATCAAGTTAGTCAACCAAGTTAGTCGACTAAGAGCTCTCTATCTACAATTTGAACCAGAGCACTACAAGATAGATTAACGGCTAGAACTCATCCTCAACTGTTTCTAACAGCCATAAACTGTCAAACTACCATCAGAGTTGCATCTCCAAGTATAAAAAGGTCTTCCAACAATGAGAAACAAGTTTTTTAGAAGCCTTGAATAAGATTTGAGCTGTAGAAAGTTGAAAAACCAAAAAAGCTTCACTGCACTTGTCTGCACTTAAACGCCTACTCTTTACCATTGTATTTAGCACTCAATCTTGTACCATTCAGATCAATTTGTGATCATAGGTACTTTCTTTAACCTCTCTTCTTGTATACTTAGAGTGAGGGAGTTACTCTAAGGGGTTGTTCAAGCTTGGGAAAGCTTGAATGTTATAGGTTGTGGTTGAGCCTTGGAAAACCACTTTGGGTTTTAGTTGAGCTCGTGAAAGACTAGTGTAAAGGTTTTGGCTGAGCTTGTGAAAAGCCATTGTAAAAGCTTGATGAAAGCTTGTGAATTTCACTGGATTCTTAGTGAATTGTTGGGAAAATTCTTGGTTGGATAATCAAGGCAATGGATGTAGGTCTTGGAACGAACCACTCTAAATTGTTATGCATTTTATACTCTGTTTTTAATTTCTTGAGTTTTGGAAATTAGTTCCACACCTTGTCAAGAGCCAAATTGTGCTATTCACCCCCCCTCTAGCACATATTAATGGGACCAACACCATTGCTAATCCCAATTGTCCAAGTCTCTCAATGAGTTCAATCATCTTCAACATATAGGGTTTAACAAAATTGCCTTTGGCCATCTTGTATCAGAATAGTTCCTTAGAGATCTCATATCTCTGACTGCACTCCTCCTTATCAAACAATTGTGAGACCTCGACCTCTATAGGCTTATAACTAGGCATAGACGCAATAACAAGGCTAGGGGTAATTTCATCACTTCCTTAGTAAGACCCTAAAAGTAAGTTTTAAATAATATTAAGACCTAAGTAGGTCTAAGGCATAAATGAATGATGACAATATGGGTAAAATGACGAAGGAAATAAAAATGATGATGATTTCCACGATAGGGACAAAATGGTCATTTTCCACATCGAATCAAAATTTTTAAGTTTTCATGAACCTGAGCATTTCTAGACCATTATGGACTTTGTTTCAGTGTTAAAAGAGTAAAAAGATTGCATAAAGGATTGGAGGAGAACAAGCTAACTTGTTGAGGGTATTTTGGTAATTTAAGTGGAGTGGATAAGCTTGAGCTATAAATATCTCTTTTTTCCAGCAGCTTTTCTTCTTCTTCTTCCTTTCATCTCACGTTGCTTTCATCATCCATGAAAGCTTGATATGAAAGCTCCATAACCTTCCTCAAAATAGCTCCAATTTTCAAGCTTTTGTGCACTTTTGCATAGAACCCTTGTATTATTTCACTCTCTTACTTTAAAACCCTTGAAAAATCTTATTTCCATACTTTCTCTCACTAGCTAGGTGTTTAGAGATAAAAAGAGGGAGCTTCAATAATAGCTTGAAAGTTTTTGAAAAGAATTTCAAATACAAAGCTACCAAGGTAAGTAGTGAATTAGAATTAATTTTTAGTGTTGAAAATGATTAGTGTTTAGACTTGTGGGTGTTTTGGTAGTTGAGGTTGTTCATTCACTTTAGAGTGATTAGGATGTGAACATAGATAGCCATCTAAATGGGAAGGGTAAGCTAGCTAAAAGAAAGCTTTTAGAATTTATAAGTATGTGAATTGACATAATGGTGATGCTAATGTGATGGTAGGTTTCAACGAAGCCCCATCCCCCCATTTGAACCATTAGGCAAGTTAGAGTCAGCTAAGGGTTCAACAAAATACCGGTGAGTGAACTTGCATTTCAAAATCATTTTGGGAGATATGATTGTATTTGTATGACACATTTGAATGATTTATTTCAACTTTTCTTTAAAAATGTGTGTCGGGGAACAAGCCCTTGAGAAAATATTTTGATGTTGTGAAATGTGTAAAAGGACGGACCTATGTGCTTTTATACTATGTTGCTATATGATATATATATATATATATATATATACATACATAGATATGTGTGTTATTAAAAGCTCATGAATATGGCATATGGTTGTAATGCATGTGAAAATTTGACATGTTGAACTTTGGGAATTTATTTGTGTTTAATGTTGCTTTTGTCATTTCAGCAGGATGGCCTTTTCTTGAGGGAATGGAGACTTTTTCTTAGTGCTCTGTTTCTCACTGCAACGAGAATGAATTTTGCTGTAATGAGAAACTTTAGGGTTTTAAGGGTTTCTACCAGACTTGGTTCTCACTACAGCGAGAAACTTTCTGTTTTATGGCGTGAATTTCGCTGCAGCGAGAAACCTTCTGTCTTGTTTATTATCTTGTTCAATTGCTGCCCTATTTTCCATTTCTTTGGTACCATAGTTGAGCATGGACTTCCAACACTAAGGAATCAATGAATTAAATTTGAAATGAGGAAGTTAGGTGAGAAACCCTTGGTCAGTTGATAATTGGAGAGCAATATCGCTGCAGCAAAAATTCATTCTCGCTGCAGCGAGGACCCGTCGTTTACTTGACTTGAATTGCATGAATGCTATTAAAGTTTTCACTCTTTAAATCCTTTGTTGAGCATAGACCCTTTCCATCAAGTGATTTACTCATTTGGGGTTTACATGAGGGGTTTTGATAAGAACTAAACCTAAGTGCATTGTTTTAAAGATAAATGCATCAAGATTTCTTTAAATTTTCCTTATTGTTGCTTGTTCCCTTCCTTGTTCACTCTTTGGGTTTATACTCACCATTTTCAACTTCATGTTTTCAGATTAAGAGGCAGCCGGTAACTAGGTCGAGGTGTCTTCATAAACTTGTATCCATCTGTTGGTAGGTATCAATGGCATTCGGTAGTTGCACCTTTGCTATGGTTGCTCTGCTGAAAGTCTAGAGTCCTTTTTGTTGAACACACGTGCCCTGATGTAAATTGTTAAGACATGTATATATATATCTTAAGCGAATAGATGTTTATATTGATTAATGTTGCCACTATGTAATGGCACGGATGACATTATTTTGAATCATATAAATGTGAATATATAGTCAATAAAAAAGTATTGACATACTCGTTAGTGCAAATTATGAAATATGGTTGTAAGAATGAATAATGAAATCGATGAATGGAGTCATGTAAATAGGCTTGCTTGGGCTTAGTGGGCTATGTTCATTGGGCCCATGCGCCAGTCATGGCCCAGAATTTGGGTTGTGAAAAGAATCATGGATTAGACATCCATGTGCTCATGCTATTTTTGGAGCGCAGGGATCATACTAGCTAGCATCATGCATACTGCTTACTCATCGTCATCCTTGTGACGCTAACATGCTTCCCCCTCCTCAACACTAGCACCATCAGTAGGGATTGGTGGAAAAAGAGTGTCAACGACATAAGATTTCTTCTCTTGTTTCAAAACAATCTTAAGGTTTTAAAACTACTCGAGGGGGTTTGGGCCAGTTAGTTTATTTGCATCCAAGATGCTCCACAGTGACAGATTATTAGCCATGTATATAAATTATGACTAAATAGATAAAACATAGCAATAAGTAAATATCATGAATAAACTATTTAAAACAAGGTTTTAAAATTTTAAATAGTTCTCTCACTATTTTCTACAAGATAATGAACCTCCATATCACCTCGAGAGATCTCTACTAAGATTCTCTTAGTGGGCTAAGATTCCATCCTTTTAGTCATGGCCTTGAGTGTGCTTAACAATCTATGATAGGTGGATCAGTTAGGTAACTGAGCTTACCAATTGTATCTCTATATAACTCTTAGATCAATTAGAAAACAACACATTGCCTAAACATATCATATATGTTTTGCCTAGCCTTTGCCTCTAGTTTCCATAATAATCAAGTTTCCAAGCATCCGGGTTTTACGAAACAAGTTGAGTAAGACCCACTAATAGCTCAAATATATTCGTGTAAAAGTGTGGCCTTGAGTATGCTCAATAAGCCTCCGATTAAATAAGCAGCTAGGTTATCTTGCTATATGGTGCAAGGTAATTTAATCATACGCGGCATGTGACTCAACATTTATGAAAGGATTTTATCCTTTTCGTTTTATTAAGGTCTCATTTGATTAGCATGCATAACATTTAATATATTGCATAAAATTAAATCTATCACATGTTGTTTTACTAGGATCGTTATGGACTTTTCTACTTTAGTTTCCTTGAGCCATAAAAAGAAACTAGTTGGTCAAATCCTAGAGAACAACATACATTATGCACTTCATGCCTTAGCTTGTATCCACCTTTAGCTCTTCAAGGCACCTTAGATCTCCATCTTCAAATTTGCAAAATTTCTTTCTTAATCTAATCCTATTTTTAATTACAATTGAATGTAGAAACCTCGAGTTACATTCGAGAAAAGTTAGATGAAAAGAGAATTTTACAAACCCATGCATGTCACAAACATCAGAATGTATTAATTCAAGTAATTTAATGCTTCTTTCTACCTTAGGAAATGAGTTTCTAGTGATTTTAGTGACCATGCATGTCTTGCACATATCATTACTTTCATCAATATTGGGTATTAATTCCATTTTAGCCATATCATGCGTTTTTCTATAATAAACATGACCTAATCTATTATGCCATTGATTAGTTAGGATTGCTTTACTATCATGAACATGAAACGATGCATCAATATAAGCAGAACTAGTAATACTTTTATTGACATTAAGCTTGAGCATGTTTTCACAATAATATTCGCTTCCCACATATTGTCCACCTTTTGTAAAGATGAACTTATCCGCTTTAAATATTAATTTGAAGCCAAACTTATTCAACAAGCCACCTAACACAAGGTTCTTTCTTACTTCTGGTACATAAAAGACATTGTTTAGCACAAGTGTCTTTCCAGAAGTAAACACAAGTTCCACGGTGCCTTTTCCTTTCACTTGTGTAGTGGAGGAATTTCCCATGTATAGCACGTTTCCATCATCAACTTCTTCCAAAGTCTTGAAGAAGCTTTTGTCGTTGCATACATGATTAGTTGAACCAGTGTCAATCCACCATGCTCCATAATCTTGGAGAAGATTAACTTCGAAAATCATAGCCACAAACTTGTGATTGTTCACACCTTGTGTCTTGCTTTTCAAAAGTCTACATTCCGCCTTAAAGTGACCAAGTTTGTTACAATAAAAACATGGCCCTTTTCTGTTCCTTTTAAACTTATGACTTTTGTCTTTTATTCTCGCGGAATGTCTTCTTTTGACCGGCTTGTTTAATGGTTTGTGTTCCATCACATGGACCTTTGAAGTCTCAAGATTCTTTTCATTAGAATCTTTTTCTTTTTCATCTTGCTTGACTTCTTCTTGTTTTTGATAATCTTCTTCTATTCGAAGATGATTAACAAGGTCCTCGAGAGACATATCCTCCATTTTATGTTTAAGGAATTTCTCTGTGTCTCTCCATGAAGGGGGAAGCTTATCAATTATTGAAGAAACCACAATAGCTTCATCCATTTTAAGACCATATCGCTTAAAGCTATTGAGAATGCATTCAAGCTCATGCAATTGTTCCATGCTCATATCAAGATCATATATGAATATAACAAAATCCTTCTTTCCAATCAATATATGTTTTCCATGCAATACAATATCATGCATATTCATATCAAGTAAGGAAAGAATACTTATCTTATGATTCGATGCAAAACCATTTTTCCACAAATGAATTTTTCTTCACCATCTTCCTCACTTGGTAGTGGTGTATCTAGAACATATGCAAACTTTGAGTGTTGTGAGGAGGAAGTGCGTCTTTTTCTTCCATCGAATGAAGTCTCTTCCATCAAAGAGATCTAACTTGACAATGTTGGTAGCCATCTCCTTGAGTGAAGCCATTTTGAATACCATGAAAATAAGTTTTAAAATTGTTGATGGGAAGAGGGGGTTTTTATACGGTATTCAAGAATAGGTAAAATTGGCTTCAAGGTGAGCTTTTCAAATAGACGTCTATCTTTAAGACTTATTTCGCCCACACCACTCGGTATGCAAAGGGGAATAATGCGAATAGTCTCAAGGATACAATGAAGCCAACGTCTAACTTTCGTATTACACTTACGAAGTAAACCGCTAGATACACCCGAGGGTTTGCAAAGTTGTTCGGCCTTAAAACTGACTTTCTGTAGCAAGTAGATAATGAGGAATTCAGAATATCTTGAAGATGATGGGAACTTCTAGTGTTTATGTTTATAATAAAACATAACACTTTCTTGCTCTTGCTCTTTCTCTTTAGTGTGTCTTTTGTGTTTTCTGGTGTGTCTAAAATGTTTGGCACCAAGCCCTTTATATAGGCTTCCAAGTGTCTCTTCTTCAAGGACACAACCCTTTCATAAAGACACCTCTTTGTCTAGAAAGCATCTTTATGATTTTTGCCGACACAACTTTTAGAGATAGTTATTGTTTCAATAGTCATCTTATGAATAGATAACTATTCATCCCACAAATTATAACCTTTGAGTTATATCTTGAAACAATAACTATTCACTTTAACTTTTGAGCAATGGTGTCTTTTCAATCATGTCTCCTAACTTTTGGATATGATTTTTCAAGAGACATAACCATTCACATGAAAACATGTCTATATCTAATAGACAGATTATGTTACTTTTCGTAACATAACTTTTGAACTAATGATATCTTTTCCATCATGTGAAATAACCTTTAATTTTGAAAATATACCAACAATCCCCCACCATTTCAAAATTCCAAATACCAACGACTTTGGGAAACTTTTGCATAAATGAAGGTATCTCGCAGATTTGAACCTTCACCTAGTGAGTGTGGTTGGTTCTAGTCTGAATTTAGTGGTTGACCAAGCATTGAACCATCGATTCTTCATTGACTAGTCGAGCCACTAAACACACACAAGCTTCCTTACTCACATTGTATCTAGTTTTGCCAACACGTTTATGGCCGTGTGTTTTGCATCCATTCATGAGTGCTGTCAGAGTCAAGCCTTTAACTCCTAAAAGCAGCCGCACTTCCACTCATATAGGTAGCCCCCATCGGAAGTACCCCGTAATTATAGTACTTCAACATATACATGTTATGGGTCTATTAAGAACTTTTCGTTCAGCCTTACCTTACACATTACGGGAACCAAGCACTATACACCTTGGGATGAAAAATATAATGTGAGACCTCAACCCCTATAGGCTCATAACTACGCATAGACGCAATAACACGGGCCAGGGGTAGTTTCGTTATTTTTTCTAAAATGCTTAGAGAATAAGGTTTTATGATATTTTAAGATCTAAATAGGCATAAGACCGAATAAATAATGTGTAATGATGAAAACAAGAAGAAAACTAGAGGTGGCAATATTTTCACAATAGGGGCAAAATGGTCATTTTGCACCCCGAGTCAAAATTTTAAGTTTTCGTAAACTCGAGTAGTTTAGATCATTGTGGACTTTGTACCAGTGTAAAAAAAATAAAAAGATTGCACCAAGGATTGGAGAAGAACAAGTTAACTTGCTAAAGGGCATTTTCGTAATTTCTAAAGGAATTGGATAAGTTTGAGCTATAAATATCTTTTCCTTCCAGCAGTTTCTTCAATTTCCAGCAGCTTCTTCTTCTTCCTCCTTCCATCTCACGTTTGTTTCCCCCTCCATGGAAGCATGGTATGAAAACTTTATAACTTTCTCTCTCTAGCTCCAATTTTCATGGCTTTGTGCACCTTTTCATGGAACCCTTGTGCTCTTTCACTCTTTTACTTCAAAAACCTTGAAAAAATCCCACTTTCATACTTTCTCTCACTAGCTAGGTGTTTAGAGAGAGAAAAATAGAGAAAGAGAGAGAAAGCTCCCATAATAGCTTGGAAAAATTTATTGGAAAGAATTTCAAAGTTACAAGATACCAAGGTGAGTAATGAATTATAATTTATTTTTAGTGTTGGGAATGATTAGTACGTAGACTTGTGAATGTTTGTAGTTAAGGTTATCCACTCATTTTAGAGTGATTAAGGTAGTGAAAATAGATAGCCATTTAAATGGAAATTGAAAGCTAGCTAAAAGAAAGTTTTAGACTTTATAAGTATGTGAATTGACAAATTGGTGATGCTAATGTGATGATAGGTTCCAACGAAGCCCCATCATCCCATTTGGACAATTAGGGAAGTTAGGATCGGCTAAAGGCTCAAATAATATCGGTGAGTGAACTGCATTTCAAAATCGTTTTGGGAATGTGACTGTTTTGTACAAAGCATTTGAATGATTTTGTACAACTTTTCTTAAAAACAAGTGCCTTGGGAACAAGCCTTTGATAATTGACTTTATGTTGTGACATGTGGTTGTTATGGATTCATGCACTACTACATTATGTTGGTATATATATATATATATATATAGATATATATATGTTGTGCATGATGGTTGATATTGTGTGATGATTATAACCGTGTGTGTGCACGATGTGGGGAGATGCACATGCCGGTGATGGCGTGGTAAGGGAGGTGGATGATGATAGTGCCCGTGTGCACGATGTGGGGGGGATGTACATGGTGGCACTGACTGTGCACGATGTGGGGGGATGCACACGATGACTCCGACTATGTGCACGATGTGGGGGGATGCACACGATGACTCCGGTGTGATGATGGTGATATTGGTGGTTATCTATGTATTCATGTATATGTATGTTTATGAAATAAAAGCTTATGAATATGGCATATGATTGAAATGCATGTGAAACTTGACATGTTGAACTTTGGGAAATTAAATGTGTTTTATGTTGTTTTTGTCATTTCAGCAAGATGGCCTTTTCTTGAGGAAATGGAGAATTTTTGCTGGTGCCCTGTTTATTGCTGCAGCGAGAAACTCTCGGGTTTCGAGGGTTTCACCAGACATGGTTCTCGTTGTGGCGAGAAAGTTTGTGTTTTATGGCTTGAATCTAGCTGTAGCGAAAAACTTTTTGTTTCGCTTAGTATCTTGATCAATTGCTGCGCTATTTTCCACTTCTTTGGTACCATAATTGAGCGTGGACCCTTTACATTAAGTGATTTAATCAATTGGGGTTTTCCTGAGGGGTTATGATAAGCACTAAGTTAAATTGCATTGTTTTAAAATAAGTGCATCATGATTTTCAAAATTTTCCTATTGGTTGCTTGTTCCCTTCCTTGTTCACTCACTGGATTTATACTCACCGTTTTCAACTTCATGTTTTTAGATCAGGAGGCAGTCGATAACTAGGTCGAGGTGCCTTTGTAAACTCGACTCTTGGTAGGTGTCTCTGTATTCAATAGTTGTACATTTGTCGAGTTTCTCCGATGGACATCGAGTCTCTTTTTGACATGTATAGACAAATCTGATGTTAATTATTAGAATACATACTGTAAACAATATGTGTATATTTTAATAAGTAATGCTAGTATGAGTTGGCAATGGTTTTCATCATTTCGAATTGAGATTTTGAATTATGACTTTAGTAACTTGTGGGATGAAATGATAACTAGGTAATATAAGTAGGCTTGCTTGGGCTTAGTGAACTACGTCCATTGGGCCCATGCGCCGGTCATGGCCCAGAATTTGGGTCGTGACATATAATTTAGTGCTTGCAACCACCATGTGGTAGAATGGTCAATACTCGAGACTTGTAGGTCAGCCACAAGTGTGGAGGTGAGCTCCCACCATTGGTGATTTAATTAATAGGCTTGAGACCCATCCCCCTTGAGGTCTTTATAACCAGGTCCTTTTTCAGACATTTGGTAAATGGATCCGCTAAATTTTCACCAGACCTCACATAACTTATAGTGACTATACCATCACTAATCTTTTGCCTTACAATGCTATGTCGAAGTCTAATATATCGACTCTTGCCATTGTAAGCTTGATTATATGCCTTTGATATAGTTGCTTCATTGTCGCAATGTATCAAGATTGGTGCCATTGGCTTAGGCCACAGCGAAATTTCATAAAGTAAATCTCTTAACCATTCCACTTCTTGAGTGGCAGATGCTAAGGCTACAAATTCAACCACCATGGTGGAGTTTGCTTGACAGGATTGTTTCTTAGAACCCCAAGAAACAGCACCCCTACCAAGTGTAAAAATCCATCCAGTCGTGGATGTGTAATCCGATCTATTTGAGTTCCAACTTGCATCTGTATACCCTTCTAAAATCGAAGGAAAACCTGAATAGCAGATGCCATAATGCTTTGTACTCTTTAAGTACCTTAGAACTCTATGAACAGCATACCAATGCTGTTTACTCAGATTACTTGTAAACCGACTTAGCATCCCAACCGCAAATGCAATATCCGGCCTTGTACAGACCATTGCATACATGAGGCATCCAATCACCCTTGCATATTCATTTTGTGCTATTGACTTATCTTCTTTGGCTACTAGCCTTAGATTAGAATCATAAGGCGTAGTCATGGGCATACAATCTGACTTTCCATACTTCATTACAATCTTTTCGATGTAATGAGATTGAGACAATGTTAGGCCACTATTGTCTCTCATTATTCTTATACCAAGAATAACATCCGCCATGCCCATATCTTTCATGTCAAAATTCTTTGACAATAACCTTTTTGTGTCTTCCACTTGTTCCAAATCCGTACCGAATATTAACATGTCATCCACATATAAGCAAATGATGACACCTCTATCGTTATGGAACTTACTATAGACACACTTTCAGATTGATTAATCTTGTAGCCATTAGCTAGAACAACCTCATCAAACTTTTGATGCCATTGTTTAGGCGCTTGTTTTAATTCATACAAGGACTTTACAAGCTTACACACTTTCCTTTCTTGACCAGGAAAGACAAACCCTTCAAGTTGTTCCATATACACCTCTTCATCTAACTCACCATTTAGGAATGCTGTTTTAACCTCCATTTGGTGAATTACCAACTTATATATAGATGCAGGTGCTATAAGCACTCTAATTGTAGCTATTCTTGCTATCGGTGCATATGTATCAAAATAATCAACACCTTCATTTTGTTTAAAGCCTTTTGCCACTGGCCTTGCTTTAAACTTTTCCACGGTTCCATCAATTTTCATTTTCTTTTTGATCCACTTACAACCTATTGGCTTGGAACCTGGTGGAAGGTCTACCAATTTCCATGTTTTGTTTCCCATTATTGAGTCCATCTCATCTTGTATTGCTTTTCTCCAAAAAGAAGTGTCTCGAGACTTCATTACCTCCTCATAAGTTTGAGGATCACCTTCACCTTCTACATTGAAGCAGTAAGGTAGGTATTCACATGTTTCCTCTATTGTACCTTCCACTAAGTACATGAGGAAATTGGATCCATATGTCTTTGCTTTTCTAATTCTTTTACTCCTCCAGAGCTCGATAGTTTTCTCATCATTTTCTGAGAAACTATCACCTTTTGTTATTTGTTCCTTGGGTCTTGGAATTGAGTTAAACCTTGTTTCATCAAAGATAGCGTCCCTTGATTCTATGATCGTATTAACGAAATATGAATCATTAGGCTCTATCACCATGAAACGATATGCTTTACTATGTTCAGCATATCCTATAAATATGCATTCAATTCCTTTTTCATTCAATTTCCTTTTCTTTGGCTTCGGAACCTTGACTATGGCTCGACATCCCCAAACTCTTAAATAATTAAGGTTTGGCTTTCGTCCTTTCCATAGGTCATAAGGAGTAGTTTTACTCCTTTTGTTTGGGATTCTATTTAGTATATGGCAAGCCATTAGTAAGGCTTCGCCCCAAAATCCTTTTCCCAAACCCGAGTTAAAAAACAAAGCATTGACCATTTCCGTAAGAACTCGATTCTTACGTTCCGCTACACCATTTTGTTTTGGTGTGTATGGAGCGGTAGTCTCGTGAATAATTCCAATGGACTTAAAGTAGTTGGGATCATAATATTCACCTCCTCTATCACTTCGTAGACATTTAATAAACAATTCACAACACAATTCAACTTCTCTTTTATAAATTCTAAATTTCTCTAATGCTTCATTTTTGGCATGCAATAAGTAAACATAGCAATATCTAGATAAGTCATCAATAAATGTTACGAAATATTTCTTTCCACTGATAAAAGGAGTACTATGCATGTCATAAACATCAGAATGTATTAATTCAAGTAATTTAGTGCTTTTTTCTACCTTAGGAAATGAGTTTCTAGTGATTTTAATGACCATGCATGTCTTGCACATATAATTACTTTCATCAATGTTGGGTATTAATTCCATTTTAGCCATATCATTCATTCTTCTATAATGAACATGACCTAATCTATTATGCCATTGATTAGTTAGGATTGCTTTACTATCATGAACATGAAACGATGCATCAATATAAGCAGAACTAGTAATACTTTTATTGACATTAAGCTTGAACATGTTTTCACAATAATATCCGTTTCTCACATATTGTCCACCTTTTGTCAAGATGAACTTATCCGCTTCAAATATTAATTTGAAGCCAAACTTATTCAACAAGCCACCTAACACAAGGTTCTTTCTTACTTTCGGTACATAAAAGACATTGTTTAGCACAAGTGTCTTTTCAGAAGTAAACACAAGTTCCACGATGCCTTTTCCTTTCACTTGTGTAGTGGAGGAATTTCCCACGTATAGCACGTTTCCATCATCAACTTCTTCCAAAGTCTTGAAGAAACTTTTGTCGTTGCATACATGATTAGTTGCACCAGTGTCAATCCAACATGCTCCATAATCTTGGAGAAGATTGACTTCAAAAATCATAGCCACAAACTTGTGATTGTTCACGCCTTGTGTCTTACTTTTCAAAAGTCTACATTCCGCCTTAAAGTGACCAAGTTTGTTACAATAAAAACATGGCCCTTTTCGGTTCCTTTTAAACTTTTGACTTTTGTCTTTTATTCCTGCGAAATGTCTTCTTTTGACCGACTTGTTTAATGGTTTGTGTTCCAATCCATGGACCTTTGAAGTCTCAAGATTCTTTTCATTAGAATCTTTTTCTTTTTCATCTTGCTTGACTTCTTCTTGTTTCTGATAATCTTCTTTTATTCGAAGATGATTACCAAGGTCCTCGAGAGACATATCCTCTTTTTTATGTTTAAGGAATTTCTTTGTGTCTCTCCATGAAGGGAGAAGCTTATCAATTAGTGAAGAAACCACAATAGCTTCATCCATTTTAAGACCATATCGCTTAAAGCTATTGAGAATGCGTTCAAGCTCATGCAATTGTTCCATGTTCATATCAAGATCATATATGAATATAATTCTTCTTTCCAATCAATATACGTTTTCCATGCAATACAATATCATGCATATTCATATCAAATAAGGAAAGAATACTTATCTTATGATCCGATGCAGAACCATTTTGCAACAAATGAATCTTTCTTCACCATCTTCCTTACTTGGTCATGGTGTATCTAGAACATATGCGACTTTGAGTGTTGTGAGAAGGAAACGCATCTTTTTCTGCCATCGAATGAAGTCTCCTCCATCAAAGAGATCTAACTTGACAATGTTGGTAGCCATCTCCTTGAGTGAAGCCATTTTGAATACCATGAAAATAAGTCTTAAAACTGTTGATGGGAAGGGGGGTTTTTATATGGTATTCAAGAATAGGCAAAATTTGATTCAAGGCGAGCCTTTCAAATAGACGTCTATCTTTAAGACTTATTTCGCCCCCACCACTCAGTATGTAAAAGGTAATAATGAGAATAGTCTCAAGGATACAATGAAGCCAACATCTAACTTTTGTATTGCACTTACAAAGTAGACTGCTAGATACACCCGAGGGTTTGAAAAGTTGTTCGACCTTAGAACCAACTTTCTGCAGTAAGTAGATAATAAGGAATTCAAAATATCTTGAAGATGATGGGAACTTCTAGTGTTTATGTTTATAATAAAACATAACACTTTCTTGCTCTTGCTCTTTCTCTTTGGTGTGTCTTTTGTGTTTTCTGGTGTGTCTAATGAAATACCCCATACTTTGATATGGTGATAAATAAAGTTGATCAAATGCAAATTGAGGTCAATTAAAATGTTTAGAAGTGATAAAAGACGAAAGGAGTAGTTTAGGATAAAATGTTTCACAAGTGAGAAAATAATAATAAAATAATAATAATTTTATCGGAGGAGAATTTGTGAGATAAAAGGCGATTTGGAAGTCAAGTGAGGCATAATAAGGTATTTTTGGTACCAAGGAGACAAGATAAAATTTTTAGAATAAAATAATATTTTATTAATAAAATAATATTAAAATATTAATATTTAGCCGGATGTCGAAGTCAATCAAGAAGGAGGATCATATGGTTGATCCAAGTGGGGGAGAAGATGACAAGCCCGACTCTACAGAAATATTTGTGATGACATACATGTGGTGGATAGCATGTTTACATGCTAAGAGAGTCTTGAAAAATTTACAAAAGTCGGTATTGTACCTAGAGGTACAATAAAGTTGATTTAAGCCTCGAACTAGATCAAATAGAGAATT
>NC_030858.1:18995274-19217690 GCF_000208745.1 Theobroma cacao | reverse complement strand
GAAGAATGTTTGTCGAGGCTTCGCGGCGGTTGTCACGGGCTCGATGGGGAGTTCCGAGTCGTGACATCTAAAATGTTTGGCACCAAGTCCTTTATATAGGCTTCCAAGTATCTCTTCTTCAAGGATACAACCCTTTCATAAAGACACCTCTTTGCCTAGAAAGCATCTTTATGATTTTTGCTAACACAACTTTTAGATATAGTTATTGTTTCAATAGTCATCTTATGAATAGATAACTATTCATCCCACAAATTATAACCTTTGAGTTATATCTTGAAACAATAACTATTCACTTTAACTTTTGGGCAATGGTGTCTTTTCAATCATGTCTCCTAACTTTTGGATATGATTTTCCAAGAGACATAACCATTCACATGAAAACATGTCTATATCTAATAGACACATTATGTTACTTTTCGTAACATAACTTTTGAGCTAATGATAGCTTTTCCATCATGTGAAATAACCTTTAATTTTGAAAATACACTAACACATTGTTGTCCAACCTTAATGATATATCAACCAGGAATATTTAGAGATTATGTTTTGATGCATAAGGATCTCATAACTGTAACTCATTACAGTTCCTTTGTAAGGCATATAAATCTCATGGACATCATCCAATTAGACTTATAACCCATAATAATTAATGTCTTACTGATGAAGGAAAACCTCTAATCATTCAACATGAATGATATTGTTGCATGATTAGAATCAGACCTTAACCAATCTCAATTGGCTACAAGGCTCATCTTAACAAAGGAATCCAAGATTGGATTGCTTACTCATGACTATGAACTTTTTAAGATGACAGAAGGTGAATCAATTAATGAGATGCTTGAAAGATTTACCAACATTGTATGAGGTTTAAAGGCTTCAGGGAAAGAATTTTGTTGGTCCCAAGTAAATGTGCTAGAGGGGGGGTGAATAGCACTTTTGGCTCTTGGCAAGATGAGGAACTAATTTGAAAAGCAATGAAAATAAAAATAGAGTAGACAATGCGTAGAAATTGAGAGTGGTTCGGTCCAAGACCTACATCCACTACCTTGATTATTCAACCAAAGATTTTCCAAACTAATCCACTATGAACGGTGAAATTCACAAGCTTTCACCAAGCTTTTACAATGGCTTTTACCAGGCTTAGCCAAAACCTTTCACAATAGTTTTTACTGAGATCAACTAAAACCCAAAGTGGTTTTTTAAAGGCTCAACCACAACCTTTCACAATGATTTTTCATGGGCTCAACTAAAACCCAAAGTGGTTTTCCAAAGGCTCAACCACAACCTACAACAATGGTTTTTACAGGATCAACCAAAACCCAACAACTAACTTTTCAAGGTTAAGTTAGAACCTACACACTCAATCAAGCAATCCTAACTTGAATCAATCCCTTAGAGTGACTCACTCACTCTAAGAATACAAGAAGATAAGTGATAAGAGTGTACCTATGATCACACGGTTGATCTAAGTGGTAAAAAGTGAAGTGCAGATCACAATTACAAAGATATGAGTTGAGTGCAGTAAATGAGCAGAGAGTATTTATAGGTTTTTCCAACTCTTTTGTGTTCTTGGAAGCTTTCAATTCATTTCTAGCCGTTGGAACCCTCTTTTATACTTGGAAAACTAGCTCTGATGTGAGTTAGATAGTTTTTTGTTCTTTGAAAATAGTTTGGTAGCAATTTTGGCCGTTAATCTGTCTTCTAGTGCACAATTCAAAATTTCTGGCAGAATGCTCTTTGTCGACTAACCGATATCTTAGTTGACTAAGTCGTCTCTGTCTTCTATTCCCAATTTCTGGTAGTGTGCACTTAGTCGACTAACTCATTCCTTGGTCGACTAAGTTGGTTTTGTTTCTTAACACTCTTCAGCCCGTCAACTTTTGATTTAATCTTAGTTGACTAACTCTTCATTAATCGACTAAGGGGCTTCTGTCTTGTTGATAAATTTGTGACTTCTTATTCCTATGCTCCTTGATATGTGCATTTGAATGATTGATTATTTATTTGCATACAATTTTTGTCCTGCACACTCAAGTAGAAATATTAGACACAAATGAATGGGAATGTTTTATTATCATCAAAAACTAATAGAGCTAACAAATTTCCCAATGCTCAACTTGTGATGAAAATTCTTTGTAGCCTACCTAAATCTTGGAGACCAAAAGTTACTACTATAGAAAAATTTAGAAACCTCAATGATTTCAAGCTATAAGAACTCGTAAGATCCTTTCCTACTTATTGTCACGACATAAATCCGGAATCATGACTGGTGCAAGGGTATTGATGGGAATTACCCTCTTAACCCATGTAAGCTTAATAATGAATAATTAAACCAATAACCATATGTGCCTCATGAAAACCATCACCATGGAATCATATGTAAACAGATATAAACATGATTAATATATACATAAAGTATTATGAAATCAGTCTGCACACTTACGTGCTTAACATGCAGAAGCAACATATAAAATAAATCTAGGGTATGAACCATTGTGTGGCGAATATATCCCATAAGCCATTCCGTGGTAAATATTCAATATATGTCATTCATTATAAGACATAAACATTGTCAAATTCCATAACAGTAAAATGTAAAGACTAGACTCGAGAAAACCAAACCTAAAGGAGGATGACTCAAAGTCAAAGGGTTGACACCTACTAGATGCCATGAAAATCAGCTACCAAAAATGACTGTAGAAGTAGCTCCCTCCAAAAGACAACGAGCCAAGTAATCTACTGATCTAAAATAATAAGTGCATCTCACATGTGTGAGTTATAAATAACTCCATAGGTAGATACGAGGAAGGGGAAACAAGCAATAGGGAAGAGTATTTAAAAAAATACACTTTCAGAAATATGCAAATAGACAATTATCAATATTTTCAAAACCCATGTAAATAGGCACAATCATAAATCGAGCCTTATTTACCTAAGCGTATTCACCTGACAGTCTCACTTAACCAACATGTCAAATAACATTATGGTCAACAACCCGACCAAGCCCATGGTTTTTGAGTTCATTAACTTTCAAATAACATCAGGAAACATACATCCTTTCACACTTTAAAACCAATATCTTTTAAATGGTACACTAATAGAATACTGTTCCTTTTTAAAACATTATTTGAAAAATAGTTCATAAACTTTTAAAAGAATATTTAAATGTTGGAAATCACATCAAAATTTGATTAAAACATCATTTCAAGAGTGTTTGAAACATAAATTGAGGTTCTCAAAGATTTAGTTGCAAGCATAAACACATTTCCTTTTTAGAAAAGGTTTAGAAAACATTTCAATTCAGAAATAAGCATATTCCATCGTTACATTGCCCTCATGTATCGATAAATTGTCCTTGTCTATCGATTCATTGTTCTAATGTATCAATAGATTTGAATCAAAATGTAATTTTGGAGGTTCGGTGTTGTATCCATCGATACTTCATGCACAAGAATCAATAAACAAGTTATAAAGAGCAAAAATTTAGCCTAGAACTCACCACTAGTGTAACACCCTTGATCTTTCAATAAAAATTATGGAGAATGAACTTGAATTCATAAATAGATTTGAGGACCTTGATGATGTGTTAAATATGTTGGGTATATGGAAGTATGGCTATAGACACTTAGGCAAAAATTTTATGAACATATTTGGTAAATCTTAAAGTTTGATACTTTGATCAAGATTTGATCATATAATTGAGTATGTGTATGAAGGATTTCAAGTAATATGAATGATTTGAAGTGTTTTGATTAAAGGAAAATTAATTGGAGGCCTTAGGGACAAATTTGGAGAATTGAAGAAGTGAAAATATGAAATCTGGGGATGATATATCGATAGATGTTCTACATTTATCAATAGATGCAAGATGAAAGGCCTAGGAAAACAAGTTGGATGAGCATCTATCAATAGATTGTCTTAATTATCGATAGATGACCACTCAAGAACCTTGCACAGCAACGAAGCCCAAAACTATTGATGGATCCATGGAATCTATTGATATATGGTTAAATGGGAAAAAATAGAAAGAAATTTAAGGCATAATCAATCGATAGATTCAAGGAATCTATTGATAGATGAAGGTCAATGCCCATAATTTTTAGAGGGATCTATTAATATATGCCTCCCATCTATCAATAAATCACCTCGTAAACCTAAAAATAAAAGGGGTTGAAGGCATCATTTGCCTTAGAACAAAAAAAGAAAACCCTCTCTCTCAGACCCTCAAAACCTTAACCTCCCAAACCAATTTTTGGAGCTATTCGGAGTAGATTGGAACTTGAGGAATGCTTTTGGAGGTAAGATTACACCTTTTTACTAATTGATTTTCAATTTAATCAATTAATAACTTAGAATCAATTTGGTCTAGCTTTAATGAGATTTTCTCTCTTGAGTTTGTTGAGAATTTAGAGCTTAGATTTGGGCAACCTAAACACTAAGGTAAGGATTTAGCTCATTGTTGAAATATTTGAGCTTATATATTGAATTTAGGTTATTTTTAAAAAGCTAGATTTTTTCGATAGCTAAGAAATAAATATTATTTGGATGTTTTGATGAGTTTAAGGGGAAGTTGGAGATAATTAACTCGTTAATGAGTTGAAAGATGGTTAGAGGCTGAGAATTGGAGTGTGGCAATGGGCATGCCTTCAGCTGTCACTATGAGTGGGTTTAATTAAAATGCATGTGATGCATGATGCCTTGTTAATGGCGCTACCATGGTATTAGAATAAAAATTTATAGTGTTTGTGTGTGTGTGTATAATCACCTAGATGAATGTGCTTGGCTAGAGAATGAAAATATATGTGATTCTGTGTTGTATTGTGTGCCTTAGTGCAAGTCACGTTGTGGCCTATATTGTGTGAGCATAGACTAGGAAGTCTAGTGACTATGATGAATGTATAGGAGTAGATTACTCAAGATGAACGATTTTCAAATAATTTGAACCTTTGATGACTTAGAGATTTAAAGACATTTATAACCATATCAAGCTTATAAATGGTTGAAGCTCATTAAATGTGATTTGTGATTTGATGTGGACATATGGGATGGTTGAAAGCATGATGGCCTCGTTTGTGTATTTGTATTCTATTCGAGGGATGGATTCTGAACGTTAATTTGATTTACGGTTGAGTGGACTCCTATTCCCTGTGACTCTATTTTGTGCTTGTAAGGATGGTGGTATTAGTCTTGCTTATGATTCCCCCTGTAGTGTTTTGATGCCAGCCATTGAGATTACTCCAAGTGATGCCGTCCGTTAGGAGATTACTTCGCCTGTTGCTTTGGCACACACGTGATTTGATTATGATAACTCTATTATATAGAGTTATTTAGCTCCATTTTGGGATAATAAAATAGCTAAGTCCTCATGTTTTGAGTCAATTTTAGATAGTGTTTAGGTTTTTAGTTAATTAGTTCAAAGCATGTTGATGTACTTTAATTTTATTAATTTTAACTCAAATTCATGTTGAAAGTCTTTATTTAAGTCAATGTTGATTTGGTCTTTGGTCTTATAGGTTCATATGTGCTTAAAGTTGAAAGTTGCTGAACAAGGCACTGGAGACTAAGTGCAAACTTCTACTGAACATGTCGTAATGTTTCGGCCATAACTTGAGCTAACAAGATTCAATCAACATGATTCTTGGACCATTGAAAAGCTAAGAGGTAGACCTACAATTTGCATGTTTTACTATTTCAACTAGATCAGGCTTAAAGTAGGAGAAAATTGTGTTGTAAGATGAGGCACTGTAGTAGACAGTAATATGGCAGCATAAGAGTAAGTAGTGTCAAGCCCTTGAAAAGCTCAAAGCCGCAACGCCCAAGGGAGTAGTAATGCTCCCATACAAACACTTGCGAGCTGACTACCATAGTGCCTAAGGAGGAGCGGCACACCCCTAGATGAAAAGCAAGCAAAAAAATATATAAGTTAGAAACGTCGCGATGCCACTGAAGCAAAGCCATGGCGTTTTGACATGAATTAATGAAGTGTAGCCAATCGAGAAATGAGTTTTTAGGGTTTATTGGTGGCTACAAATAGGTTTTTTTTAGCAATTGAGAAAGGAGGTTCAGAGAGGCAACGAGGGCAGTTTTTGAGAGAAAAGAAAAGGATTTTCAATGAAAGAAACGAAAAGAAATCAAGGGAATCAAGGATCAAGAATCGACAGAGGATTTGAGTTTTCTTTACTCTTCTTTTCTTTCTTGTTATTTTGTTGTAGCAATGATCTTCTTTATTGATTTAATTATGTCTACTATAAATACAATGATGAACTAATTTCATTTTCTAAAATTATGGGATATTTCATTATGTAGTTTGATTATTTGATTTTTTCTTGCTCAGTGTTAATGGAAATCACATGGTTTATTCAATTATGCACTTAATGCTTTTCACTGCTTGATCACCAGTTAAAATGTAGTGGGTCTCTAAATGGAACTCGATAGAGGGAATTTAGACTAGACCATAGTTTTGAATAGCCTTTGTTCGATTCACTTCAAAGTTAGGTGATAGTTTCATGATTAGGATAGACATATCCCTAAATACCTTAGGCAGCCATATTAGAACACGAACTTAATGAACTTTCTAATTAATTTGCATTGACATATGGGATTAATTTAGAAAAAGTATGTGTGCATGATCTCAACAGATGACATGTACATAATTTGGATTCTAGGTTAGCCATATATTCCATTAATCTAAGTTAAGGAAATTATTTAAATCAAACAAAGTTTTGAAAGACACCATTATCCTAGGTTTTGAGTAAATATTTCCTTTAGTGACGTTTTGTGCTTTATTCATTATTTAATTAATCAATTTTTTTAATTTAATTGATATTTTGAAATTGAAGCTTGGATGAGATTATTTTGTTATAAGCTTATTATTCAGTAAAAATAGGTACAAATCTTTGTGGGAAACGATACTCGACTTACTTTATATTACTTGTACGGCCACTTGCACTTGCGTGTATAACCAGATCAACAAGTTTTTGACGCCGTTACCGACGATTTGTTTTCGTATTTATATTTGCTGATATTAAATTAAACAAAATAGTCTTAGACAAAGCTTTTTCTTTTCTTTTGTGTTTTTAAGGTGCGTTTGACATTGTATGTGCATAACACGAAACTTAAAGACTATCTTGTGTGACTTAGAGATTAAGCGAACATTTCGATGACTAAGACAAAAAAGTCAATAAGATTTTAATTCTTTTAGTACAATGGATGAACAACCAAGAGAGCGACAAGTCCAAGAGAGGGTAGTTGAAGAGAATCATTTATTGAGGGACTATGCTGTTCCTTTAGTACAAGGTATCCCATCAAGCATTAAAAGGCCAACTGTACAAGCAAATAACTTCGAGATCAAGCCGGCCATCATCACTATGATCCAAACATCAGTATAGTTTGTAGGTGTTTCCAATGATGATCCAAATGGTCACATATCTAATTTCCTGAAGATATGTGACACAGTTAAGCGCAACAGGGTTACAGATGATGCCATTTGATTAAGATTATTTCCATTTTCATTGAGGGACAGAGCAAAAGTGTGGTTGAATTCATTACCCACAGATTCAATCACAACATGGGATGACCTTGCCTATAAGGTCCTTGCAAAATACTTCCATCTAGCGAAGACAGCTAAAATGAGGAATGATATCACTTTTTTCATACAATTTGATGGTGAGTTACTGTATGAAGCTTGGGATAGAAACAATAACTTACTTAGGCATTGCCCACATCATAGTTTTCCGAAATGGCTTTAAATACATATGTTTTACAATGGATTGCACAGCCAAGTTTGAAATACAATTGATGCAGCTGCAGGATGAGCTCTTATGAGAAAAATTATCGATGAAGCTTATGACCTATTAAAAGAGATGGTGTCAAAAAATTATCTATGGCCATCGGAACAATCCATATATAGGAGAATAGCTATAGTTCATGAGATTGATGCCATCGTGACATTAATTGCCCATGTAGCTGCTCTAATAAAAAAGTTAGATTTTTTTAGTATCAATCATGTTCAAAGTCTTTTTGTAGTTTGTGACAATTGTGGAGATGGACATGCCATCACTAGTGTCCAAGTAACAACGTGGAAACAATTCAGTTCATTGGAAACAGACAGCAAAACAACCCCTTTTCCAACACATACAATCTCGGATGGAGAAATTATCCAAGCTTTTTATGGGGAAACAATCTAGGAGCATTAGCTTCAAGGCCAAATATTTTTCCCAATTTTCAATAGCATTCAAGAGCCCATATTCTAAATAAGAAACCATCAATAGAGGAGTTGCTCTTTTAATACATGGCTAAGACAAACTCCTTCATTCAAAGTCATATAACCTCATTGAGAAACCTTAAGACACAAATTGGACAATTGGCAAGCTCAATAAATAACAAAGCTCAAGGGACTTTGCCCAGTGATATAAGGTAAATCCAAAGAGGGATGTTATGGAATATGTTAAGGCCATCACTTTAAGAAGTGGTAAGAAAGTTGAAAGTAAATTCCAAACAATTTAAACAACCAGACAAGTCTGATGAAAAAGAGACAGAGATAATGATTTCCAACAAGCAGAGTCAGGACATCAAAGCAAAGACAAACCTACCTCTACCACCTTTTCCTCAATGCTGTCAAAAACAAAAGCTTGATATGCACTTCCAAAAGTTTCTTGAGGTATTCAAAAAGCTTCACATCAACATTCTTTTTGCAGAAGCTTTAGAGCTAATGCCTTCATATGTGAAGTTTCTGAAGGATATATTATCAAATAAAAGAAAATTGAAGGATTTCGAGATAGTTGCACTTATTGAGCAGTGCAACATTATAATCCAAAACAAGCTTCTACCAAAGCTTAAAGTCCCAAGGAGTTTTTTCATCCCTTGCTCAATTGTTAATTTTAATTTTTTGAAAGCTTTGTGTGATTGAGGTGTTAGTATATCAATTATTCCTTTGTCTATTGATAGGAAAATTGGACTGAAAGAGATTCAACCTACTACAGTCACCTTGTAGCTAGCAGACATAACAATAAGGCAACCATTTAGGATTACAGAGGATGTCTTGATTAAAGTGGTGAAATTGTACATTTCAGTGGACTTTCTTGTACTTGAGATGAAAGAGGATGTTGATATTCCTTTGATACTGGGACATCCATTATTGGCCATTGCAGGTGCCCTCATCGATGTAAAGGAAGGTAGAATAACTTTCAGAGTTGGAAAGGAGATTGTTGAATTTACTATCTTCAATGCAACTAAGTACCTTTCCTCCACAGCTCATTCTTATAAAGTGGACTTAGCTAATAAGGGAAAAGATAAGATTACTCCACAGCTTCCATTTGAGCTAGCACCAAGCCTTGTTGTTGAACTACCACCTTCAAGCTATCCTGATTTTGAGGTTGGGCAACATGTCTTATTACTTTATAAGTCCTACTTCAAGTTTTTCCATGGAAACATAAATCAAAGTGGGTGAGCACTTTCAAAATTGTGAAGATTTATCCTTATGGCATTATGGAGGTTGAGAGTGAAGACACCAATTTATTGACGGTCAATGTGTTAAGCCTCAAACATTATGAGAAAGAATAAGGAGCTTGTAAAAAGAGTCTAACTAAAGAAGATAAAGAAAGTGTTAGCTCCATTAGTTTTTGATGATAATAAAACATTCCCATTCATTTGTGTCTAATTTTTCTACTTGAGTGTGCAGGACAAATAATGTATGAAATTAATAAATCAATCTTTCAAAGTGTATATAAAAAAAAAGGGATAAAAATAAGGAGACATGATAGATTAATGAGAAAGAAGCTCCTTAGTTGAATAAAGAAGAATGTTGGTTGGCTAAGATTCAAATTGGAGAAATGGCGAGCTGAAGAATATTGAGAAACAGAACCGACTTAGTCGACCAATATGTGAGTTAGTCGACTAAATGCTCTCTGCCAAAATCTGAACTTCAAGACAGAACTAACTTAGTTGACCAAGATGTGAGTTAATTGACTAAATGCTCTTTGTCAGAATCTGTGACCAGAAGAAGAACCAACTTAATCGACCAAGAAGAAAGTTAGTCGACTAAGAGCTCTTTGTCTATAATTTGAACCAAAGCACTAGAAGACAGATTAACAGCTAGAACTAACTCTCAACTGTTTTCAATGGCCATAAACTGCCAAACTGTCATCAAGTTATTTCTCCAAGCATAAAAGGGTCTTCCAATGGTTAGAAATAAGTTCTTTGGAAGTGTTGAAGAGATTTGAGTCATATAAAGCTGAAAAACCAGAAAATCTCCTCTGCTCCTTTCTGCACTTAAACGTCAATCTTTTGTATTTGTATTCTGCACTCAACCTTGTACCATTTAGATCAACCTTGTGATCATAGGTACTTTCTTTTACTTCTCTTCTTGTATTCTTAGAGTGAGAGAGTCACTCTAAGTGGTTGTTTCAAGCTAAGTTTGTTTGAATGTGTTAAGGTTCTAACTTAGCCTTGAAAAGTTAGGTGTTGAGTTTTAGTTTAGCCCGTGAAAAACTATTGTGAAAGGTTTTGGCTGAGCCTAGTAAAAGCCATTGTAAAGCTTGGTGGAAGCTTGTGAATTTCACCGTTTCTAGTGGATTGAGTTGGAAAATCCTTGGTTGGATAATCAAGGTAGTGGATGTAGGTCTTTGACCGAACCACTCTAAATTCTGCTATCTCATTTACTCTATTTTTGTTTTATTTTCTTTCTTTCATCTATCTTGAATTTGTCTACACTTAGAGACAATTTTTGAAAGAGCTAAATTGTGCTATTCACCCCTCTCTAGCACATTTAATTGGGACCAACAGAAAGCACTGCTATAGAGGCAACCCAAGTTTTCTACACTTAGATAATTTTGGCCTATTTTATTTTTTTTCTATTAATAGACTTTTAGTTTTAATTTTTGTTGTATTTTAAGTCTTGTTTACTAATTTTATTATCTTTTTCATGTTTTTGTAGGTTATTGTTTTATGATTTTTAAGTAAATAATAGTAATAATAATAATAATAAAGTCAATGTTGTGAAGGAGGATGATGACGTGTGATGTTGTCTACAAGCATATGGGAGTATTCTATTTTTTACTTTCAGGAGCATTAGAGACAATGTTCACTTTAAGTTTGGGGGTGACTTTTTATGCTTTCTTTTAGTATATTGCATTTATACTTTAAACTAGTCAATTTGCATTTAGGATAAGCGTGTGTTGAAACTTGTAGGTAGAGTAAAGCACCATGAAATTGACTTGCCTATCTACTGATGAAATCTAGTTGTCTTGCTATTCTTGTACTTTTAGTAAGCATGAATAGAGTTAAAGTAGTATGTTGAATTCTTATGTGTGGCAACATTATAGAATGAAATTTCCATAATTAAGCACTTTATCTCTTATATTGAGTTATTATGTACATTTAGAAAATGATTGTGTGAATGTGAATTCTTAGACTAGGCTTGGAATTTTAGAATTTGTTTGATCCTTTCTTAAGGTGAAATCTTAGGAAACACTTAACTAGGAAATGACTTAGGCCATTTTTGGATCAATTGAGCCTTTCGAGCTAACCCAATTAGAGTTTATCCTTAGTATACCCCCTTAAGCCAAGAAATTTTTCTAACTTTCTTATCAACCATAAACAAGTGAGCTTAGCCTTTAAATAAAATTTCCAAGTCTACACCCCTCATTCCTAAGCATGTACATTGTTTTAGAAAATATATTTCATTTTTGATGAAAAAGTGGACAAGATGAATTATAAAAAAAAAATAGTAAATATATAATTTAATAATTTGATGTGAAGTATTCATTCTATCGTCATTGAAAAAAACATGTTTGAAGGTGATGAATTGAGAATAAAAAAATATGGTTGATGAATGAAGAGCGAAATGAAAGACAAAGGTGTACTTAGTGGAGAAAGAAAATAATAAGGTTATATAGGTCCTAGAACAATTGTGTGTTTAGGGTGATTTGAGCTACATAATATCTTGTATCCTACCTTGACCCTAGCCTTACATTACAAGCTGAATAAAGTCCTAAGTATCCAAGTTGAGTGTGAGCCTACATTAGTGGAGAGACAGGTGAATAGAAAACTTATGAAATTCTAAGCTAGTTTAAGATTTGATGAGCATAAACTTATCTAAAGTGCATGATGTTCATTATAAAAGATTACACACATACATAGAATTTCATCTAAAAAATGAGCTTACATTTGAAGGAAATGTAAACTTAAATGATATTTATGCTTTACTTGGGTTGGAAAAACTAGACAATTTATGAGGAAATTAAGGGTGATCGATGAAGCGATGTGATCTCTCAGTTGATGTTTTCAACCATGCTATTTCATTTTCTTTATTTTAGTTTTGCTAAAGGACAAGCAAAAAGCTAAGTGTGGGAGTATGATAACTCTATTATATGGAGTTATTTAGCTACATTTTGGGATAAAAAAATAGCTAAGTCTTCATGTTTTGAGTCAATTTTAGTTAGTTTTTAGGTTTTTAGTTAATTAGTTCAAAACATGTTGATGTACTTTAATTTTATTAATTTTAACTCAAATTCATGTTGAAAGTCTCTATTTAAGTCCATGCTAATTTGGTCTTTGATATTTGTAGGTTCATATGTGCTTAAAGTTGGTCTTTGATTTGGTGAACAAGGCAATAGAGACCAAGTGTAGACTTCTATTGAACATGTCAGGATATTTCACTCATAATTTGATCTAAAGAGATTCAATCAACATGATTCTTAAACCATTGCAAAGTTAAGAGGTAGACCAAAAATTTTCATG
This sequence comes from Theobroma cacao, assembly GCF_000208745.1. Lineage (NCBI taxonomy): Eukaryota > Viridiplantae > Streptophyta > Magnoliopsida > Malvales > Malvaceae > Theobroma > Theobroma cacao. Next base: position 19,204,952 of record NC_030858.1, on the reverse strand, counting down.
TTTATCATTTTAACTCGATCAGGCTTGAAGTAGGAGAAAATCGCTTTGCAATATGAGCAACTGCAGCAGATTGCAGCAAGGTAGCATAAGAGCAAGTAAGGCCACGGCCTTGAAGAGCTCAAGGGAGCAACAATGCTTTCATAAAAAAATCTGAAATATACTATTTGTGGAAACTCTTAAGGATGATTGATATGCCCCTAACATTGAAGATGTTTGTTAGAATATTTGTTTGCACTGATAGTGCAATATTTGTATATGTGTCTAATATATATATTTATATATATATTTGATTTATCTGCATCTTTCACTGAATATTAGATGACTCACCCATTTGTTGTACCATATGCAGATAAATAGGCCACAAGGTTGTGTGACAAGGGTTGTCCATTGACGGATCATTTTTAGCATCCCGTAAGTCCTTATCTGACACGTCCACTCCGCTGAGTCTATAATGAGCTTCCGCCTTGGGGTTTAGTTTAATTTGTTATGTATGTAGGCACGATGTGCTAGTTGAACTTGTGCAAGGGTTGTAAAGTAAGAACCTAGTTTGATGGCCAATGTATGGCTTTATGATTGACATATTAAATATTGATTACAATATATGTGCCAAGTGGCAAAGTTTATGTATTTGAACTTAAATATCATATGAATATGTGGATTTATAAACCCTTGGCTATGTGTTGTGTGATTCAAAATTTTAAGGCTTGCTCGGGTCTCATAGGCTTCGCTTGTCTGACTCCTACGTAGATCATGGAACTCCGAGTTGGGTCGTGACAACTAAGACCTCAAACAAGTTTATAAATCACCCGTAGATAAATAAACAACTTGTAAACATCATATAGGCAATAACTATGTCATAATCCATCAATTCAATCACAAATTCAATAATATCTCAATCTAAATCACCATATTAGAAATTCAATCAATCAAAATGGAGCTGTAACCATGGACATCCAAACCACCTAGTGTCATTGCACTAAACCGAATAGTTCGTTGCTTTTAGTCGACAACTATTCACAAAAAGGGGTAGTACTTCGTTAGCTACCAATATCTAGTAAGTTTTGGGAATTTCTCAACCGGCTCAAGCTACCACTTATTGTGCACAATGGCTAGTGCCTTCTGCCATTAGCTACAAGTCCTTATATCGATAGGCTCCAAGAACTATAATATAACAATTCAATGTATAGTGTATAATCAATCAAGGGATGAAATCAATCATCAATATCCACAAAGGTTAAGACAACATAAAACCATAGTCAATCAATTATTAGGTACGACATGATCAGATTAAAATGCAGCAAATAAAAAATAAAATAAAATGTCGCACCTACCTCGATCACCTTGGTGTTTTAATACAAATAAAAACTTTAAGGAAGAGGAAAGTGATTAGAATACCTTTGTCAAAATCACGATGGCTTCCTCCTCCTTCGATTCCTAGCTCAGTGATATATTATTATATGTGGAAACTCCTAGGGATGATTGATATGCCCCTAACATTTAAGATGTTTGTTAGAACATTTATTTGCACTGATAGTCCAATATTTGTATGGAAAAGATGCTCACCAATAATACATCAAGTCATTTAACCATGCTTTCAACTTTATACACTAAGATAGTTTTCAAAAGTTTATGTTAAATACCATTTAAGTGAGTGTCCTCATTTTTACTTCTTTCCTTTTTCCTCTCCATTTACTTAAGATAGTTAATGTAAATAAGCTAAGAAACCACCCATTTGGATTCAATAAAAGTGTCAAAAAAATCAAAATAAAAAAAAATCTAAATCTAAATTTTGGTTTCAAGAACAAGATAAATAAAGTTCAACTAAAATTAAATTTGTAGCTGCCATTTACCATAGCAAAGGTACTCCAAATATTATGAAAACAAATCATTTTTGGTCATCTAAATATCAAAGGAATCATTAATGTCATTTTTTATTTCTAAAAGATTGTTCTATAAAAATCACATATTTTGACCCCTTCTAGTGACCCCTTCTAGACTTAGAAAATTTTTGCTTCAAAAGTGACAGATAACAAAAAATGTCAATGAATTCTTTTGAAAGTTAAAATGAAGTTTCATATTTAAAATATGTAATCTATATGCTCACTTAAAGATTTCCTAACTTACCCTCTTACTCAATGTTGGATTACACAGTAAGGAAAAATGTCACTCACAAAAAGTACTAGGAACCCAAGATAATGGGGGTTAAATCACTATTCGCTTGAATGGCGGACACCACTCAAAGTTATGAAATGTTTATGCTGTAATAGTAAAATTCTATGGAATAATGATGATGAGTATATATTATGTTGAATGAGAATTATTGTTGTAATACATGCTAGAATGTGTATGTTATGTTGAATGAACATTGATGTGATACACACTTGGTTGTGATGGTTTTAGCCTTGGTTAAACTAAACTTTGGCCTAAGGAATAATCCCATGGTATAAAGGGACATAGGATATGGTTATGTGTAAAATTTCACCTACAAAATTAAGTTTCATGACTAATCTATTGATACTTGAGGGAGATGTATTGATAAATTTTGGATAGAGTGCTATAGGAAGCATTCTATGTACAATCTATTGATAGATTCCTTGCAAAATTGGATTTTCAAGTGTTTTTCAAAGGCAAATGTTTTTCAACAGTTTATGCTAGTTTGATTTCAATTAAATGTTATTGGAAATGTATTTAAATGCCATGTTTCATGAGTATTATGGAAATTTTGAGAAATTTTATGAATAACATGTGATTTCAAGTTTATGATTACAAAAAACTCTCCCCCTTGGCTTGTTCCCTTTTTCATATCCACTCATAGAGTCTTTGTAACTTACACGTTATTTTCCCTATTTTTGTTTTGCAGATCAGTGATTAGTTTACACCCTTATCGCCAAGATGAGCTCTTGGTCTTCTTTCTTTAGTAGGTGTCTAATAGCCACTTGATGCCTAAAGGGTTGAGTCATGTTCCACTGACGTGTCGGTCTTTTCTTTATGTTTATGGATATTTAAACATGTTTATGATGATGTAGCCAATGGTTGGCATTTACTTTATGAATGTTATATTTATATGTGCAAAATTGGCTCAAGAGCCTATAGTTCACCTATGGGTGTAGATGGATGATCATATGATATGTATGAGTTTTGATATAGAGAAGTTCCATAGCTGTGTATTGTCGCCTATGGACGTATGCATGCGAATAGTATATTGGTTGCCTTATGTATTATAATGATGGTTAACGAACCATAATGAGTGTGAATGAATATAAGCAGACTTGCTTGGGCCTAACGAGTTATACCTGTCTTGGTTCTTGCACCTATCACGATTCTTCCACAAAATGGGATGTAATAGGTTAATATTACTCATTTTGATTAGTTTGACTATTTTGGTTGGAAAAATTTCAAATCTAAGACCAAACTGATTAAATCATTTTAATCGAACTTAATTAACTAAAATAATCAAATTAAGAAAACCGAACTCACTTTGATTCTATTTGATTTGAATTTGCACACCTCTACTTTTGGGGTTGTTTCAGGCCAAATTCGTCCCCCTGATAATTAAGGAGTAAATTGAAACCATGCAAACAATGGGCTGATTGGTTTATTAGAGGGGCTTTCAAAATTCTTAAGAATAATCTTTGGTTGTTTTTTAAATTTTGAATGGACAAGAAAAGCCTCTTTTGTATTTTCTTTTTCCTTTTTTTGTTTGGCATTGTTTGAACTTGGGTGTTGAGCCCGTCAATTCCAGCGAAAGATTATGACTAAATTGTAATAATAAAAGACAATAAGATTAAAGAAAAAAGGAAGGTTAGTGTATCACATATCTCATGATTTTGGGGTATTGAGACAGTGTCATAAAAATTGAAGAGGTTTAAGAGATAAAGATGGGCAAATTTTGGCACTTTCTAAGATAATTAGGGGCAAAAAGTGCAGGGGAATCTCACATAAATGAGAAGGAAAAAAAAAGGAAAAGAAATTGAATATAACCCAAAGAAAAGAAAAGAGAGAAAGTAGTAAAAAGAAGACAAAAATGATATAAATTTTTGTACAAAATCCAAAATTCATCTAATAATTAGCAACCAAAGTTATATTTATGCATTCTGACAAGTAACGTCAAAAGCAGATAATTGAAATTTATGTTGAAAGAAGTTTTTGATATTCTTCTTTTTTTTCTTTCCATTTTCATTGTGTTAATCGTTCAATTTTTACATTATATACTCTATTAAACTTTTGTAAAGTAAAAGTCAAACTTGCCCCTATAAATTTTTTATACACTTAATATGAATTAAAGATTGTATGTTTGCGGTTAAATTATGTCAAGAATTTCAACGAAACTAAACAGGTAGCATCATTAACTGTTAACAAATAGCTTCAAGATAATAAATGACAAATCAATGAATATTTATTTCTTATAAGTAGTTAGGCAATTCAAGTATTTCACTTGAACATCTTTCTTGTGTATTTTTTTTAAAAGAATTATGGTTTTATTTAGTTGTTACTTGCTTTTCACATTTGGGAGCAAAAATCAAAAGATTTGTATGGGTACCAGAGTAAATAAAACTTTTGTTATGTAAAAGATTGTATATGTAATTTTTTTAAAAATAATATATATAATTTTATGTTTATATAGAATAATTATTAATTTAATATTTTATTTCAATTGCTTACTCATTTTTTTAATTATAATTGATTTTGGCTTTCTACCATTTGCATTTTTTATTAAGTGACCTTTTAAAAGAGTAAAAGTAAAAAAACAAAAAGTAACTAGCAAAAATAACTATTAGACTAGCCTATATAATTTGTTTAATTCATTATATGTCAAAAAGCCCTTGAACTATTAAGAAAAATTCAAATAAATTATTATTCTTTTATTACGTTTATTCAAATTCTTATATTTTTTATTTTGAGCTAAATATGCCTTTATAACTAATGGTTGGCATCATTTATTATTTTATGTCATGTAGTGTTGACATGGCAAGTTGATATATTATAGTAGATAGTGACATGGCATATTAATGTAACATGATGATATGATCACATGATATTTTTTACTTTTTATATCAGTGCCATGTAAGTATAAAATGAGAAAGCACATTTTAACTAATAATTGTTAGTCAAAGGCTAATTATAGTGATTTATTTGATTCAAAATAAAAATATAAAGATTTAATTGAATGTGATAAAATAATAAAAATTTATTTAAATTTTTTTAAATATTTATATCTTTGTTTTATATGAGGAAATTGTGAGAAATGGACCTCCTGATAAGGTGATTTTAGAAATAACCACTCATATAAAGTTATCTATTTCTAGCCAAAAAGAAGCATAAGTAGACCAAAATGCCCTTAAAAACATCGTTCCAAATTAAGCTCCCGATATCTCCCTCTTGCTAGAGAGAAAATAGAAATAAATACTCAACTATTTGAGCTCGCTCATCTTTCTCTCTCAACTCTTTGAACTGTCTCAACTTTGCCAACTCTCTGTTGAGCACCATCTTCATCAACTCTCTCAACTCTCTGAACTTATGAGCTTGTCAACTTTCTGTTGAGCACCATCGTCATCGGGTTGTGGTCTATCTCTCGGCATCTGGCCATATTGTCGTCAATTAACAGACTTTAAAGCAAAGATGACATCAAGGTATGTTATTGGGTTTATTGCTGCAACACTTAAATTTTTGAAACATTTGGTGTAAATTAGAATATGGATTAAAAACATTGCCCAGAGTAATTATAGTGATTAGCGTGTCAGCGTTGGCATGTTACAACATTTGACTTGATACGCATGACGTGTTACAACATTTTACCTTATATGCATGGCATGTTATAACATTTTACATTATATGCATGGCGTGTTCCAACATGACTGACAAATTCTAAAACACGGCATGTCATGTAATGTGTTAAATGATTAACAAATTATTGTTGTTTCCAAATTTCAATGGGGTTCCAATTATGTGACTTGTAATAAGACACGGTGGTCAGTGGGTGGATGGCATTTACAAGGGTGGTGAGTCACGAATGCGGGGGGTTAGGAGTGATTTGTTGTTTGTGGGATTGATGAAGTTGGTTGAAAATGTTGTTGGGGTAAACTCAGAAATTGACGAGATTAAGTTACATGCATTGATCAGTACACCTGGAGAGCTATCACGGCCAATTATCAAGGACGATGAGGATGTTGTATTAATTATGCTAGAACAGAGGAATGTTCTGGCTGTGTATGTCAGCATTAAGGGACGCTAAACAAATGTTATGTCACATGAAAAAGCTGAACAACATAGTAATCAGCTCAATCAAAATGAGATTTACAATGCTTCACATATACCACATGATTGAGTTTGTAACCCACAACAATGGCAATTGACGTATGCACAAGAGTTTGTGCAGCCCGATAGGCACATGACATTCACAAAACAGTTGGTTGCACAATTCCGATCAGGATGTGCATCGAACCAATTAGTTATTTCTGTCCAACAAATGCAACGATCAAGGTGAAACTATGCAGGGTGTAATGGAATTTTTAAATGAGAATGCGACACTTAAGGACAACACTGCGACGCTCGAGGATAATACTGCATCTGATGAGGGAAATGAGGATTTGTTCCCTATCGATGAAGACAGATTTGATGACAATTCAAATGATGGGCCTGATAAATGGCATGATGAGAGTTCAGACGATGATTGGCTTTATGACAGTGACATTCCAATTTGCAATAATGTTGAAGGCGAAACGGAACCTGTTAAAGGTGTTGATATAAGAGATGTTCAGTGTGATGACCCTATATACAATAACCCCATCGCTGATGAGAATGGGACTCATTTTCCTGGTACATTGCTCCATGATAGTTATTAGGAAAGGGAAATGCAGAGATATCTCGTACGTGGGTAATTTCAGGGGCAGAAAGTTTCTCCTTCCAAACAATTATAACTGAAGAGTTGACATGTGTCAATGATCGTTTATACAAAGGAAGAATATTTTCCTCGAAGGTCGAGTTGAAACGAGCTTTGAACATGTTGGCTCTAAAAGAGCAGTTTGGGATAAAAGTAAAAAGGTCATGTAATGCTCATTATAAGGTTGGTTGCAAGGACAAGGCATGCAAGTTCAGTGTGCGTGCAACGAAGTTACCTGAACGAGGAGAATATTGGTAAGTTTGGACGTTCCACAAAGTACACACATGTACTGTCGATGGTTTGCAAGGGCGATTTGCAACTGCGAGTGCGAAGATAATTGGTGAACTTATGTCACACAAGCTTCAAGCTAATGGAGTAGCATTGAGACTTAAGGACATAATTGGTGAGATAAGGGTTCAATGGGGATTGGAATGCTTGTATGGTAAGGCCTGGCAAGCGAAGGAGTATGCGAAGAGGCTTGTTTTCGATCCTCCGGAGGAGTCATTTCAACTACTACCCTCATATTTTTATATGTTGGAACAAGAAAATCTCGACACAGTCACTACAGTGGCTACTGATGAGGTAGAAAGATTCAAATATTGTTTCTGGGCATATGAAGCTTGTATTCGGGGGTTTAAGGATGTAATGCGTCCTACGGTTGTAGTTGATACAACACATTTGAAATACAGGTTCAAGGGTGTTCTGTTTGTCGCTATATGCAAAGATGCGAACCAGTGCATATATCTAGTTGCGTTTGGCATCAGCCATGTTGAGGACGAAGACTCGTGGACGTGGTTTCTTAGCAAGCTGCATGATGCGGTTGGTTGTCCTGAAAACACTATGTTTATTTTTTATCAGCATCTCGGCATTAAGAAAGTAATCCAAAATGCATACCCAGAAGCGCACCATGGTTTATGCGGGTACCACTTGAAGAAAAACTTAAAAAACAAGTTCAAGCGCAACGACGTTTCTATGATTTTCACCCTTGCTCGAGATTGCTATAAGGTTTCTGATTTCAACAAACATATGAACCATCTCAAGCAGATTCACGCAAGAGCCCACACTGATCTTATGAGAATAAGCCCTGAGAGATGGGCACGTGCCTGTTCACCAGCAAAGTGATACCAAATGATGACATCTAACATTGTGGAATGTGTTAACTCATGTTTAAAGCATGCAAGACAAATGCCAATCACTATTTTGATCGAGTTCATCAGAGACATGTTCCAGCGTTGGTTCCATGACCGGTACGAGGAGGCCGTCAAGATGACCACGCTCTTTAGCCCTTGGGTTGCTAGGCAGTTGAGCAAATGGTTCAATGATGCACATCGCTTTGTGGTTAAACCTATCAATCGAGTGGAGTTCGAAGTTAAAGATAGGAAGATGGACGGACTTGTAAACCTATCCAAAAAGACGTGTTCATGTTGTGAGTTCCAAACAGATTTACTGCCATGTAGCCATACCATTGCAGCAATAAGGTCAAAATATCTTTATTTCTTATTTGAACCCTAATTGACAAAGTATTTACATTGTGCTTGAACATTGAGTTTATTGTATTTTTCAGTAAATGCAAACGTGAAGCCACTAAATTATGCGCTGACTACTACAAAACAACCGTTTTGGTGGAGGGTTATGCAGAGTCCATTCGCTCGGTAGGGCATCCTAGTGAGTGGGACATCCCCCCTCATGTGAAACAAATTGTCGTCGTGCCACCACCTTGGTGAGGCCAAGCGGGAAGACCTAAGAAGAGAAGGATACCATCGGCCAGTGAAGGCAGTCGAGCATGGAGATGTTCACAATGCAAGAGGTATAGGCATAATAGATAGAATTGCCCATCTCCATTTACAGTTTCATCCACAAATCCAACACCATCTCCAAGTCAATCGACGCCTCCACGAGTGCGCCTACCAAAAGCATGTTCCAATTACAAACAAACCGGTCACACACGCAACAACTGTCCAATACAAAGGACAATGTTTGAAAACGTAGGGTGTCTTGTGGATGAAGATAGCTTGTCGGCCTAACTAAATGTGTAACCCATGTGCAATACCTTTGTCACAATTTGCTCTTGCTGTATCTTACATTCATTCATATTTGGATTTTGTGTTTGTTAGTTTCCTCTTGTATATGAGTCTTTATTTTTTTTATTAATTTTATAGATATATTATTTGATTATTCATTTCATTTTGTCCATACTTTTGAACACTGAATAGACTTGTGAAGTCCCTATACTGTTACCCTATCACAACCCAGAACTCTTATCGAGCCCGTGACAACTGCCGCGGCGTCTCGATAGACATTCATTACCCGAAAATGTCAATCGAAACCTCGCAAGGCTTAATATCAGTTTTTCTCGCTTCCCCCATGTGTATTAGTTACTAAACTCATGTTTTGAGAAATTATAAACTATTTCCAATTCAAAACAATAGAAAAATAAATTTTTCCTCATAGGGGCATTTTGGTCATTTTTCCTCTAAGGTCTTTAAATTCGCTAAAAATGTAGTAAGCGAGTACAAAACACATAATTCATAATCAAAAATAAGTTTAAACATCTAAAACCTTCATTTAAAATGAAATTACGATTATTTGAATATAACAAAAATATTCAATAAAATATTTTATTTTCTTATAAAACAATATTTATAAAGTTACCGATAAATAATTTTTGTAGCGTAAAAGTTAAATAAATTTATACATACTGTAATACAGTAAGCCAGAGTATTTAACTTAATTTACAATAACCAGTGGGCTCTCGAATAACCAAAAACAAGAAAAGGTTGTGAACCTACAGTTTGAAGGATGCAAATCCAATGATAGCCCTCGATGAAATCAGCTATCTACAGCTTATTTTGAGCCTGAAATGGGTGGAAAGGAGGGTGATGAGATTATATAATCTCAGTGAGTAAACAAACACCATTCAAAATATCTAAAGTCGAGTAAATGGAGACGATTAAAATATTCCATCTCAATATGTAATTCATAACATAAATATTCATTTCATTTAAATAATCAACATGGCTTATGAGTATCATAAAAGCTTGGCTCCTGCCAAAATCATTCTCGGGAATACCTTGGCCGAGGCATTTGACCGAGTCCGCCAAGGCTGTTAAAAAGTTCGTAGACACGTAAACATGTTTTTATTTTAAAAACACAACCGTTCCTTGGCGTTAGCGGAGTTCATCATCACGAGGTGGTTTGGCGTGACATAAACTCTAACCATACCTCAGGAAATACCCTACGCGCCTCTCCGATCGAGGTACATATATAACCGAATTTTGTGCCCCTCAAAAAGGCTGGTCCACAAAACCCGCCCACTGCAACAAGCTAAACCCACCATACAATAAAATTTTGAGAACATGACATGACTAATATTATACTACCCAACCTGTAAATGTAAAACAGAACAATTCATACAGTTCACAAATCACAATTCCAGCCAGTCATGCCAACACATTATCATAAGCCATCAATTAAAATCATAAATTACAACACATCAAGTGGTCTCCAGTTATTCTATTTTCAAAGCCATCATTCAATTTTTAAGACAATTTATAAAATCTTTTCATTTAAACACATTTTGTTTATAAAACCTAAAAATTAACCATTTAAACTCATTTTTCATAAATTTCACAAAATCGAATAAAAAGACCACTTTGGATAATTAAAATCATGATAAGGTTACTCACTAATTTGGGAGTCAAATTTCTAGAGTACTCTAACTATCGATCCTCGGGTACAATTTCTTTGCCCTTAGCGGAGGATTCACCACCTATACATCATACGTGACACGAATTTCAATAATTTGTGTCAATTTATCATAAACTATTTCAAGCTCTATAAATCTATATGAATGCACCAAAATGTGATGCAAAATATCCGAATAGCCGTTTAAATACGGTATTCAACCTAATTCGCACTATTCTGGGTGTAATTGGCTAAAACCTCCAATTTAATTTCAAATCGATTTCTTTCACTTTCTACACTCCAATTATACTTAAAATACCTCAATGACTGTGAATATGATTCAATTTATTAGTCCGAACCATAAATCGCACATGTCTATACATTAAGTAAAAATTCAGATTTTCATACCAAAATTTCTCATTAAATTTCTAGCCTCACCAATCATTAAATACGATCAAAATATCATGAACTATCATCAATTTCAGCCTCAATATCCTCCCTAGAAAATTTGACCTTTTGTGGGTTTGTGAAGAACAAAGTGATTCCTTGCTAGATTTTCATACTTTCCATTACCAAACAACCAAAAACACTTAATTAACTTGAAATCTAGCAAAATCGATGCTCAAAACCTCTCCTCTCAAATTCAGCCAGAATGGGTTCATCATGCAAACTTGAGTTCTAAGCATAGAAAATGAAAAAAAAAAAGCATGGGTAGTGTAAATCATAAGATAAAATCACAAAATTTTACCTTTATTAGCTTAATCCCTTGAAATCCCACACTTTTTCTTCAATTTTCCCACCTAGGGTTTGTGTTCTTTCTTTTCTTTCTTTGTTCTTCCTTTGGCCGGCCATATGAAGAGAAATGGGCTGATTTATGTGCTGATTTTTAAGCCAAATATTTAATGGATATAAACTTGACACATGTCACCATTCCATTGGTCCATGTGTCATACNAATAAATGGATGAGATTTTGACACATGTCACCATTCCATTGGTCCATGTGTCACACTTATCCATTAAGCAATCTCTCTCCACCACTTAAATTTTCTCAATTATCCATGATAATATTAGGTAAAATCCATGTGCTGGACAAGTGTTAGGTGGTGTAAAATTATAATTTTACCCTTGGGGTGGCAAAATGACTATTTTACCCTTATGCTTGAAAAAATGTCGAAATTAAAATTTTTCACTTCTTAAACTCAAATTATGTTCTAAATAGTCAATCTTAGTCAAAAATTTCATCTAACTCTCACATCTTAACCTCAGGTGACGAAATGACCATTTTGCCCCCAGATCTTGAAAATTCCAATTTGACTCCATATCGGTCCTCGAACTTCGAATCACCATTTTAAGTTATTCTGAAAATTTAAAATTCTCAATTTCATCTTAAGATCTCTATTTAGACTAGTTCAAGGCTCAATTCAACTTAATAGTACCATTTGGTACAATATCGAATTTTGACGATTTGTTTTTTGGGCTTTCCAAGTATGCAAGCATATTGTCAATCACATGAAGGACATGGCAAGTACTTTATAAGGTCGGGCTTGACATACCCCCTTTCTCACATTTTATTACCACTTGTATTAAACAATTAATGATTTAATTTAATTCCTTTCTATTTCATTTGATTTAACCTTTTATGTTCTTACAATCAAATCTCTTAAGAGATATAAAATTAATTCATCTAACTTTAGTAGCTTTCTAAATCCTAATATTCAATTTTTTTTTGTACTTTTTTAATTACAACGTTTATTTTATCTTATTAATACCTCCATATAAAACTTTAAGCCAATCACTTAAAAAAATAATAATAATATTGTACCAAGGAGTTTACTTCAAAGGATGCAAGTATAGAAAGAGAAAATTTTTGACTAATTAAAAACATATCATATGAAATTTAAGATTAAAATACATTATTTGACCAAACAAATTTAAAAAATTTATGTATGATCCAATCAAATTTCATCTATGAATCATCATAATTATTTTTTATTAAATTAAAACATTTTAAAAATAAAATTAAAATATAAGGATGAAAATGAACAAAAAAATATATTATGCTAAGCTAATAAAAGAAATGCCATGTGGCAGTTTTGATCATCTGGTGTGGGGGTTGAGATTAAGTAGTAATTAATAGATGTCAATGACATATTATGGTGACACGTTGAGTGGAAGCAAATACTTGGCATGACATGCTAAGTCATGCAGATTTTTGTAGTGACACGCTGACTTCTTGCAGCATTGTGGGGTGAAACAGCAGGCCCCAATTGTGGTGACACGCTAACTTTTTGTAGTATTGTGGGGTGACACGGCACGCCTCAATTATGGTGACACATTGAGTGGAAGCAGATCTTGGCGTGACACGCTGAGTGCATACAGATTTCTGTGGTGACACACTAACTTCTTACAGTATTGTGGGGTGACACGGCACGCCTTAATTATGGTGACACGCTGAGTGGAAGTAGATACTTGGCGTGACATGCTGAGTGCATGCAGATTTTAGTGGTGACACGCTGACTTCTTGCAGTGTTGTGGGGTGACAGGACACACCTTAATTGTGGTGGCACGCTGAGTGGAAGTAGATACTTGGCATGACATGCTGAGTGCATGCAGATTTCTATGGCGACATGCTGACTTCTTGCAATATTGTGTGGTGACACGACACACCCCAATTGTAGTGACATGCTGAGTGGAAGCAGATACTTGGCGTGACACGCTGACTTATTCCAGTATTTAAGGTTGGAACGCCATGGCCTAATGGGATGACATGCCACGTGGTTGTAGTATTAATTTAAAGGCACTATGTTTGAATTGAGAAAGAAAAAGTAATGTATAAAATGTACGAATATTAAAATTAATTAAATTAATTGTATATATAAAAAAATGTATAAACAAGGGCCGATATGTTCAAGGTTCGCTTTCACAACTATTGAAAAAAATTTCTAGAGTGTATTGGCTACGCATATTTGCAATCATATTCTACTTAACTCTGATTGATTTCGATTGCGAAATACCGTCAATGTACCTTATCATGAATATACCGCAGCTGACAGTATCATTCTGTCGATGCACTTTAGCTTTTGGCAAATGAATTTACAATGGCATCAACGTTAAATCCCGTGTCTTCCGACGCGTTTTATTGAAATAACCGACTTGGTAGCAGATGATTGGCATAATTATCGTAAGGGTTATCATCTGAGCCGGACGCACTCTGTTATCCTTAGCATCCGAAGTTCTTGCGGAGTCCACCACCTTGATCGTCCACCTCACCAAGTCGATCTTCGCTACCACCCAATGCCCACCTACATTGCAAGGGGTGAGGATGAAATTGACATCTTCCCATTTTTTATTATATGTCCACTTCTCACCCTCCACGTACCCCTGCAACTCATTTGGAATTTCCATAGTGAACCGGGCATCTTCAATTAGAAATGTGGTGTGTAGCATATGGATGGTGTCCTGTGAAGCATGTATACATTAGCTTACACTTAATGCAATCAAAAACTTAGTATTTTCATAACTGAAAATTTTTCAAATAAACTTACGAAGAATATCGTGTCAACCACACATGCACGGGTAGCGTACAACTTCGACTTTGGCCTTGTCATTTGCTTACAAAGTACGTTGAGGCATGCGTCTATTTGTTCACTATTCATTTTTTCTTTGAGATCCTCTAATGTTGTGAAAAAGTTAGCCCCTTGATCCCCTTAGATCTTGATGTTATGCCTGCATATGTAACAGAATGAGTTTGAAAAGCCTTGGTGGATTAATGTTTCATTAAAAAACAATATTTGCAATGTTATTTATGAGCTTACCTCACACACTTGTCTTTCTTTAAAGCTTTGTACGCTTCAACCATTGTGCTCTTTACACCCCAACGGCTTAATGAGGGGTCAACATTCGAGCTTGCCCTATATTTGCTCACCATTTTCAGCTGTGCCCGCTTAGTTGGGTCTGAAATTTGTGTTGCACAATGATGGACAGTAGATGACTTTGGTGATGACAACCGTGACCTACTAGCTTTAGGAGTGTTCTGAGGAAGATGCTCTCCTTCAACCACGACTGAGTGAAGGTCTCCCTCCCCTCCCGCAAATGCATTGATAACCAAATCGGCCTCAAGAACAAGGTCTCCTTCAACATCATCTGATTGAAGGGTCACATCCCCTACCATAGCATCATCCGAATCGACCTCAGGAACAAGGTCTCCATTAGTACCAACAACGTCATCGTGAATGTGAACACCAAGTTCATCATGCTGCCCATCATCAGCATCATCATGGTCCTCACCAGCATCATGAGATGAAGGACTGCCCTACAGAACGACACAAATGGGAAAATTCGTTAGCTCATAAAATACCACAAACCATAAACCGAGAACAAAAATTAGAACTACACCTATTAAACGTAAACAACCAATATATGAGCGAAGATAGAATAACGTACTTGTGATTTCAGGCCGTTTAGAATCCGAACAACGACACGGTCCTCAAACGTCTGCATCGACAGAGTCAATTATTGAATTGAAGCCTTCAGCTTCGACATGTCTTTTTTATACCGATGCATGATCCATCGCAACTAACGTTTTATGACTACTCTGTCATTGACTCTTGTCGAATGGGTCAACTGCAATAACATATATTACTATGTTATTCAATAATCATAAATGAAATTGTTGAACATTACCCGTTAGAACTTTAGTATCCTTACAAGCGGCTCGTCACCACTGTGCAATTAAGCAAGACCGATCTGTGGTTAAGGAGTTGTCGTCGCCTCCCTCAACTGTAATAACAGAAATTACAGTGTTATTCGATAAACATATGTGAAAATGTTGAACACAAACCGTTAGAACCGATCTTGCCAATAGGTCATTAGCATTGTGCGTCTGAGGAAGACCTCTTAATGATTAAGGAGCTATCGTCACATGGTCCAATTGCAAACACAGATATGTTATTTGATAATCACATATGAAATTGTTGAACACAAACCATTAGAACCGTCCTTACCAGCTCATCGTTAGCACTGTGAGTTTGAGGAGGACCTCTTAGTGGTTGTGAAGCTATTGTGTATGGTCCAACTGCAAACACAGATATGTTATTCGATAATCACATATGGAATTGTTGAACACAAACCGTTAGAACCGTCCTTACGTGCTCTTCACTGCCATTGCCATGGTCATCACCTTCCTCCATCAACTCGAGGCCCAACAGCTCATTGACTCCAGCAACGGCGGTGCACCTCCGCTTCATGGCACCAGTGGCTCTTTTCTGCTTCAAGTTTCTCCTCTCTTCCCTTGCACCTAAGCCCCAGTCTACCCTGTCAAGCCTGACCTTATAAAATACTTACCATGTCATTCATGTGATTGACAATATGCTTGCATACTAGGAAAGCCCAAAAAAATTGTCAAAAGTCGACAGTGTACCTAGTGGTGCAACTAAGTTGAATTAAACCTTGAACTAGACCAAATAGAGATTTTAAGATGAAATTGAGAATTTTAAAACCTCAGAATGACTTAAAATGGTGATTCGGAGTTCGAGGACCGATTTGGAGTCAAATTGAAATTTTCATGATCTAGGGGCAAAATGGTCATTTTGCCACCTGAGGTTAAAAATTGGAATGTTGGAAGAAGTTTTTGATCAAGATTGACTATTTAGAACATAATTTGAGTTTGAAAAGTGAAAAATTTTAATTCTGACATTTTTTCGAGCATAGGGGTAAAATAGTCATTTTGCCACCCCAAGGGCAAAATTGTAATTTTACACCACCCAACACTTGTCCAGCACATGGATTTTACCCAATATTATCATGGATAATTGAGAAAATTTAAGTGGTGGAGAGAGATTGCTTAATGGGTAAGTATGACACATGGACCAATGGAATGGTGACATGTGTCAAGTTTATATACATTTATTATTTAGCTTTAAAATCAGCACAAAATCAGACTATTTCTCATTCTTATGGCCGGCCAAAGAAAGAACAAGAACCCTAGGTGGAAAAATTCAAAGGAAAAGTGTGAAAATTCAAGGAAACAAGTGAAAAAGGTAAGATTTTTTCAATAAAGCTTGAGATCTAACTTTCCCATGCATTCTTTTTGATTTTCCATGGTTGAATCATATGAAATCATGATGGGTCTCTTGCTGGCCGGACATGGGGGGAGGAGTTTTGATGCTTGATTTGGTTAGATTTCAATGTATTTTAGTGTTTTTAGTTAGTTAGTGATGTGTAGCATGAAAAACCAACAAGAAAAATTCATTTTCTCCCATTACCCATCATTGGCCGAATTCTCCATGTGGAATATTGATGATGATTTTGATTGTTATTTCAAGTGATTTGGTTAGAAAATAATGAATTTCGGTGAGAAAATCAAGTAGGAAAAATTATAATATTGATGCACCCATCATGGCCGAAATTCCCAAGGGAAAATGTGAAGGTGATGTTGCTAAATTTTATGCTATTGAATTTGTGATTGATGGTTTGGAGAATTGGAAGAAAAATGGAGTTAATTGGAGTTGAATTGGCCAATTAATTAAATGACAGATCGAATTAGGCGAACACCGTGTTTAGACGATAATCCGAACAATTTGCATTCCATTTCATGCATCCATATAGTTTTATAACGATTTAGCACCAATGTAGTAAATTGCTTGATTTTGCATCATGTCTAGGTGGTGAATCCTCCGCTAAGGGCAAAGAAATTGTACCTGATGATCGGTAGTCAAAGTACTCTAGAAATTCGACTCCCGAAATAGTGAGTAACCTTATCATCATTTTAATTATCTAAAGTGATCTTTTTATTCGATTTTGTGAATTTTATGGAAAATGAGTAAAATGGTTAATTTTTAGGTTTTATAAACAAAATGTGTTTAAATAAAATGATTTTATAAATTGTCTTGAAATTGAATGATGGCTTTGCAAATAGAGTAATTGGAGACCATTTGATGTATTGTGAATTTATGCTTCTAATTTATTAGCTTATGACAATATTGGCATGAATGGCTGAATTGATATTTGCGTTGAAATGTATAAACTGTCGTTTGCCTTGATAGGCTGGATAATGATAAAATTGCCATGTCATGCTGTTGAATTTTTATTATATGGTGGGTTTAGCTTGCTGTAGTGGGCGGGTTCTGTGGACCAGCCTATTAGAGGGGCACGAAATCCGATTATATATGTACCTCGATCGGAGAGGCGCGTAGGGTATCTCCTGAGGTATGGTTAGAGTTCACGTCATGCCAAACCAGCTCGTGATGATGAACTCCGCTAACGCCAAGGAACGGCTGTGTTTTTCAAATTAAAAATATGTTTATGTGTATACGAAACTTTTTAACAGCCTTGGCAGACTCTGTTAAATGCCTCGGTCAAGGTATTTTCGAGAATGATTTTGACAGGAGCTAAGCTTTTAAGATACTCATAAGCCATGTTGATTATTTAAATGAAATGAATATTTATGTTATGAAATACATATTGAGATGGAATATTTTAATCGTCTCCATTTACTCGACTTTAGATATTTTGAATAATGTTTGTTTACTCACTTGGGATTATATAATCTCACCACCCTCTTTTCCACCCATTTCATGCTCAGAATAGGCTATAGATAACTGATTTCATCGAGGCTACTATCGGATTTGCATCCTCCAAACTGTAGGTTCACAGTCCTCCTTACTTTTGGTTAGTCGAGGGCCCACTGGTTATTGTAAATTAAATTAAATACTCTAGCTTACTGTATTACAGTATGTATGAATTTATTTTACTTTTATGCTGCAAAGATTATTTACGTATAACTCTAAAAATATTGTTTTATAAAAGATAGAATATTTTATTGAATATTTATTTTATTATATCCAAATAATCATAATTTCATTTTAAATGAAGGTTTTAGATGTTTAAACTTATTTTTGATTATGAATTATATGTTTTGTACTTGCATACTACATTTTTACCTAGTTTCGAAATTTTTAAGGAAAAATGACCAAAATGCCCATGTGAGACAGAAATCATTTTTTTATTGTTTTAAGTTGGAAATAACTTAAAATCTTTTAGAACATGATATTTAGCAACAATTACTCACAGGGGGAATGAGAAACTGATATTAAAGCCTTACAGGATTTCGGTTGGCATTCCGAGTGATGAGTGTCTATCGAGACATCGCGGAGGTTGTCACGGGCTCGAAAGGAGTACCGGGTCGTGACATGCCCAATCCTCTATGTGCCTTATTGGCACGTGTTGATGGCCCTCAGATAACGGGACATCGATGTCCACAAAATACTCCTAACTAGCCTCATGAGGGGTGGGCTCCAAGGTCTCAACTTCCCACAACTGCAAAATAGGGATTGTGATTAAATTTTAGAGAAAATTATTATACAAATTCACAGCATAAATTAGTAGCTATTCACTCACCTGTTGAGATGACTCCAACATTTCAATTGCCTTGTAGAAGTCTTTTGGCTTCTGGTTGCATTACCATTTGCACATGCGTGGGTAGACGTTATCCTTTGGAGCAAAAAGGGCAACTATCTTTCGCAAGGCCAGAATTGCCTCCATTGCTTAGAACTGTAAGTCAAATGTAACTATTATCAAACCATAAATGATAAACGAGTGTAACCATAAATTATTATGTCAAAAGGAAAATGAAAAATGTTACGTGACAGCACGTAGATCCGTAAATGTTGTACCGTAAACGATTCTTCTGCATGTTCGAGGCAAGCTCTTCAAACCCCTTCAAAAGGTAGTCCAAGGTTAGCCTCCAAACATAGTGACCCCATGGGAAGACATTCCAAGCGTTGATGTCCTCCACCAATGACAAAAGCTAAGGCGTCACCCGTCTACGGTAGTCTTGACCAAATAAAATGTTATTCGCGATCAAGATGAGTGCCATCTTGGTCGCATCTCTCGGTCACTGAAAGTTTACCTTCCCAGAACGTATCAAGCAATGCTTGCAACTTAACGCTCTGTTGCCCATTCTAGTATCGCGCATGAATTTCGTCTGCAACAACCTCGTAGTATCGTGTGAACACATCGGGCATTCGACCAAATTTTAGTTCGATGATAAGGCAAAACTCTTGCTTTTGTTATGCTCGCCTTGCTTTTGCCAATGGCAAACCATAGCTCATGCTTCATTGAATCTGTCACAGTGATTCGACGAATCATGATGTTATGCAGGAGACCAAAAGAGAAGTAGCTCTGTGGATATACGTCCAGCAACATTCCGAAGCACGTACGCTTCACTGCATTGTACTCCCCTTTCTCTTGAAGAGTCTTGTTGATGTAATACAGTTGCGACCACTTACAGTGGGTGTTAAATAGCGACATTGAACACCCACTTCTCCCTCGGCACAATAAGCAAATTGTCAAGATCCTCATACTGTCTGAACTACATCTGCAAAACATGGCACAGATGCACGAGTAAGTTAACCCATAGTGTTGTAACACGCCATGCATATAACGTAAAATGTTGTAACACGCCCATGAATATAACGTAAAATGTTGTAACAGCCATGCGTATCAAGTCAAATGTTGTAACATGCCAACGTTGACATGCCAATCATTATAATTACTGTAAGGATGAACTGGCCTAAAATACCCATGGCGTGTGACACGCCAATTAGTGTAATTACTGACTCATTACACGAACTGCCCTAAATTAACCAATGTGGTGACACGCTAAAAACCCCAAAAAGCAGTTAATCCACTACACGCCATATCTGTTGTAGTTCAAAACTTTGGTATGACCATAAAACCGGAAAAAAAAACAGTTTAAACATAACAATTGAAAAAGATTGAAAAAATACGAACATATCACACAAACCTAGTAAAAAATTAACAAACAGAAGAAAGTTCTAAAAGTTTTATTTTCAGACTAATTGACCTCTTCACTAATAACCAACATTGTTGCTGTGGTGTCATTAAACTTGCAAAGAACAAAGTCGAACACTCGGGTACCTTTGCGAATAAGGAATGAATCAAATCAAACTTTCTAAGTTCCTTCACACAGTCGTTTGCGATTTCTGAAAAATATTTAATTAAAATGAAATGGCCTCACAATTTCCTCTATAAATATTCATTTATTCATTAAATTCATTCAGTGGAAGTCCAATCGGTTTCCTTGTTATTTGCCCTTTTTTTTTCCTTTTTCAAACCATGTCGTGTCACATGCTCAAGCCATGCCATGTCACACACTCTAAACCCTGCCGTGTCACAGATCTCCATGGAGTTTGACAAACTCTGAACCCTGCCATGTCATAGATTTTCTCCACGGCGTATCACAAACTCTAAACGCTAGCGTGTTACAGATTCCCTCCATGGCGTGTCACAAACTCTAAACACTACCATGTCACAGATTTCCTCCATGGCATGTCACAAACTCTGAACGCTTTCATGTCACAGATTCTCTCCATGGCGTATCACAAACTCTGATCACTAGCGTGTTACAGATTCCCTCCATGGCGTGTCACAAACTCTGAACACTACCATGTCACAGATTTCCTCCATGGCATGTCACAAACTCTGAACGCTTTCATGTCACAGATTCTCTCCATGGCGTATCACAA
This sequence comes from Theobroma cacao, assembly GCF_000208745.1. Taxonomy (NCBI): domain Eukaryota; kingdom Viridiplantae; phylum Streptophyta; class Magnoliopsida; order Malvales; family Malvaceae; genus Theobroma; species Theobroma cacao. The sequence goes on along the minus strand of NC_030858.1, from coordinate 19,183,840 downwards.
ACTCTGATCACTAGCGTGTCACAGATTCCCTCCATGGCGTGTCACAAACTCTAAATGTTGGCATGTCACATATTCCCTCCATGGCATGTCACAAACTCTGAACCCTGCCATGTCACAGATTCCCTCCATGCCGTGTCACAAACTCTGAACCTTGTCGTGTCATAGATTCCCTCCATGGTGTGTCACAAACTCTAAACCCTGTCGTGTCACACATTCCCACCATGTCGTTCACACATTCCCAACATGTCGTTTCACAAACTCTAAACCCTGCCCTACCATAGTTGTGTCACATATGGCCTGTTATAGCACGACTATTTCGTGCTTTGGATTCACATCTTTCCCCTTTCGATTCACCACCGTATCAAGGATTTCTAATTTCACATCATTCTCCAAGCTTTCAATTCATCATGATCGGTTTCTCGTTCGGTTTAATATCACTCTTCTCCTATTATTTGAATGCCATATTCGAAATCTCTGAAAAATCATCTCATGCAACATTATTTTGTTTTGCACAAGCTTCGTGAAAAAAAAGAAGATGTTTTGCACAAAATTAGATGTTCGTAAATTTTTTGCATATTTATTTTTTTATTTTTCGTCTGTTTGAGAGTGCGCGTCAACGAAGATGACTCATTAAGGGCATTTTTGTCTCAAAATCTATTCTCGTAGCTAAAAACAATTAAAATTATCTGAAAGCTTATTTTTAAAAATATGTTATTTTAAAAAGCTAAAAAAAAAATTCTCGTTTTATATTACCATATTGGTTGGGTTAATATTTTACATGAATAGAGCATTGCAGGTAAATAATGATTGACTATTTGTCTTGATGTGATGAAATTATTATGAATATACATTATTTACAAAATGAAAAGATTAAGAAAAAAACAATGAAAACAGTAAAAGGATCCGTCCCAAACATTTTATTTTAATAATTTTGTCGTGAAGAAATGCCCACGACGAGAATAGGAAAAAGAAAAGAAAGAATAGGAGGAGGAGGAGGAGGCAAGAGCCAAACGCGGTTTCACTTTGAAAAAAAGATTCGAATTGGAAAAGGTCTCAAAGATCGTGCAGCCAGTTTAGAATGGGACCCACTTGTCTCTCTCTCTGGCACTGGCAGGCAGCTAATGCCACAATCTGTTACTGCTAGTATTTGTTTATTGTTTACACTAGGAATTCCTATTCATCTTTTTGAAACCCATCTCGTTTGTCATCACCCACTCCTTTCCTGTTAGGCAACCCATTGACATTACTACATCATTATGATATTGTACAAAGTAACTACCCCTGCCCTTTATCCCTCAACCTTAACCACACTGATTCTGTTTAAAACCATGATAAAAGAAATTTTTTTACCCTCCTCCATAATTTAGGATATCTTAGCACAGCAGCCTTTTCATTTATTTACAATTATATATTTTCAATTTGTTTTAACATTTTTAATAATAAATATAATATAATATAATATATAAATGGCCAAGTTGGACATAGGCGCGAGTCTGGCTTTTCCCAACGTCTTGCAAGCCTAACTCGGCATGATTGATTGGTACATGGACCCTTTTATCTTTATAATTAGACGTAACTATATTTTATCTCAATCCAAACATGTCTTAACCCGATACCAAGTCATCATTTTCAATACTCTTTTTCACCAAATCTTCGATTTTCAAATAAAAAATGTTGACTCCCAACGAGTGAGGATAAGACAAAACTCGTAAAATAAAAATCTTTTACCATCTCAAACTATGTCACATTAACAATAGATTTAGTATCTCTACACATGAAATTCCTGTCATGTGGTTGATATGTTATCCTTAAATATAAGAATTATTTTATTTATTATCAATCAACTTTGCCATAGATATATGTTGTGGTACTTTTCAAAAAAAAAAGATATATGTCGTGATATTTTAACACTATGCTTCTTATATGTATTTTTTATCTTTACTTTTTGGAAGAAGAAAAAAAAAAACCAAAACTTTTAAATAGAAATTTTAATCAAGAATTCGAAAACAGCTTAGTTATGGTGCATCGAATTTAGCAGTGAACGTTCATGAATCCTCCCTTGTTCTCGTTAGCAACAAATTATTAGTATATTTTAAATGGAGGCTGGAGCTATTATATCATAGTTGTGCCCCGCATCACTGCGGTTGACTCCTTGCTTGCTACGCGCATTCTTGCTTTGCTTGGATTCCCATTGCCAGCCCATCTCTTTTTGTACACGAGAAAACAGAAGAAATTGCACTCTAATCATATGCTTTTCGGTAAAATATACGAAGCCTGCTCTGTTGTTCCACAAACATTACAAGTTGGACAGTTCCAGCCACACTATGGTACTATAATTGTAGGCAAGAGTAAAAAGTAATGATGGGTTCAGTTAAACCAAGTAAATATGGTCTGTTAAAGGGGATTGGGGAGGGTTGGATGGATGGTATTTTAAACATAAAGAGAAAGTGAAAATGGGTGAATCCATGTTGAATTCTCCGTGTCGTGGTAGCTGGGGAAAGTGACAAAGACAGTGGCTCACACGTCCTTGAAGAAGGAAGGTCATGCTGAACGAATCATCCAACATTAATTCAACCATCAATCTTTACATCTTTTGCAAGGAGACGTGCCAGCATGTCATCATTTTGTTCCTTTAAAAGATTTTAGTTTATTGGGGTTACTTGTATTTGGTATGAAAAACAAAGCAAATTTTCCATCCTAAGATCAACAGTTAACGAAGCTAAGGTAAACTGACCAACTCAATCCAAGAAATAAACGAGATACAGTAACCAAAAGGGAAACCACTCCCCCACCCCAGAGGAAAAATATAAAACAAACCATGTGGAGACGGGCATATCTCATATGACACAAACACTCTTCTTCATGTGACTTTTCTCTCTGGCCCTCTCTGCCATTCTAGTGCAAACCACTCGCAAATGTCTCCTCCTCGTCCTGCCCTCCTCTTCATTCTTTTCTTGCTTGTTTCTACTTCTTTTCTCTCCCAGATCTGCTCTGCAGCAGGTGAGGATGACGAGTTGGATGTTGTAGTGGATCCAAATCTGCGGTTTGAGAACCCAAGGCTACGTGAAGCCTACATTGCTTTGCAAGCTTGGAAGTCGGCCATATTTTCAGACCCGTTCAACTTCACAGCCAACTGGGATGGCCCTGATGTCTGCTCTTACATGGGAATCTACTGTGCTCCCTCTCCTTCCAATCCCAAAATCAGAGTTGTCGCCGGCATAGACCTCAATCACGCCGACATTGCTGGCTATCTCCCTCCAGAGCTTGGCCGCCTCACCGATCTTGCACTCTTTCACCTTAACTCCAACCGCTTCTGTGGTGTTGTTCCCGCCAGCTTTCGCCGCATGAAGCTGCTTCATGAGCTTGACTTGAGCAACAATCGTTTTGTAGGCAAGTTCCCCAATGTGGTTCTGTCTCTGCCTTCTCTCAAGTACTTGGATCTTCGGTTCAATGAGTTTGAAGGGTCCGTTCCCTCCAAGCTCTTCGACAAGCAACTCGATGCACTTTTCTTAAACGATAACAGGTTCCGATTTGGTATTCCTGAGAATCTTGGAAACTCTCCCGTTTCGGTGCTAGTCTTTGCCAACAACGATCTCGGAGGTTGCATTCCTGGAAGCATTGGGATGATGGGCAAAACGCTGAATGAAATCATCCTCATGAACGACAATCTTACTGGATGTTTGCCTCCACAGATCGGGATGCTCACGGAACTAACCGTCTTTGATGTGAGCTTCAATCATCTCCAGGGATCTTTGCCGTCCACCATTGGCAACATGAAGAGCTTAGAGCAGCTGAATGTTGCCCACAACAGCTTCACGGGTGTGATTCCAGCCAATGCGTGCCAGCTACCCAACTTGCAAAACTTTACTTACTCTTTCAATTATTTCACCGGGGAACCACCAAGTTGCTCTGCAATATCTGGTGGCGGAAAGGTGACAAATGGTACCATGAACTGCATTCCTGGCAAGAAGGGTCAGAGATCCTCCAGGGAATGCTCCTCGGATGCCGCTCGGCCCGTTAACTGCAGCAAATTCAAATGTGGTGGTGGTGGAAGTTCTGGCGGAGGAGGAGGAGGCGGCGGTGGTGGCAGTTCCCCATCGCCAATTAGAAGGCCTCCTGTTCCTAGGGCTCCCGCACCGCGTCCATCTAGTTCGCCAAGGCCGTTTATGAAATCCCCACCACCACCTTCTTCAAAGTCTTCGCCTTCCACCAGATCACATCCTCCACCACCACCATCATCGCACTCTTCACCAATGCCACCTTTGCATTCCCCACCATCTCCACCACCACCGAATTACTCCCACTTTACATCTCCACCACCCCCTAGTCAAAGAGTATCACCCAAGACGCATCTTCCGCCGCCGCCTCCACCAGTTCACTATGAGCCCAAACAATCACCCCCGCCTCCACTCGTTGAGTATGGGCCCAAACAATCACCCCCACCACCTCCATCAGGCCACTACTACAATACACCACCACCACCACGAAACAATTACTACAACTCACCACCACCAAGCCATTACTACAATACACCACCCTCACCACCTCCACCCTCACCGGTTCATTATGTTCCCACGCCTAATCAATCAACGCCACCACCGCCGCCACCTCAGGTTGAGTATTCCCCACCGCACTACGAACATAGAACGCCACCTCCACCTGCACCTCCACCTCCTTATCCCTCAAAGGGGCAGCCAGTAATTCCACCTCCACCACCAATGGAGAAATACACACCTTCCCCTCCGCCATCTCACGAGCATCAGGGGACTCAGTCCCCCCCTCCACCAGTAGAGTATCATCATCATCCACCACCCAATGAGCCATGTCATCCTCTCCCTCCTCCTCCACCACCCCCACCAGAATGCACAACTCCAGTATCACCACCACCACCACCGCCAAGCCACCACTCAACCCCATCACCATATGCACCAGCACCTGGTCATCACCATCCAACACCATCCCCACCACCTGAACATCAATGGCATTACCCACCATCCCCACAGCATCAAAACCCTCCTCCCCCATCAACACACTATTCATATTCATCCCCACCCCCACCATCACATCCACCTCCGTCTCCTCCTCCGCCACCCTCATTTGAAAGCACACCACTTCCACCAATTAGAGGAGTATCGTACGCATCTCCTCCTCCCCCCGTTATTCCCTACTACTAACGGAATGCTGTTGCGCGCCATTGAGTTGTAATTCAAATTCTTTTGGTGCAACCATGAGTGGGTCGCATGTTAATTGTGTGTTTTTTTGGTTCAGCTTGAGCACTATTTTTTTTCTTTCTGAATATATATATATATATATATATATATATATATATATATATATATATATGATAATTTATATTTTATTTCTTTCTTTTGTATTCTTGTGCTAGTATGTATATTTGTTATACGGGCAATGCGGTGAGAAATTTGTGTATAATTTATGTATGGATCCAAAGTCAGGATTGACGATACATACAGCTTACTTTCTCCATCCGCCTTGTTTTTCAGTATTCTTGTAAAAGTCAAGAATATTGAGCAAATAAACTTGTCTTTGTCCTATTTGAGTTTGATTAGGCAAAATTGTTTAGAATCAAGAAAGTTGTATTAAGTTTAAATCCTGGAAGCAAAAGCTTGGAAAATATGTGACTTGGCCCTGGGAGATCTCAAAGTAAATAAATGAAGACAGGAGTGGGGAGAGGAGCAATCAGTTGATGGATGTTGGTGATAATTGATGATATAACAACAACTAATGAACTGTCCAACACATCATTACTCATTAGAACGCATGTGAGGTAGGTCACATGCCAGATCTGGGACGCGGAGGTCTGTTGTGATTTCTCCCTGATAGCTCGGTTTTGCTGTGATTTTTAGTCAGATATGGTGATAAATAAAAAGTGTAACGCAAAAGAGTGATCATAACTAAGCACAGCAGAAAGTAGTTCCAAAGGCACAAGGTTGAAAGAAAATAAAAGTTACCATACAATTATTGATCTGATCCCCACACGTGCCCTTGCACCATGAACATTTAATTTTTTTTCTTTTTGGCAGATCTCTCTGCAAGACTCAATTACTAGTTATTAATGCCATGGCATTCACCATTCAATTGCCAATTGTGGTCTAACAACAGGAGTAAATCCCATAATTCAGCTGGTAAAATATCAGGCATTACATTAACCAAAGTTGGCTGAATACTATGAACCTTCTCAATCATCTTGCAATCTATTCTACTAGCCAAAAAATAGAAAGAAAACAAGTGATTATAATGGTGGTAGTTTTCACATAACAGCCGGCGACAAAATACTAAATATGTATATAGTACATGCAAGTATTTGTATCATGCCTTTATTTCTATCCACACAGTATACACACCTGATTAGAATCAATCTCTGTTCTACCTTTCGTATTTGAATCACAGGTCTTACGATAGAATTACCCAAGCCCCGGGACATCTAGATATGCAAACCTGTTCATGGATTGATGAGGAATGTCCCTGGGAACACAAAAATGCATCACACTGCTATCTCAACTTGCTCAGACATCACTATCCCTACAAAGACATGTACCACATAGATGAAGCTCTCCATCTCAAAGAGTTCCCCTTTTTACACCTTCCAATGGAACCAACCAACAGAAAGTTCAGGAGGAACAATGCCAACAAAAGCTTCGGCCTTAGTAGCATCAACCAAAACGAATTACAATGCATGATATATCATCTTTGCTCTTTCTTGCCAATGCTTCAGTCGTTAATCGTTTAGCTGCTGCTTGAGGGTCCTTTATGGATTTCACCAAATTAACTGCCTCTTCATTCTTCATAACCTGCCAACCATATCAAACAAGTTATTTTTGGATTACTTGCAACATAAAAGAACACCACCAGTATTCATGCCTGGGCTAGTTGCAGCAAACACAGAAATAAAGAAGCCCTAATCATTTTCATTAATACCTATTTACAATATGTTATATCACTTTCAATTCAAATAAGTCTTCGCTGCAAAACCAACCAAGATCTAGAAAAATATAATCAATTTTTGCAGGGCAGAAAAAGAGGATCACCCCAGGGCTTCGTTCATGGATACACATGACAATCATTTCCACATAAACATTCCATATATTTGTTAAATGATTCCACCACTCAAAATGTACTTAACTTACTTTCCATCATTAGTTAAACATATAAATGACGATTAATAACTAGATTAGCTGATATATAAATAAGATGTTCCAGGGTTCTTTCGAAAGAATAATTTTCCCCTTCAGTCAACATTAAAAAATGATGCCTTCGTAACAACTGAAGTCTTCCTAGTTTCAAAAAAAAAAAAAACTGAAGTCTTCCAAAGGTCTGCTAAGTAACCTATTTGTAGTAGTAATGAACATGACTAGTAAAACAGAAAGAAGAAACTCCAACCTTTCATAGCATACCAATTTGTAATCCAGCGAATTAGGTGGCGTTTGAAAATAAAAATTTTGATATTGAAAAGTTAAGTACAAACTTATTTATAAATGGATTTTTAAGATGATGTTTGATAAAAAAAAAATTTGACATTGACACTTAAGTACAAAATTTTAATACTAAGAATGTGATCGAGTGATCAAGTGACCAGAATGTGATCTCATAATGAGTTTGAAAGGCTGGATTAGATGGGGTTTATCTGTTTTTAAGGGCTAGAATTACAAGCTGCTGAACCCTATTATAGGTAGTCTTTTAGACACATTAGGCAGACGTATTATATTAGAATATTATCTCTCAGTGGTTCTACAACCCTAAACCCTAGTTATCTTGTTCCAACTTTGATTTTACATCAATCATCAATTTTTAGCCTTTATTCTGGTCTTGTTTAACTGTTATACTTTTCTTTTTCTTGTTTCTGCTTCCCACTGCATCATATTCCCTGCACATAAGTTCCAATGACTGCATTCTGTGTAAGAAAAGATCAATCTGACCCTCCCTAGACCCCAATCCCCATTTATCCTCTGAAAGACCAATCTCAATTGCCAACAAACAATCAAATCAGCAATAGGCTACCTGATGAAGAACATTGTCATTCACAGCACTACCTTAAAATGACCACCCATGTATCTAACACACAGGGAAGCATGGACTGAACAGAAGCTTCTAACTTTTTCTTTTGGCTTCCAACTTTTTATTAAATATTGCTCACAAAACCAAGCAAAGCCAAATGGTAGGAAGATCTCAAAGCAAAAGCTAGGTTGCACAATAAGGCTTTGCTTGGTTGGGAGGATGGAAAGTAAGAAGGAAAAAATTTTAATCCAATGGTCAAGCTACAAAATAGAAAGGTGGTTATGAAACCTAACCGTTAGATTAAAAAAATTTCCCATCCTTCCTACCAAGCAAATCCTAATATAGAGGGTGGTTTCAGATGATGTTATTCTGTTAGATGAGACAAACCTATTTATCATTACAGTGGTCCATGTTGAAGTGTCTTCACCATCAACACATGCCAAGATAATCTGTTGGACTAGATAACCCAAGTGCTCTGATTTCAACTTTATTAATCCAACCCAACATCCCTCAAGGCTTGAAAAATAATGAGCATTAAGTGCCTTAAGGATGTCAAACAACCATAGCTGACATTGCAACCATCACACCACCACAAACACAACCAAACCATGTAAAATGTTAAAAGACCATGACATCGGCATTACCACAGCAAGCATAGCTACCACCTTAATACTTATTAGTTGCTAATATAGTCAACAGCACAACCATAATTAGTAAAACTAACACCAGCACAACAACCACAAGTGTACTCCCTAGCAGCAACATGAACTATTGTCACCATCACCACCACAGCCGTCTCCTCCAAGTGCTATGTGACCAACTCATGTTATTACATTATATCCCATTATAACATATTATGCATTTTTCAATTGTAAATTGCTACAGCTGTCAAGCTAATAAAACAACTTCAGTGCTAACTTTCTTAACTGAAAACTTAAAAATTCTGCTAGTACTAATTTTTAGTTTTAACCAATAATTAGGGGAAAAGGGTTTGGGTTACACCCATGACCCTCGCCAAAAACTCCAGAGTATGTGAGGAAAAACCGCAATAGCATATTCATGAGGGCAAATTTTCAAAATAAAGAATAAAGTCTTCATTCTTAGGATCTGTATTTCAGGAGCCTTAGCATATATTCAATGTTGTCGAGGGGACAGGGGGACCAATGCTCAGAAAAGTGCTGTCAAGGCACAGAGAAATCCAGCACAGGCAAATACCTCCAATTGAGGCCCTCTACCAATGCAAATGCCTTGAAAGGCAAAAGGTGAAAGAAAGAAGCACCCCTTAGTTAGTGGTATTATCATTGACAAACAACAATATATGTGTCTTTTGAAAGCATAATGAAATGGCAATGGTTTGTACAAAATAATTAGTAACTTCTTGTTTGAGGAGTGAAGGAAGTTAGAGCTAAAGTTTGATGGTGCTTTTAGTTAAGTTAATTGTACTAATGCTATATCCTTGTAATACATTAAGCAATAGAATAAATTGACTTTTGAGGGTTATTAATACAATTTTATGTTTTAAAGTTAATAGAATAACAAATCTTTTCTTATGCACGTTTATTCTTTTTAGAAATAAGTGGACTAAACAATTAATTTCTTTTACGTAAAAAGCTAAATCTTTTTTTTTTGGGCATAATATCTAAAAAGCTCTTGAACTATTTAGGAAACTTCAAATAAGCTCCTATTCTTTTATTGGGTTCAATCAAGCGCTTAAGCTTTTATTTTAGGCCAAATAGACTCTTATGACTAATGGTTGCTAACTATCGTTAGTCAAAATATCACTTATTAAATTTTTGTCACATGATACTGACATGTTATGATGAATGATAACATGACATGTTGATGTGATATGATGACATGACCACATGACATTTTCACCCATCACGTTAATGCCATTTCAACGCCACGTGGACATAAAAATGATAAGTGGCATATTGACTAATGTTAGTCTGTCATAAGGGTCTATTTTATCCAAAATAAAAGTACAGCGACTTGATTAAATGCAATAGAAAAATAAGAACATATTTGAATTTTCTTGAATAGTTCCAGGGTTTTTTTAAGCATTATGCCTTTTGTTTTTTGCACTTTGTGCCATAAGTTCTAAAAAGGTCCTAGCACCCCACCACCCATTTCTGAAGATTTGAACTTGGGACCTCCATGATGCAGTGTGGAGGAAAAAACATTAAAAAGAAAACCAAAACAATGAAAGAAAACCAAACAAAGGCTAAAATTGATGTAAAATTGAAGTAGGAACAAGATAACTAGGGTTTACAGTTGTAGAACCTCTAAGAGAAAACAATCCAATATAATACAGCTGCCTAATGAGTATAAAAGACTATTTAATCTAGGGTTATAGCAATTTCTATTCCTAGCCCTTAAAAATACATAAGCCCCATCTAATCCTAGCCATTCAAACTCATTAGGAGATCACGTGCTAGATACACATGACCACTTAGTAAAATAAAAACATAATTACAAACCAATAATTATAGTAAAACAGTAAACATAAAGGAAAACATATCTAGATAAACAATTAGAAAAATTCTAGAATGCTTTTGCTTCACTCCAACATAAATGTCTCCTTGGGGGCCTAAATTCTCTATTGTTTCACAAAGTGAATTCATACAACTTCTGAGCATATCAAATTTATTTATGTGATCATTTTGTTAAGAGACTAGTTCAAACTTGTTCATAATATAATGGTCAAACTCAGAAAAATAAAAATTAAAAATTAATAACAGAAAACTTTTTTCTTATATTAACCAATCAAATATTTGACATGTCATCCAACTAAAATTTGGACAATATTTTAAGCAAGAGTTCTTTCATAAAAATAAAAGAAAAAAAAACTAAAATTGAATTATTTCATGAACAGATAAGAATGGTATCTCTTCTCAATTAAACTCCAGTAAAATTATATGTTTTTAAAGTTTTAAAATTGAACTCTACCTTAATCAAAAAATGTGGAGCGCAATCTATTCAACAATGGATACGTAGTTGAGCCAATCTCAAATTGTTGATGCAATTAACATGCTAAGCTTCAGTATTTGAACTCTTGACCTAAGTTCACGCTGAGCTTAAGCAACTATATAAATCATTAGCTCAAACTTGAGCAACTTATTCCTTGGAGTAGGTTGGTTATTCAATTGTACATAGATAAACTAATAAATATTCAACAAAACAACAATGCTCATTTGCCTTCAGAATTTAGCATAGCTTGTCCACCAATTCTACAATAAATGGAGAGAGAGAGAGAGAGAGAGAGAGGAAATCAGCCAAATCAAGAATCCCCTATGATATGTTTGTGGTTGAGGAACTTGTCTTAAAATTGGTGAAGCATAAATACAGATGACTGCAATTCTCTAGTCTTTCTCAGTCCTATCAGCTACTTTGACTCAAAAACTGTAATAACATCTATATTATTCACTACTGAGGTGCTTTTGGTGGATAACACTATAAATCAAACCTAATGAAGTCACTCGCAAGAAAGCATTGTCTTACTATTGACCAGATATTTAAGTTATCTCTCACAGTTACATCAAAGGAATGATTTATGAATGAATTAGACAAGGGATCTTGTGGAAGAAATCTCTTAAAATTAAAACTACAATGAATTAAGGTCTGTCTAAGATCAGGTGTTCAGATTAATAAACAAAACAGAGTTGAGATCATTAAAAAGCTTTGTTGAGGAAGATTTTAATTAACTATTTCAGCAAGAGCAGAAATTTTTTCTCTCTCTCTAATAGCTTTTTGAACGGAAGATTCAAATTAAGATATCAACTAAATATAACTGTATGTATTTATGCATGTGCACACACGTGCAGCCCAGTTTCAAGTTTAGAAAAATTTGCATCATAACAAAGAAGCTAAGTGAATACTAAATGACAACTTCATTGTCCAACTCCCACCCAACCCCCTAAAATTTAAAACTCACAATAATCCATCCTATCCATTAAGTCTGTACCCAAAATAAAAAAAATCAAAATCAAAATCAAAAAGAGAGAGCCTATTCTTTAAGAAAATTCTGACCCTTTACCTAAGAATGCACCAAGCAGTAAGCAGTTTCAATATTTCATTTCAAAAATTTGAAAATACAGAGAGAAAGGTCCGCAGAAAGTATCTTGTATTAATCTTTATTAAGGAAAATTTTGAGATGGTTTTCCAAATGATTAATGCATCAAAATTTTACCCCTGGGCAAAAAGTAATCTATACATGAAGGACAAAACAGAGTTATTTGACGGATTAAACTACTAATCATTTTATCTTGTAATTTTATAACTTATTAGTTATAAAGTTTATACAGATATAGATGTCAGATTTTTAGATTATTTAGGCTATATTATATTAACCAGTATATTGCTTATTTTCCGAGTGCTAGAGCATTTGGTTGTTATATTTTGCATTTCCATTATGTTTTAAAGTTAGTTTATAGTCACCTATGTTATTTCACTTTCAGGAGGTTTCAGATTATAAATTATTGAGATTATTGGAAATTGAGATAATGGAATTAAACCTTCTCCCTCTGGTTCTTCTATTTGTTTCTCCAATGTCCTCTTCTTCTTCAGATGAACCAGGGCTGCAGTCCACCATCCCCACCCTCCCCCAATTTCTCTATTTTCTTTTTCTTTTAAAAATGTATCCAGCTCTTATGTTCAACAGACAACTTAACACGTGCAATTGCTACAGCCTGTAGGTGCTCCATGCACCAGCCGAACCTAGAGATGCAGAATGGAGATCAAATGCTATAACAAATAACCTATTTAACTGACCTTCCATAATCCATCGCTAGCCAGTATTACAAAGTCAATAGTCGAGTCTATGGGAACATGTCTGACATCAGGTTCTGAGCTTAAATGTGCTTTAAGGCTTTGATCCCCAAAAGCCCGTGCAACCGCAAGTTGGCCATTAACCCTAGGCACATCTCCTGAAATAAGAATCACATTTTCATCATCAAAATATTTTTTAATTAAACAATCACAAATACATTGATGTAGCCTGCTGTCAATCTTGTAGATGTGGCATAACCAGTTTGGTATGATCCTAGTGCAGAAAGTGATAAATGGAAAACGTAATTATATATATATCTATTACCTGGAAGAGTAGTCACAAAGCCACCCTGCTTCTCTATCCTTCTTCGTTCAGCATGCGGCTCATGGTCCACGGTAATTTGATTGGCAGAGCCCCTCTCACACACAACAGCTCTTGAGTCACCAATGTTTGCTACCCATAAATCTTTGCCATCAATAACAATAGCAGTTACAGCAGTAGAGCCACCTGGCCCCAATTGCATAGAGTTCTCCAATATGACCCTATCCGTGGAGCGGTATGCATTCCTTAATGCTGCCTCAGGGTCTTTCCAGAAATTTGGCTGTATGACATTCACATGGGTGAAGGGGAGCTAACGAAGCAATTGGAAGAAAGGGATGTGATGGTAAGGAAACGATACCTCTTCGAGTATATTGTTGAAAAGGTTGTCTTTCAAATAAGTGGGCACGCGATCCCCCAAGTGACCATCAAAGATTGCAAACAATCCAAGCGTATGATTCCTCTTTTTTCTGTATTCAGCAACATGGTAATCTTCCATATCATGGCCTGATTGACCTTCGACTAAGTGGAATCCGTGGGACACTTTGGTACTCGATGACTTACTTTTCCCTTTTCCACCTTTTCCTTTGTCTGAAGAAGATGACTTGAGGCAAGCAACATTCTGCAATCCAGAAATAAAATTCACAGACAACAACAACATCAACATCATCATCATGTAATTCAATGAGCAGGCAACAATCTGACGTTTATTTCCAACTCATATGTGTAACTCAAGTCAACCCAAATCCGAAAGAAGATAATTGAATCGAATTACAAGTTAAACAGCAGGTAGGCAGAGAAAAAGAGAGAGTTACCTTGATCTTGGTAAAGAAGCCGGCTTCTTTAACAGGGCGAGAGGCACCTGCAACAGATGAACTTCTGCTCATGTCTTCAACATATAAAAATTAGTAAAATTCCCTGATGCGTTTTCTTCCTCGCGAGTGTGTGCGTGTATGCACCCAATACACAGAAAAGGAGAAAAGAAGAGAGAGAGGGAAGGGATGGAAAGCCTGAAAGGTCAGAGCAGAGGAAAAAAAAGGGTGTTTGGTATTCACTCGTATTATTACTGTTGAAGGGCATTAATACACGGAATAGAAGCAAAGGAAGACTAAAGTAGTATTGGCTATGGAAGATAAAGGTTGACCGCTTGATCCAAAAGTAAAAGCAAAAACAAAGCCAAGAATAGTCCTTTTCTTGAATGGTTTGATTGTTGGGGTTGAAATGCAACTTTGACAGCACCAATATAAAGAGATTGGTGATCCTACTAATATTATTAGCAGAAGTTGTTAGTAAAATAATAAATAAAGGCAGCAAAAAACGATGACATCATATTCCGCGTGGGGGTAGGGCCCACTGCCCCTCCCTTCCCCGTCTCTTCCTTGCAACTTCCGCCGATTGTGACCCTCTCCCCCTCCCTCATGGTCATGGCCTTTGTCTCCTCTACGCCCCATCTTGCTTTCCTCGTACCATGTCCCGAGTATGATACTAAAAAGATGATTTATTTTGCAAATGTTGAGAAGGCATGCTGTATGACAGAAATGAAGCTGCACACGTGAGGAGCATGTGACATCACGCACGTTAGGAGCATGAAGAAGCTTAAGTTAAATAGAGATAGCATTTGTAATTAGAGTTGACTAAGTTAGGATTAGTTCATTAAACTTGTTGTTAAGTAGCAAATCTGTTGTGTATAAATAATAAAGTTGTAACAGCTTTCAACTAACTGAACAAAAATTCAATTTCACATTTTCCCTTTCCCATCAAATGTTTTATCTTTCTTGATTATTATCAATTTGTAATTTCATCCTAGAACTTTCATGAGGTATTAGATAACTGGTTGAAGTCTTCGATCATATCTTGAGACACTAACGATGATTGTCATCCAAAATTATTGATTAATTAAGAAATTAAGAAATTTCTCCTTTTTCGATTCTTCTTGTCAATTTTTTCTTTATTTCTTCAATTGAAACCTTTATGATGGTTGTTTCACCCTCAAAAATCTCAATTTCACCATTAGAAGACCATCAATCACTTTATTTCATTCATCATTCCTATCATTATGGAGTAGTAACAATAAACGCCAAATTGACTTCTATAAATTATCTTTCTTAAAGAAGATCGTACTTGCTGGCATTGTCCATTTGAAACAAATTTGGTTTTGTGGATAAATTAATTAAAGAGCCAAAGTCGATAGTTGAATTGTTTATTCCTTGGACCAGGTGTAATAATGTGATCGTGGCTTGGATGCTCAAGTCACTAAAGCCAATGATTGCATCAATAATTTTCTACATAAATTTCGCGCATCAAATTTAGGAGACCTTGTGTGAAACCCCAATCTTTACATATTGTGAAAATTTAGTAAAAACTTGAATTTTGATGAATCATACATAGGTGATGACTATCCATGAGAATTCCTTATCATTTGATGTAAATTTCTCCATATGATTGTGTTATATTCATGGGTGAATGATGGTTGAGGGAATGGTTGAAAAAGTAAGTCAAATAAATGTATTTTTATAAGTTTGAACTTGGAGGATCAATCCTCAATGGTTACAACTTGATCCTATGGTATATTGCATGAAAATCTTGGAGAATTGAAAGGCCCAGTTGATCTTATAACTTCACTAGTTGATCTTAAGGCAGATTACATGAAAATATCAAAGACAAAGCCCTAATCAATCCCATAGCTTCTCTAGTCGATCCTAGTGCTTTTTGACAGAAAAAAAATATAACATGTTTAGCACGAGCCCTAGCCTTCATGTTTCATTTTTCCAACCTCCAACTGATCCTCAACAACCACCAAACCCTTTTCCAACCTTTCAAAAACCCATTGGATAAAGATTCAACCTTCCAAACTCAAATCTACGGTAAGTTTCGGCATTTTTAGATATTAATCATAATTTTTCAACTTAACTCTAGGGTTTTGTAAATTTCAACTCCTTTAATCCGAATTTGACTAGGATTTAGGGGGTTTTTGTTCTTCAACAAGTCTGTGGAGATAAAAACGATTAAGATTTCATTATATATGAATTGGGTAGAAAGTATTGTGGGTTATTAGCTTGAAACAAAAAATATGGGTTTAATTAGTTAGTTTCGAATAAATGGGTTTGTTGGAAAAATAGGAAATTTATGTTAGAAATCGTTGTGTTAACTTGCATTGAGCTTGTGAATTTTAGAACGAGTGAGGTTTGACAAAAGCAAGGCTTAGAAGCACACTTTTGTCAAGGTGAATGAATACACCAATGTAAAGTTGAAGCATGATTTGATGGTTTATTGATGAGTATGGTTTCTCATAAATGTTTAACTAATTAAAAATGTGTTTGTATATGAGAAATTATTCTAGAAATGATTTTCAAAGCTACTACATATATGTAAATATTATGTTATGTATTAGCTTTCAACAAAGGAGAACAAGTCCTTTCAAACGTTTTATACCAAAAACACCACTTAATTTTATGAGATGTGTATGAAATGCTTGGAGCATACTAAATTGTAATAATTATCTGATGATGAATTCCATATGTTAAATGAGGTTATGAAGGACTATATGTTGTTTGTCTGTTAATTTATATGTGATGACATTGCCATATACCACATGAATGAGAATAGGCATATGATGTAAATTACGCTAAGGTATGTGAGGTAATTTCCATATAGTCCATGATATGAGAATAAACACATGTTGAATGTCATAATGCTAAGTATGTGAAGTAGTTTCACATACCACATGTTATGAGTATGAGGACATAATAAGATGTCAAATGAACATTGTGCTTAATGAATGAGGGTGAATTATAAAATAAGTATTCAATAATAAGATGTGAAATGTTGGTTGTTGCTCATGGTTAACGGGGGTTATTCCTTTAACAAATCTTAGAAGGTAATGAAGGATTTTTGCATTACCATTTTTTGAGAAAGGAATGAGGCATTGATTCCATTCCAATGTTACCATAAGGTAATAAAGGATATTCCATTACTACCTCTCAAGGAGAGTAAAGGGAGTGAGGTAGTGATTCCATTCCCCCATATGTGCGCACTCATGTCGACGGGAGTTATATCGAAGGGTCCATGGTGAACAGGGCCTATTCCGACACAAATGTTATTTAATGATTGTTAATGAAGTTGTTGATTTTATTTTGTTAGTTTTATTCTTGTTTTAACATGACAAAATTAATTGAACTTAATAAGCTTTGAAAGTGAAAGATATTTTTGAGTATGAAGAAAAATCTCAAAGAATTGTTAAAGCTAAAATTAATATATAAAATTTGAAATGCTTTAATTATTTGAACATATCTTTAATATGGATGATCATGCTCTTAATTTTCTTAAAAGTCTCTTGTTTTCAAAATTAAATATGCCAGCCCAAGGATAAAGCTTTCAAAAGAAATGACTTGATTCTTGAATGAAAAGGAAGCAAAATATATTTCTTCAATTATAAGAAGAATTGATTCTAGAGAAGAATAAGTTAGTTCTCGAGCAAAGATCAACAGTGAAGAATCTATTTTGAGACAAGGAGAAGTTGGTTCTTGGAAGATAGGATTTATGAAAAATTGACACCTCAAATATAAAGAATTGATTCTGGAGAGACAAAATGCAAAGGGAGAAAAACAATGAAGAAAGAATCGATTCTACAAGGAGAAGAAGTCGATTCTTGAAATATTAAAAGCACAACTCAAAAACTTGGTGACCAAGAAAGGCATGACACAATTGGACAAAAGTGGAATGGCAAAATTCAAAGTTGACTTCAAAGTTTGGCGCCAGTCTATAGTGAAGAACTTACACCTTAAGGCAAAAAAATCGATTTGCAAAGGTATCACCTTTATGTCTAATTGTAGAAAAACTGACACCTCTAAATTAAAAAATCGATTCTTCAGATATAGAAAGTTATGAACTTTGCGAAGAGCCGACAACTCAACTACAAAGAATCGATTCAACAAAAATGACCCTACAAAGGCGACAGAATTGTGCAAGCTGGCTTAAACATACAAGAAATGATTCAAAACTTACTTCAATGGGAAAAAAAATCTTAGAGGCTATAAATATACATCTTGAAGGTGTTAAAGAAAAAAGAAAAGAGGATTTTGAATCATCCTTGAAGAGGAAAAGAGTAAAAAACAACAGAAACGATTGCAAACAGAAAAGTTCATACCTTTGAACAAACAACAAGTGTCACAACCCAAATCCTAGGCCATGATCGACACATGGACCTAATAGGCATAACCCATCAGACCCGAGCAAGCCTTATTAGACATTCTCAATAATGCACTATATTCGTTCACCAATCCATATTAGTGCTCAAACCATATACTTTCGTGTTATAACTTGAACCACAATTACAATAATCAATTCAATTTTTAAAACATATACTCGTAAGTATATACAATAAAGTCTAAAATCTCCAATTTAATACTTGTACCAAGGCCATTATCTATTTACAATTAATTAAATAAAGTTCTACGACTCGACCTCTAGCAGCAGAGCGACTCGGAATAGGGTATTAGGAGATGCCTTTACCTACATCGCAGTGGACCATAAATGCTGATGAATAGCTCGCTAGCTAATCACTATCTGTAAAAGGAAAATAAGGGGGTGAGTCTCATAGACTCAGTGATCATCGGCTCCGTGAGCAGGGAGTAGATGGGAAACAAGCAATAAGCAAATCATTTGAATGATAAAACCTGAATATAAAATGCTAATCTTATAAACCAAACCACAATAAGGATATTTGTGCCTTGTAAAAATAATATCGTAAAATCATTACACAATGCTTTCTTTTGCAAAACAGTACCGAAAATAAGTGTAATAGAAAGAGTTTCAATTACCGGAAACATCATTTGCCATCAAAATATGAAATACAGTATAAAGGTATGGACGCTCCCAAAATGTATGGCATGTAAAGAAATCAAAGTGTACAGCCACTTAAATCAACTCATGTTTGTCAACTAAGCACTGAAAACTTTTATTTAAACAATAGGAGCTGTAGAGAAAGTCTTAACTCCCCACCATGCAAGAAAGTATGCATTGAAAACTCACAAAGCTTTTAGTAGGAGAATGTAATATCAACACGTGGACCCATTTCCACATAATAACAATCCGAGAGTCTTACTCCACCGAATTCCCATAGCTATGGCAGTCTTCACGATGTTGGCTGACATCGGAGAATCAAGCGATCGATACCGTGCACATCCGGGAGTCTTACTCAACCGAGGTGACTTGTGGCCTAACCACGTATACATATCACAGGTCGTGGCCCCCGCCACTCCTAACCATTCGTCGGTGACCCAAAGGTTCTCTTGCTAGAGCTCACTCGTGCACGAAGGTCACAATTAACTGAAGTGACAGTCGACTTACTCTCGACGCACTTGGTTTGTCAAAACCATTTTCAAAAACCACATTAAGGTTTCCAAGTCTTTCGCTTGAAACTATTTGAAAATAAGGTTCAATAACCTTTCAAATTACTTTTCATATAAAAAGGCATGGTGTATTCTCTTATTCAAAGATCAGACTAAAATTGGTGCTCAAAACTTGCATTTTAAATCATTTAACTATTTCATTTAAACTATGCATATCACCCATAAATACAAGGCACAAATTTTGAAGGCAAAATAGTATAAAATGCTTGTTTCCCGATTTCAAAAATACTTTACATATATAGCTCATATATAGATATATCCAAAATAATTTTCAAAACAACTTGCATCTACAATTTCCTACGAGTTCTACCAGCTCATGCTTTTCACAATAACAATGTATAAATCATTGTAAATCCATTTAGAAACTCCTATCGAGGCTAACAGCTCATGCTTTCCACAATTGCATTTAATGAAATCCAGCAACATTTATAAAATGTATAACATTATATAGCTATGGAATTTTTTTGAAATAGGCACCCCCACTCACCTTACAATGGCGGGATATCACTTCGCCACTTATCTGGGTACATTTTCTCCTTTAGTTGATCACACGATGTCCATTTTCCATTTGCGCACTTCCTAGCAATAAACCAAATCTAATAATCTTAGTGTTTATCATTCCCATTTCCTCTTTATTCAAACATTACCATCATGTTAATAACTCATACTATGCTAGAATCACCACTTTTCCTCACTTAACCTTGCATATTCATATACATCTTGACACATTTTTACCAAAGTTACCTTTATCCTTTGCTTACGTAATTCTTTAAATTATAATTACCGGCAACTTATTTATGACTCTAACACCCATATTAAACTTTTCCAGCCATTTTCATTGAAATTCGTCTTATATTTTCACACATAACCCACATATATGGCAGTAACAATCATTCTCACTTTCACTCGATTATTTCCAAGTTTACATGCATCATTATCTATCTAACTTTCAATACTTTGTTTCTCAATCCTCCATCCACAATATTCCTTTTTTTCATTTCTTTTAAATAACATGCCATACAAACTTAACAATTTTCAACTAGCTTATGCAAATAGATCCTTTCAACAACCATAATTACTCACAATATTCAACTAACCGTAGGCTTTAAAACATAGTTTTAAGCTTACCGCTTTCCTTTTCCACTTTGAGTCCATCATGTACCCACGGGTTTATTGGCTTGTATGTCACCACTTTTTTTTCCAATCAAGCTAATCTTTGCTGCCACAAGACATTTTTCTTAGTCACTAACTCATTTTCAAAGATTACTCAAGCCAAAAACAAGAATCCTTACCTTTCCTTGCTTGAATCACCAAAACCAAGCTTTTTCTTCCTTTCTCTCTTTTTTCTTTGTCCTTTCTTTCAACTGATCTCATTTATTTTCTTTCCAAGAGTATGATTTTCCTTGCAAAACATAGCCATTTTGCTTTTCAAATGCATGATGGCAAGGTGAAATTGGCATGGAAGCTTGAAAATGGTGTGGAGCATGGAGGAGAAGAGGAAAATATCTTGTGGCTGGAGATAAGAACCAGCCATGGGATAAGGATGAAGAGTCAAAGCTTCCAAAGGAAGCTTTGACCAACTTAATGACAAAATTACTATTTTACCCTCTAAGGTTTTCACTCTTTTTAATTGTATCCTCCCACAATCTTTTAATTCCAATTTCTTTTCATTTTTCTTCCTTAAACACTTGTATCAATAAAATATCAAGTTCATGCTTCAATGCGGTATCACCGAAATATTTAAATATTTACTTACCCACGCTAACTTTATTTAATAAAAACACACGGGCCTCATTAATGTCATTCTTCTTTGAAATTTCCTCATTCTTCTTCTCCCCCACTTAGATTGACCATATACTCTATGGAAAATTTTGACACTGAATAAAATATTAATATTTTAATATTATTTTATTTCAAAATTTTTCACTTGTCTCCTTGGCACCTAAAATCTCTTATCATGTCCCGATTCACTTCTAAATCACTTGTTATATCATTAATTCATTCTTAATAAAAATATTATTATTTAATCATTATTTCTTCGCGTGTGAAATATTTTATTCCAGATTATGCCTTTCACCCTTCATCACTTTTAAACACTCTAATTAACCTCAATTGGCATTTGATAAGCTTTATTAGTCAACATAGCAAAGTACAGGGTGTTACAACAAGCATAAAGTTCTCATCCTTATTCTTTAACTAATCCTTCTTAAGCTTAGACCTTCATTGATCACCCTTATTTTTGTGAAAGCTCTCACCTTTTTGAACCTAAACTTTGTTATCTACCTTTCTAAAATTTTCTAGTTTGTGGTTCACTTAAATCCACTGTTGTATGGATTATACCTCCAAGAAAAAGGTAGAAGGGCATGTTTGATCTTGCAAAAGGCATGTTGTAAAAGTTACGCCTAACCTTATTGAAAAGACAAGCTAAGAGTAGATTCAAACTCTTTGTGCTATCAAGGAAGAGGATGTAGGCATTGGAAGGTCGAACCTCTATAAAAATCCTACTAAGTCCCTTCATACTTTGCTGCTCTTTACTCATTAATTTCATACTTTATTTTATTGTTTTATTCTTTCACAGTTGAATTGATTTTTGAAAAAGGATGAATTTTTACTTAACAACCAATTCAACCCCGTCTTAGTAGTTTTACTTTAAGCTTATTGTAGACATTATTTTTTATTTTATTTTATTTTATTTTAATATTTAATATTTATTTATTTTAATATAATATTACTATAGTTTTTTTTATTTGCTATCATTTTCAATTTTATTTTATTTTTATTTGCATTTATTTTCTGTTTATGGGTTGATATTAAGCCTAAATTTGAAATTGGGCATTTCTCTAGACTTTAGTGATTTTATGCCTTGCTTGGGTCTTCCATTTGATAAGATTAGATTAAGCAAAATTAAAAAAAAAAAAACAAAGCAAGTAAATGACCAATAATTACAAAGAAAAAAAAAGAAGAAAAAACAAATACAAAAAAGGCTACTAGTGGCAGCCTAAATCAAGCCTTCCACCAACTCTGGTAAACATTAATCCGAAACTAAGGAAGATTAAAATAGAATTACTCATAGAACAATCTGGAAAACCTAAAAATGAATGAAATGAATGGGAAAAGGCCATTTGGCCAAAATGACAAAGAAATGGTACAAGGTGCAAAATGCTCTCTATTAGGAGTGATTTATTGCACCTAGCAGAGGCTAGCAGTGCAAGGATGAAATTGCCAGTAGAGCCTACCAAAGAACAACATCCTTTACACATATATAAATATTAGAGAGTTGTATAAAAAGGTTAGAAACTATAGAAAAAGAAGCCTTAGAGAGGATATGAGAAAAAAACCCTAGAAAAGAGAAAAAAAGAAAGAGCAATCGCAATAACAAAATCCTAACCTTCCATGAAAATGATGGAATTGTAGAAAACCTAGCCATTTCAAACAAAAAATCTAGTGGATTAGATATAGCACTAGAAAAAGAAAAACCAAAATGAAAAGAAAGAAATCGCTACAAAAATGGGAGGTTGATCGTTAGTGTTTTGGCTTTCGAGTTAAGAGAAAGAATGGCTTGTGGTGGTTGAGATAAGTTGTGTTAGGAGACGAAATGGGTGATAACAGCAAATAAGTGGTGGTCTGTTGGTTTCAAAGGGAGAGAGTAATTAGTAACTATCGTTTAAAGAAAAAAAAGGATGGAGAGAAATAGAGAAAATGACCTTTTTGTAGTTAGGGTTTAGTTAAAGAGAAGTTGTGAAGTTGTTAAAATGGTAGTGTTTTAAGAAAAATGAGGCCAAATTTGTGAAGCAAGCTTCCAAGCCATCAAAGCTTAGTCCTCACAAGTTGGTTCAAGCCCAAGCTAGGTTAAACTTGTTTCCTATGCTTTTGGTTTAATCTGTGGGCTTGAAATTGTTGAACTTGTTTATTTGGATTACATGAGATCGGGCCTAATAGAGTTTAGGAAATGAAGAAATTAAAATAAGACTTTTATGGAAATAGAATAAGCGGAAAATATAAAAAGATTTATTATATATAGGGTATGGATATTAAGAATAAGGAGAAAAATATAAAGATAGGAAGATATAAGAAATAAAAAAATAAAAAAGAATAAATATTTGTGTTATAAAGTATATTTAGGTAGATAAAAAAATAGGATATTTTGTTTTAGAAATATATATGTATATATATGATAATAATATGACAAAATAATATTATTTGGGTTATACCGATGATGGAATATTTACTCAAGATGTGAGAAGTTGCAATCTTGAGTTAATTTTCTTAGGTGAGGGATTTTTGTTAAAACTCCACCAATATGATCGATGGTTTAATCTCAAGTCTCAATATTTTAATCTAAAATAATATTTCTTTATGATATTAATAAAAAATATTAAAAAATAAAAAAACAAAGACTAAAAATGAAATAAAAAATGATAAAAAATAATAATAATGAACATATAGTATAAATAACAATTAATGTTGAAATTTATAGCACGTCATGCACCATCATCACATCATTTAAATGTCGTAGCATCCAGATGTATTTTGTATGAGTTAAGGCGATGATGGGACTATTCAAGGGAGCTTGTGAAGGCAAGTTCCCTTGAAAATTTCTTTAGGTGAAAGGATATCTTCAAATCCCACCAATATGGTGGGAGAGCTAGAAAAAAGTTCTTAATAAAAGGCTTTTGCTCGTATTAGGGTTTGTACTCATGAAAAAATTATTTTTACCCGCAAATGTTACTCCGATGATGAGATTTGCTTGATAAGCTTGCGAAGGTGAGTTTTCCCAAGTAATTCCCTAGATGAGAGAATATCCTCGGATCCCACTAGGATGATGGGTGAATTCGGGCAATACCCTCAATAAAAGGTTTTCATTTGACATTATCAATATTTATGCTATGCAGTTCATAATTGCATCATGCACATGTCACATCCATAAAATCGAATAAAATACTTTTAAGTTGCTAATAAAATAAAGAAATAGAAAAATAAATAATGATTAAAGGAACAAAAGAATAAAATTAAAAATTAAGGTTTAAATAAGATAACATATGATTAAATGGTACTGTTCATGAAACAGGCATCAGGGGAGCGTTAATCCTTCTTCGTGCTTAACTGTACTCCCTAACCCAACTGTAAACTCGTAGTCTAGATTATTGTTCTTCAAACAAACCTAAAATCAATTTAGGATCTCGTCAAATAGAACCAATTTAATAGGTGACCAATCACACTTAAATAAAAAAGATTAGTAGCGACTCCTAAATTTCCATATTTAGCGATCGGGTTCCTAAACTCGCATGTAGCGACAGATTGATGACTCCACTGGGGATGCTTTGAGAGTTGAGCCATTAATTAATCATATGTTATCCTAAGCCTTAAATAATTTAGTGTTTCCTTTAATCTTGAGCATTTATTTTGTACATTATTGTTTGTTGCATTTATTGTTTCATTGTTGTTATTTTATTACTTTTAAATAATTATGGGGCATTTAAGATAAAGGGGCATGAGATGAGTGATTAAAGGTTGGTCCATTTCTTCACACACATGACACATTGCATTCATGCTTGAGCCTTTTACCTAGGCTCTGTCCTTATTAAGAGGGGGTTAAGTAGCTATGCTTTCGTGAAGTGATAACCTCCGTATGGGCTAGCGAAACACTCTCACTGAGGTTAAACCTAGTATGCTTGAAGGCTATAATGGGTGAGGATTAGGGTGCCTCACTAGACTGAGTGGATGACAATGAGGAACAATTTGGGAACCTTTTAACTTCGAGTGAAACTAGACGCAACATGTAGAAAATCGTGAATAGCCTTTTTTTTTTTAAGCAGTGTTATTCCAACCTATCATGAAAGATGTACCTTTAAATAGGAACACATGAAGGAACACTTCCCACTCTCTCTATTTTGATAAACAAATAAAGTCTTTTCTTTTATTTCCTTTGTCTTTTGAAAAATTATGAAAATGGAAAAAAGAAAAAAATGTTATTTCTTTCAATTCTTTTTCTTTTTTTTTTTCTCGAGAAGGAATGGTCTTCCATTTAGATAGAGAGAAAAAGAGAAATAAAAAAGGTCTTTCATTTTTTCATTCTTTTTAGGAAAAATGGATAAGGATTTTAGTTTTGAATAAATTTTCCATTTCTCACTTTACATGATTTTTAATAATGTGGTTTTTGCTTCTCACTTGCATGGCATGTACAATTTTTAAATTTTCTTACATTTTAAAGGTACTCCATTGTATAGCACTTCACCCATTCATCAAAGCATCACTACATCTCATGCATTCATGCATATGCAATATTTTCATTGTAAAGAACCACATAATGTTATTAGCTTTGAAGGAAAGAGAACAAATCCCCTTTTATAAAATACA
Source organism: Theobroma cacao (assembly GCF_000208745.1). Lineage (NCBI taxonomy): Eukaryota > Viridiplantae > Streptophyta > Magnoliopsida > Malvales > Malvaceae > Theobroma > Theobroma cacao. The sequence goes on along the minus strand of NC_030858.1, from coordinate 19,157,971 downwards.
GCTAGAAAATTTTTAGTGAAATTTTAAATTTCTTTTCTAATTTATTTTGATTTGAGTCAAGGGAGTTGAAAGACATGGAATTGGAAGTAAGGATAAGTGCACTACAACACAATTAAGAAAAGTTTGGACACGAAGTTCAAGAGATGAAAAGTAATATTGTCAAATTAATGAAAATGGTTGAATGTTTCAACGAGACCAACGGAATTCACTCCAAAGAATCCTCGTCACTTCAAACAGAACTTTCCCATAAGCAATCGTTGAGTGGAAACTCATTGATCCATGATGAGTCCGATAACGTGCTTAGTGGCCTAAATGAGGATCAAGGCTTGAAAAAGGTCCTGAAAGAGATGGATGAGTTGAATGCATAGATGATTGAAATGAAAAGCCTCTTATCTGAGTTCAGTTCTTTAAGTCCTACACAACCTTCAAACAGTGGTTTGCAACCTAACACATGCCTCCAACATATCACTATTAGACCAGTTTTTCAACCTATGAACACTAGACTGTGTTCAAATTTGTACCACCGCCCAACCACTTTTTGGCCACCCTTTCAACAAACTCCTTAAGTTCAGACATTTGCACCATCGACAATCACCTTCACACCTCTACTTGTATCTCGGTCATTTTCAATACCCAAGACTCACCAATTGCCAATACTTATCCCTAATCTTTTGCCTCTAGTAATTAAGAATCAATATCTCAGTCCTGTGCCAATGAAGACAATTCTAAAACCCTTTGGCAAAGAATTATGACCCTAATGCTAAATGTGACTATCATAAGAGGTCAATTGGACACTTGATAGAAAAATGTAGGCAGTTGAGAGAGAGAATTAAAGATGTCATCAACAATGGCACTTTAACTTTTGAGTTTATGGAACACTGGAAATCGATTGCCATAGATTGAAATCTTTTTGGAAAATTCAAGATAAAAGATCGCAAAAAGAAAACTTGTGTCTCGAACAATCTATTTGCAAGAAAAGAGGAAAATTTTCTCAAACTATGTTGAAATTGTCATTTCTATACATAAGCGAAGCATAGTGACAATAAAGCTAGCTTTATTGGGACACCTTCTTTTTAATAAAGGCATTTTAGGATTTTAGGACATCTAATTTTAGTCGTAATAGTCTTTCATTTCTTTTGAATCTTGTAAGGATGTGTTTATGTTTGTGGACAATTATGTGAAAATAAATGTGTTTAAGGTTGTTCTCTGAATTATACAAATTGCTTTCATGGATTGAATTGAATCTATCGATGTTGACTTTTAAAGTTTTGCTAAAACCCCTTTTAAATTTTGTTTCATAATAGTATATAAAAAAAGAGAGATTAAAAAAATGGATAAATAAAAAATGATGGAAAAAGAGTTGGTTTGGAAAAAAATAAATGAGTTACACAATTTATATTTTGTTATAATCTCATCATGTATATAAAGTGCCTCGAATCATTCTTTGTCCATTGACTTATAAATACATTTAATCATCCCATCATGCATTCAAGCATCATTGATTTTGACACATATGTATTCGTCCATTCACCTTTGTTGTAAATGGTATCATTTGACTTTATTGCATTCAATGAAAGAAAAAGCAATAATGTTGTCGATTCTAGAGCATAAAAGATCTCTTTTTAAGTCTTTTATGAAAAAGAAATTTGTATCCATCTTGGGAAAAGATAAAAGCTCATGGAAGTTCACTTATGGTTCATGTGATACACGAACTTAAGATAGAATCATAGAAAATGAGCAGTCAAAATGGATGGACAAGATTGAGAAGCTTCAATAAGAGATAAAGGAACAGTTCACAAAGCTAATGGAGATAATGATTGCAAGTAAAGGGAAAGGAACTATCTAAGGATCTTCAAGATCACCAGGTTTGAGCCAATCACCAACACAAGTGCAAATTATGTCAATTTCAAGGGAAAATCTTTTTAACCCAATTCTTTTTCTTGACTTGGATGACCTCAAAGAGTAAGGAAGATTGAAAATAAACTCATCAAGACTAAGAAAAAAATCAGGAAAGTTTTCAATTTTGTGGAGGAGCTCTAGGTGCTAAAAAGTTATGGCTATATCCCTTATCTTTGCAAAGTTTTTCGTAGCCAATGTTTTCAAACTCCTTACCATGGTCACTTCTAACATTAGTAATTGTATACCTTTTCTCATTTTCTACCCTTCTACAAAAATTTGAGAAGACTTCTAAAGCTTCATTTTTTTATAGTTAGGAAAAACACCCAAGTATACCTAGTATAGCCATCAACTATAACTAATCCATAGGTCTTACCACCTAAGCTTCTAGTCTTAGTCGGTCCTAAAAGGTCTATGTGTAAAAGTTCTAAAGCTCTAGTTGTAGTATCATCCTTCTTAAGACTTAAAAGAACTCTTTCTTTGTTTTCTTTTATTACAAGTATCACACAACCTATCTGTCATGACCTAAAACCTCCCTCAAGCCCATGACAATCGCCGCGACGTCTCGATTGACACTTATTATCCGGAATGCCAACCGGAACCCCGCAAGGCTTACATATCAGTTTCTTTCATTTCCAGTGAGCAATCGTTGTTAAATATCGAGTTTTTAGAGAATATACACTATTTTAGATCAAAAACAATCAAAATAAAATTTTCACCACACAGGGGTATTTTGGTCATTTTGTTCTCAAAAATTTTGAAATTGGGTAAAACGTAATATACAAGTACAAAACACATAATTCATATTCAAAATGAGTTTAAAAGTCTAAAATCTTCATTTAAAACGAAATTACGATTATTTGAATATAATAAGAAAATAAAAAAAATATTAAGAAAAATATTCTATTTTCTTATAAAATAATATTTATAGAGTTATACGTGAATAATTTTTATAGTGTAAAAGCTAAATAAATTTATACATACTGAAATACAGTAAGCCAAAATATTTAATTTAATTTACAATAACAAGAGGCCCCCGAATGAACAAAAGTAAAGAGGACTATGAACCTACGGTTTGGAAAATGCAGATCCAATGGTAGTCCTCGATGAGATCAGCTATCTACAGTCTATACTGAACCTGAAATGGGTGGAAAGGAGTTGGGTGAGATTTTGCAATCCCAATGAGTAAACAGACATTATCATAAATATCTAAAGGCGAGTAAAATGGAGGCAAGTTTAAACAACAAATTTCAACCCATTTCATAATGTTTTCAATTTATTTCTTAAACCATAAAATATTTGTAATTTACCAAAACAGTTGTTAAGGCTTATGTCTTTTATTAAAACAAGGCTCAAGCCAAAACTAATCCTCGGGGATACCTTGGCCGAGGCATCTAACCGAGTCCGCCAAGGGTGTTAAAATATTCACACGTGAAACACATTTTTATTTTTAAAACCAGCCGTTCCTTGGCGTTGGCCGAGTTACACATTCACGTGGGGGTTCGACGTGAAGTGAGCTCTAATACTACCCCGGGAGTTACCCTCCTCGCCTCTACAACCGGAGTAACTATATAACTGGGTTTACCGTGCCCCTCTAATAGGCAGTCCACGGAAACCCGTCACTGCAGTGACTAACCCACCAATTTTAATAAAATTTCGACAGTATAACGTGGCTTTTATTTATTTATCCAGCCTGCATAGTAAAACCAACTTACATAAATTTCCCAAATGCACTCACAAAATATAGCCACATATACTCATTTCTCATAAGCCATTCCTAGGAAAATATATATTTTTCAAGTCAATTTGCAGCCTCCAATTACTCAATTTCATAATCAATACAATATATTTTTATTTGTCACATTTATTCCTAAAACATCAAAAATCCCGTTTTAATCTCGTTCTCATTTCATAAAATACATAAAGGGCATTTAAAATAAACTCTAGATAATTTACAATAATAATAAGTTTACTCACCGTTTGTACAAACTAAAAGCTTTCTAAGCGCCCCGATCACTACTCGTCGGGTACGACTTCTTTGCCTTTTCCGGAAGGCTCTCCTCCTAGACACATTACAAAAATTTACACAATTCATCACATTGATGCTAAATCACTATATAATTAACTTAAATCCTATACTAATGCATGGTATGAAATGCAATAGCCTAAAACGGCTTAAACGCGGTATTAACCTATTTTTGGCACTTTGCCCGATAAATTGCTAACGCGCTCCATTTTAGCTCTAAATCATCCCATTCTCTCTCCAACATTTCTAACCATTAAATATCAGCCAATAACCTTCTAAAAACAACAAAATCAGCTCACTCCCTTCCTTGGAAAATTCGGCCAAAAATGGGACATTAACTCGGTTAATTTTCTACTTTGTTTTTCTATCACGTTTAATCGTTTTTCATCATTTTCTCTTCATTTCCCTTAGAATAAAATCAATTCATCATCATTGTACAGCATTGAGCATCCAGCCAAGAGTGGGTATTGTGAAAATTTAATGATTTCTTGCCCAATTTAATTTCTAAACACATTTAACTAACTAAAACTATCAATTTAACTAAAAATCAAAACCTAAAAATTTCAATTTCTCTCCCCTAGAATTTCGTCCAGCCCTTGATATCACTTTTTGATCTCTCTCCTCAAGCATGCTAAATGGAAATAAAGGCATAGGAAAGGTAGAAATCAAGCTAAAATCGAAAAATCTTACCGTTAGACGCGTAAATGGGCGAAAAACGTGAATTCCCCTTTAAATTTTCTTATTTCTCTTTGGTTTTTCTTTTTTTCTTCCTTTCCTCTCTATGTTCTCTCTTGTACTCCCTTATGGCCAGCCAGCACTTAAAATGAGGTTTAAATGGGCTGACTTTTCATTAAAATAATATTATTTTATTAAAAAAAATGCCACGTGTCACTTTCCCATTGGCTCATTTTTAAAATTTCATCCATTTGTTTCCAAATTTTCACCATACACTTATCCCACATATCCATAGCTTAGATAAAATTCTCAGACTTATCCAAAGTCTCGGTGGAGTAATTTTTGAAATTTACACTTTTACCCCCGTAAAAGTGAAAAATTATATTTTTGCCCAAAAAACTGAAAAATTGCCCATAGACATATTTTTCATCCCTTATACTCATACCATTCTCCAATTTGTCAAATTTGATCTAAATTCTCTCAAAATCTCAAATTTTATCCACAGGTGGTAAAATTACGATTTTACCCCTACACTCAAAAAATCACCAGAATTAAACTTTTTCACTTCCTATCTTTAAATTATACTCCAAATAGTTAATCTTGGTCAAAAATTTCACTCCATTATAAAATTATTATCGTAAGTGGCAAAATGATGATTTTACCCCTAAACATCAAAATTTTCAATTTTACCCCTAATGAACCCTCGAACTCCGAACAATTATTTTTAGTCATTCCTGGACTGTAAAATATTAAATTTCATCCTACGATTCCTATTTGAACTAGTTCGATGTTAAATCAACTCAAGTGTACCGTTAGGTACAATACCGGGTTTCGTCTTTTCTTAGGAGCTTTCCTAGCATAATAACATGCTACTCAGTGCATGTATGTCATGACATGTATTTATAGGGTCGGGTTTTACACTATCATTTTCATAGCTAATCTTATAGTCCTCGAACCAAATCTAAGGATGACAATTTTGAGAATATATACATACTAGCATGCCTTAACATTTTATGCCATAACCAACAATCCTTACTTTTCTTTACCATGAGGTAAACATATTAGAAGACAAGTCATCAAGGTGAACAATGTATACATTTCCATTCCTATTTCCTATAAAAAGAATTTTATTTGTTTTAATACATACAACATAACAATATAAACATTCAAATGTTACTTTAAGACCTTTGTCACATAATTAACTCATACTTAACAAGTTATGTTTAAGGCCTTTCACAAAGAGTACATTTTTAATGTGAGATGAAGAGTTTTTACCAATGGTGTTGATTCCTTCAACGCTACCTTTTGAGTTGTTACTAAAGGTTACATCTCCTCCTTACTTAGGTTTCAAATGCTTGAAATATTCTTTTTTTCCAGTTATGTGTCTTAAGCAATTGTTGTTTAAATACCACATGCCTTTTTCTTTTGTATTTGACTTCAAGCATATATGCTTAACTTTGGAGTCATTGATTCCTATGAGACATAAGTGTTCAACTTGTTCTTTCTCTCCCTTATCTTGTAATTCATCATGTAGAGTCAAATGATTTAACTTTTGACTTTTTTACTTGTAAAGTGCCTTCATAACAACTTTCCTTTATATCCCAAATCTCTTTGTCTGATGTACACATTTTTATTCGGTTAGAATCTTTTTCATTAAGTGCACATATGAGAAAAATCAATGCTTTATAGTTTAACTGAACTAATTTCTTATCCTTGTCATCCCATTCATCTTTGGTCTTGATCTATCTCACACTATTTACAACCTTACTAGGGACATACAATCCTTCCAAAATAACATCCCATAGATCCAAATCAACTGATTTTACATAGTTTTCAAACCTCATCCTCCAAAATAAATAGTTTTCTCTTGAAAACAATGGAGGTCTCATCATTAACTGACCTTCACCCACAAAGCTTGTCGATGCCATCTTTATTTCTTTAAGCTTTTTCTTTAGAATCTCTCAAAGGTTGTTAAATCTTCAAACTTGAGAGCTTACTCTGATACCAATTGTTAGTTCAAGAAGCTTAAGATAAAGAAACCAAAAGGGGGGTGAATTGGTTTTTTTAAAAAAATTGATCTTTCTTGAAAACAAAGGTAAAGATGAAAGCTTTGAAAGCACCAAAGATGAAGAATAAAGCAAGTAATGAGTGTAAAGGAAAAAAGGAAAATCAGCCATGATTTTTATAGAGGTTCGACCTTCAAAGCCTACGTCCTCTCCCTTGATAGCGCAAGGAGTTTGAATCCATCATCAATTGCTTTTTTCAACCAGGTTAAGGTATAACCTTTATAAACAACTTCATTTTAAGGATCAAGCACAACCTTTCAACAAGTCACTACTTTTTTTAGGATCAAGTACAACCTTAACAACACTACCTTTTAAGGATCAAGCACAACCTTCCTACCTTTTGAAGGAAGTATAACCTTTCTACCTTTTACTATGGAGGTATTGTTGGAGATATGATCTTTGTGCATAGATGTGTCTGTGTAAACAATGGATTTAAAAAAAAATTCTTTAAGGAAGGAAGAAATTTAAATACACAAGCGGAATTCACACATCATACTTCTAGCAAATCATGAAATCACATCCATAAAATCAAGAATGTATAAAGAATGATGAACATACCTTTCCTTGATCTCGTTCCTCAAATTCAGTTTACACTGATAAGCAATGTCTGACAAATTTTTCTCCTTGATCCTATTTGAACTAGACAAAATGGTAAACATAATAATTGTATCCCTATTTCTTAGCTTTTCAATGCCTTCAGAATCACGTTGTTTGGACCTCTAGAGTGAAAGTTATGCACAAATTATCAAAACAGGTTTTTCCTTTGTAAGAGTTTCGATTCTAGACTCCTAGTGAATTGTAGTTAATTCACTACCACACCCAATATTGATTTCTCAACCAAACAAACTTACCATTTATTCTTCAAGAATTACTTCAACTTGAACCTTGAGTAAACAAGATGTGGAATGCTAAATTAAGATGGTAACTCCATTGTTTCTCTCTTTTTCTTCTTTAAAATATGGTTATTTTTCTTGCAAGAGGTCTCTAGAAAAAATACCAAAATTAGAGATCAAGAAGAAGCTTATGAGAGAGGACGGCTATGGAGGAATTTTGGAAAAAGAATTTGAGCAAGAGGTTAGACCGAGGTTCTCTTGTTGTGTTGAAAATTCTTTTCCTTATTTCTTATTTTAAGCTGTGACCACTCTTTGTTTTTGTTTTTAGATAAAGTCGTTTTTATTTTAAAGAATTTAATTAAAAATTAAATCCCATCAAAAGTCCAAGTTGGTTTTCCATAAAGTGTTATTGTTGCCCCATACTCCTCCAATAAGTTATTAAAATTATAATTAAATAATAAATAATTTATTTATTTAATTATAATTATTTGTCCAAGTTAAAATAGAAATAAATATTTTTATTTCATTATTATTATCCATTTTTAATTAAAAAGAATTAACACTAAAATAAACGAATCCTAATCAAACAAGGACTCCAATAATTTATCAATAAGTTATAATTAATTATAAATAAAGAATAAACTATTTAATTCTTTAATTATAATTACAATCCTCCAATATTATTATCTCTCAAGACAATAATTATCTTAATATTTTTATTTTAAGACAACTCTTGCCTTAAAAAAATTTATTCATTAAGACAAATTTTGACATACCAAAAATAAAATAATATAATTAAGACATCTTTTATTTTAAATCAACACATATACTATTGACTAATTTAAGACAACTCTTGTTTTAATTAAAACAACATATGTACTTTGTTTAAATTGAGACAACTCTTGTCTTAATTAAAACAGTATATAAAGTTACCATTGTTGAACATAAATTTGAATAATTAAATAAAACATGCATTTCAACTTAAACAAGTTGAATTCTGTGAAACTAAGTGAAAAATCTATTTGGATGTAGATATTCCAAGCTCTAATAAACTTAGAATCACTCTTAATTTTATTAAGATAATTCAAATTATTACCATAAAATCACTTCACCATAGATTCACGGTTACACTCTTAGATTAAATACAGTTATAAGAAATGATCGAATATTCATATTTAATATTGGTTGTCTAATTGCACACTTTATGTTATGTACCCTCTCACCATCCAATGACAAAAGGTGAAATTACTGTTTTACCTTTTATGTCAATTTTGTCCTTCAGTCTTAGATTTCATCAAATTGGTGATCCAATACTCTCGATCTAATCTTTTGAGTATTAAGATGTGATGAGTAGCTAATTTATCAATCCACTAGGCCCAAATTAATCGCTAATCTTCCTAAAATAATTAAAAATGATATTAATGCTATGAACTCCACTTTTTATATATATGTTCCCATATGTTCACTTCAGTTATAATCCCAACATACGGAGTCTAGATCAATACTATAAGATGATCATGCCCATGTTAATAAAGATTATAAGGAAACAAAACACGAGTCCACTATCCATTAGGATTTCAGTTTTATCGTAAGCAAATACATAAGTGTGAGATCAAGATTTAAGTAACGGTTTAAATTTAAACTTGATTCACATGTGATCCTAATTCAAATTATAGAGTCATTACTCAAAGTCAACTACTCCAATGATTTGAGACTCATCATTTAGTTGAACTGAATCACATTCTTTTCGTTTGTAGTAATCTAGACACTACAATCTTAACATAATAAAAAGTCCAACTTTATTATATGAGAGTGAACAATTTTGGATTCAATTAAAATACAAGTCTCTTATTTATGACTCTTCATACAAATGTATTTTAATATCTCAATACAATCATGGTACCTTTATAATTAGAAAATAAATGTTTACTTAAAATTAACCCTTTGTCTTATTATCAAAATGTAGTTTCATTACATAAAAATGAATGGAAATAAACATGAGAATATACTTGCTTTCCAAGACACCATATTTTCAAATTCCTAACAGGTATAACATTACAACAATGGAATACAAGCTTTAATACCTGTAAAAATGTTGATGAGTTGAGTTCAGTACAAAAGAATAATGATTAATTTAAGGAATGTAAGCTCAAAAAATGATGCTCTTTTCTTGAGAGTTTGTTATAAAGAGAGAAAGGAATGAACTTGAGAAGTTTTTGCTTTCTTCTCCTCTTAAAATGATTTTCTTGCTCTATTTTCTTTCTTGCTTTTTTCTCTATTCTTTTCACTTGAAAAAAATCCTTCACAAAGGTATTTATAGGTTTTCTTGATTTTTCCCTGTTAGAGAAAAGTTTTTATTCAATTTTCAAAAGTCGAGCCACTTGAATTGTATCAGTCGACCTTTAGGAATCAATTAATGGACATGTGAGAAGTCAATTCTTTTCCAACTCGAGAAATTTTGTTTTTTTGAGAATCGATCTTTCTCACTTCAATTTGATTAGTGAATTGATTAGTGCATTTTTTAGTAGTCGATTCTTCTTGTCTCACTTCAAGTCTGGATCATTTTGTTTTGTGAGAACTGATCATTGCCTTCACTAAAAGTCGATTCTTCTTATCCGTTAAGTGCCAAATTGAAATTTCAAATTTGAATTTTCCCACTCTATCCTTGTCCTATTCTCCCTTTTTGCTTCTTCAACAAGTTCCCAATCGTTCCTCTTTGCAACTCTAAGAATTGATCATTGGATACTTAAGAAGTCGATTATTCTTTTCCAATGTTTTCTCATTATGTTTTTACCTTTCCAAGAATCAACCTTTACTCCTTTATATATCAATTCTTCCCCTTCTAATAGCTTTTTGTTTAATTAAGAATCGATGTTTCCTTGTTGAGTAGTTGATTCTTTCCTGTTCCAGCATGACTTAAATCTAGGGGTCCGTGACTGGCACGTATAAGTCTGGTAGGCAAGCTCGCGAGACTCGAGGAAGCTTTCATAGTTAAGTCCTAATAAACATATATCATAATCATAAGGCCTCATAGCCAACATCATTTCATTAAACCTAAATCTTCTAGCGTTCAACAATAGCCCCTCAGCTTATTAATACGTTCAGGACTTAAACACAACATACACATAGCCATACATTGGCTAATTCACTAAGTCATTAGACATCCATTACATAACATAGGGCAACTGCATGCCATCATATTCACTTTATGACATGCTTTATATAATAACGAAAGCGTACATAAACCATTACTCAGACTATGAAGTAGCGAAGTGTTCATCAGCGGGAAAACCTACTAGCTATCAAAATTGTATATCTGTTTAAATGGCAACGCTAACCACTAATCCTTCCTGTCTATTTATCTGCATATTACAACAAAAATAGGTGAGTCACACTAGTACTCAATGAGTGGGAGCATAAGACAATTGTAAATGTGCAGGGATAATTGCTACATATATCCTATATTCATGCATGCATATCATACATTATAAAACATATTCATATAAGACAAGTCAATTGTCACCTGTTGAACATAGTCTGTCATAATCATGGCAGCCATACTACGTTGCATATCTCTAGCCCATTAACATATTAATGTGGTGTAATCATCCTTAGTCATTCAACATTATTACCAACATAAGTGTTTATCAATATAATCTACCGTACGAATCGACCCACCATATAGCTATCTACATACATGACTCAACATACCTACTTGATAGTGCTCGCCTTGATGCTAAATCATAAGCTCTCTAAGCTTTCATCATGTCAATTTTGCACACAACATTTCATTTGGTTCTTACCTTAAGCCTTTACATTCATCATCAATTCATAGACATCATATTACATAATTCAGATTTCAAGTCCTAAGCAATGTCATTACGTAGTCATAACATCACATCATAGAGTGGTCTTCCTTAGACATAGCATTGTGACGTACGGTGGCCAACCAAAGGACAACATACAACATCATGTCACGCCCCATTGCCACGGTAAACAATGGAATCAAGTCACACCCCATTGTCGAGCGAATGACAGAGTCTATAGTCATCATACAATACCATGTCACACCTCATTGCCACGGCAAACGACGGAGTCTAGTCATGCCCCATTGCTGAGCAAACGATAGAGTTTATGATCATCATTCGGAATAATCTCAACAGATGGCATCATAGCACTACGAATGGGAATCACAAGCAAGACAAAACTATCAAGAATTTTGAGAATATGGTGCCTTGGAAAGTAAGTATATTCTCATGTTTAATTTCATTTAATTTATTTGTAATGAAAGTACATTTTGATAATAAAATGAAGAGTTTGTTTAGGTAAGCATTCATTATCTAGTTATTAAGTTGAGATATTAAAATACATTTGTATGAAGAGTCATACATTGGAGACATGTATTTTAATTGAATCTAACAATTGTTCACAACCATAATAAAGCTGGTCACTTTTTGCGTTAAGGTTATACTGTCTAAATTACTTCCAACGAAATAAATGTGATTCACTTCAAGGGAATGATGAGTCTCAAATTATCGAAATGGTTGACTTCAAGTAATGACATCGTAACATGAACTAGAATCATGTGAGAATTAAAATTAAATTTAACGGTTACTTAAATTATGATCTCGCACTCATGCATTTGCTTGTAGTAGAACCAAAATCCTGATGGATAGTGAACTTGTGTTTAATCTCCTTATAATATTTGATATACCATGAGCATGATCATAATAAAGCGTTAGTCTAGACTCCGTATATTGGGATTATAATCGAGATGAACATCTTGGAACATATATCCAAATAATGGAGTTCATAGCATTAACATCATTTATAGTGATTTCAAGAAGATTGGTGATTAATCTGGACCTAGTGGATTGATGAATTAGCTACTCATCACATCTAGATACTTAAAAGATTATATCTAAAGTATTGAATCACTAATTGGATGAAATTTGAGACTAGGGACACAATTGACATAAAAGGTAAAACGGTAATTACAACTTTTGTCATTGGATGGTTATGAAGGTTCATAATATAAGGTTTGCAATTGGACAACTAATAATTAATATCAAGTATTGAATTATTTCTTATAATTATAGTTAATTCAAGAGTGCAACCATAAATCTATGGTGGAGTGATTTCATGGTTAATAAGCTTGAATCATTTTTAATGAGATTATGAATAATTCTAAGTTTATTAGAGCTTGGAATATTTATGTCCAAATAGATTCCCCACTAAGCGTCGTAAAATTCAACTTGTTTAAGTTGGAATGCATGTTTTATTTGATCAATTAAATTGTATACAAAAATAGCAACTTTAACATGTTTGTCTTAATTTAGATAAGAAATCATGTTTAGTTTTAATTTAGACAAGAAAATATGTTTGTCTTAATTTAAGACAAGAAAAATATTTTTGTCTTAATCTAAACAAGAAAACATATTTGTCTCAATTTAGACAAGAAAAATATTTTTGTCTTAATTAAAGACAAAAGTGTCTTAAATTAAGATAATGCTAGGAGGATTCTTGCAAAATGAAAATAGACATCCATGTTGATAAAAGGAGACTCTATGTTTAACCATCACTCTTTTATTTATTATTAATTCTTTTTGAATAAAGATGGATAATAATAAAACAAGAATTATTTATCAAGAACTTTGAATTATAATTAAAAAAATTATATTACTTACTTTTTAATTTTAATTTTGATTATTATGAAGCATGTTTGATTCTTCCATAACTCTAAATAGATGGTTAAGATTGATTAAAAGGTATTTGATATTGATTAAACCTTTGAGGTAAGAGTTTTAATAAAAATATAATAGATTATAAGAAAAGAAATGTACGTACTTTTCTTGAAAAAGTTTTTAGCCATCATTTCTCTCTTCCTCATCCTAACTTTGTCATATCTCTCTTCCTCTCTCCCATTCTTGGTTGAATTTTTTGAAAGAAAAATAGCCATTAATTTTTAGGAAGAAAAGAGAGACAAAATCGGTATTTATCTTGTAATATAGCATTTCACACTTTGTCCACTCAAGGTTCAAGCTGAAAGCATTCTTGAAGAATAAGTGGTAAACTTGTTTGGTCGAGAAATCAATTGTTAGTGTGGTGGTGTCCAAAAATAAGAATCTCAAAATAAAAAATACATTTTTTCTTACTTAATAGATTCTTATTTTTTAAGATTGCTTGCTTCCTTTATAAAATATATATTTTTTGAAATCCATGCTTTACACAATCACATCAATCCACTTTAGATTCAACTCCAACAAAAACTACCATCCCTACTTACCACCATCCTTGTAGGCATCATACATAGTCACAGGGATATGAACACACTCACCCTCACAATATCCATCGATTGGAAATCCTCCACAAATGGAACATACATATCTCACATCATATCATCGCTCGGAATCATCCACAGATGGCACATATTACTTAACATAACTCATTATTCATTATGCTTGTCACCATACATATTTAATCATTCGTCATTATACCTCGATTCTCATATTCATAAAGTACTCATGAGCATATTAATCATTTAGCCTAGGACAATCCTTTTAGGCAATTCACATAATTCTCATAACATTCACTAGTCTAGACATATTTATCATATGCACACTCATCACAGCATCATCATTTCCATAACATTAACTCATATTTGCATTAACATCATTAGCCTAAGCATAAATCCTTCTAAGCATAACACATTATTCTCTAACATTTTCTAATCTAGGAATTCTCCCTCAAGACATGCTTATAGTTCGTACGTAGCATACATTATGCATTTTCATTATTGAAGCATGCATGCACCCTAGTCATCTTGCTCTTATGCATGAAAATTTCCCCATTCACCTTGACACATTGGGTGTTCCTTTATCCACACTTCCACACTTTAACTTAACAACTTAATATTTGCAAATGGGCAGTTTTCTTACTCTCAATAGTCATTTAGCATTTAACAACACATACTCATTAGCATTTACATCAAAGTTCTCGATTTTATAACCAAATCCTAGCTTTCAAATTATTTTTAGCTTTCTTAAAAGTAGCTAAATCTTTAGCATATTAACAAATAAGCTCAAATCTTTCACCAATGAGCTAATCCATACCTTAAAAGTTGGATTGTGCTATTGTTTACCCTAAATAGCCAAGCAACTCAAGGGAGCAATTTTTCCTCCAAAGCTACATCAATTTAAATCTAAGTTATCAACCGTTTAAATTGGAAATCAATAGGTGCGAACGTTTAATCTTACCTCTAGAAGCATTTAACAAGTTCCATATTTACTCCAAACAACTCCAAGTGCTTCAAAAATTCATTCTTGGAAGTTAGGGTTTGGTTTTAAAGAGAGAAAGTGAAAATCATCAAACAAGCTTTTAGAGGTGGAATATCCTTCCTTTAACATTTAGAATCCATGATTTATGATTGGAATTTGGTGGCTTTGAATGGTGTGAAAGTTGAAAGCACATGGGTGGAGAATAAGAAAATTCAGAGAAAAATGAGAGAAAATCGAGTTTTAGGACTTTTAAGCCCAAATTTAATTGTCTGGCAATCTAGGATTGACTATGGGAGCTCTAGAGTCAATCCTAGACCAGATTGTTTACCCTTGCTCCCATTTCACTACCTAGGATCAACTACAAAGGCTCTGTACTCAATCCTAGGCTAGTGCACTCACTCCCCAAACCTTTTACTTTGCAAATTTGATCCTCTATCACTAGGATCTACTCCTTACATCCAAATTCATAAAAATTATTCTTTTGAAGTCTAAACTCATTCTAGATTTTCCCCATAACCTCAAGTCATTCATATTTCACTTAAATCAACACACAAGTCCATCATGCATGCCAATTCTCATTCATGCTCTATGTCACATAGTATATCAATTAAGCATAGCATAATTTACATACATATCATACTCAATTTAGTGTCAAACATATGCACCACATCATTCATGTGCCAAGTGCATGCACAATAGCATTTGAGCTTTTACGTAGTTATACATTTCATAACCATCTCTCTCTATGGACATAGGCATTCTTCAGGTTCATAAACATACACATTGAAGTTCTCATCAACTATAAGTTAGTCTAGCATCATGCTTAGCTAACATCAGGATCGAGGGTGTTACACCAGAGAAGAAATACTGCTTTCCAATATACAAAGAATCGATGCTACATTACAAAACTTGATTCTAACCATTGGAACTTGTGTTTTAAAGTGTTCAAATAGAATTTTCTTTTCACGAATAACTCCAAAACACTTTGAGGAATGTTCTTCAAGTTCAACATAATTTTCATTTAATTTCAAAGCATATTTAGATTATTCAATTTTATCATTTACTAAGGTCAATTTTAAAGCTAACAAATCACTCTCAAAATCAAGTGTTTCTCATTCAAGATTCCTTGAGCCTTATGTTTTTTTACTCAACTGTCAAGCGTTTATTCTTTCTTTGTATTTACTACTCCATTTAGCCTATGCAAAGGCATTTAAGCTTTCATTCAAACTTCCTTGTAATCCATTGTAAAGGTTATACCTTAGCCTAGAAAGGTAGTGTGAAAGGTTATACCTTGACTTAGAAAAGTAATGTATTTGGGAGTGGTTTTACTTTAACCAAACTAAAAGGTAAAAGGGTTAAGTCTCAACCCTTGAAAAGACTAATGTAAGGTTAAGTCTGAGTCTTGAAAAGACTTGATTGTAAAAGTTATGCTTGAGCCTTGAAAAAGTAGTTTTCATAATGGATTCAAAACTCCTTAGTGATCCAAGGGAGAGGACGTAGGCATTGAGGATGAACCTTTATAAATCTTGTTTCTTCTACTTGTTTATTAAAATTGCTCTTCATTTTCATTGATTTCTTAAATCTATTTTTGAATTACTTATAAAAGAATTTTTACAATTATTTTTCATTATTTTCAGAAGTTTTCATCTCTACTTTGTAAAAAGTTCTTTAATCCTCAAAGGGTTTTAAAGAATTTTTAAAATACTTAATTCACCTCCTCTTTTGAGGTTTATCTTTTGAGCTAACCTTCTAACACTTATAAAAAGGATAAGGAATAGGGGAAAATGGTAACCAAACATGCCATTGCAATTTATTTTGAGTTTCTGCAAGGTCGATATGAGTTTTCTAATCAACAATTCTAGTTTGATATTTTAAAGTCGAAATGAATAAATTATGGCTTTTTAAAGTTAATTGTAATATAAAGTGCAAAAAAGCTATCAAAAGTGCAGAAAAAGGTATGTTTAGTTAGCGAAAATAGAATAGTCATTCCCCCTTTCCTAAGTCCTCTTTAAAAACTTGTTTGCTTTATGGAATGGTCATTCCTAAAAAAGCTTGAATAGTTGTTACTAAAGGGGGAATTTAGTAATGGCTATTTTGGGTGTGGAGGAATAACTCAAAAATTTTATTGGACAACCTTCAAACAAATTTGGAAATTACTATCTATATAATATAAATATTTTTTCATTTTTCACATTTCCTTTCTCTTTCTCGCTCTCTACCTCCTTCCCTCTTTAAAGTCCCTCAACTGCTAGAGGGTGGCAAAGGCGACGAGGACATTGGTGCCAACTGCGAGAAGCACCAGTCTAGCACTCCACAACCAGATTGGATCAAGGAAGCACCACATTTGACGTCCACTACTGTATCTGGCCATAGAAGCACCGAACCTACCACTGCTTAACCAAATCCTATAGTGGGGAGCTAGATCCGATCGCAGGAAGCATCAGATTTGGTGCTTCTCTACCAAATCCCTGTGACTAGATCTAGCACTCCATGGACAAATCTAACCATAAGGAGCACCAGATCAGTGCTCTATTACGTCAGCCACATCTCCAGTCGCTAGCCAATTGAGAAGAAAGAAAAAAAAGAAAATAAAAATACCAAAATGGAAAATTTTTTAAAAAAGAAAAAATTAAAAAATATATTTTAAATTTTAAAATTAAATTAAAATTGTAGTTATAAATTATAAAAATTAATATTTAAAATTTAAACTTTTAATTATAAATTATTAATATTTAATATTTTTAAAATGAAAATAAAGAATAAAATAATCATATTAATGTATTAATTATAAATATTAACATTTTAATTAAACTATAAATTATTAATANAACTAATAAATTATTAATATTTTAAAAATAAAATAAAATAAGTAATCATATTTATGTTTTAAGTAAAAATGTATTAATATTTTTAATAAACTAGAAATATAAACATTTTAAATTAAAAATCATATAATATATAAAAGATATTTTTATGTTTTTGTCCCATATTCTTTGACTATTTTAAAAATTTATTTTTCAGACCAAATATTCATATAAATTATAATAATAACTCCTATCATATTCCATTTTGGATCAAGACTAAATAATAGTTATTTTTATCTTATTAGATTTTTGTGAATAGCCATTATATCGGCCCTCTATTTCGTTACATAAATCAAACATGCGACAAGCATAGATATGTCCAGCAAACTTAACCAAATAAGCTCTAAAAATCTCATGTAAAGTTGGTTGAAGTGCTAATGCAACTGATGACGATGGACGATCATGTCAAAAATCAATTGAAAAATCCTAAGTTATGTTTTAGAAATGTCTCACTTCACTTTTCATAACAAATCTTGGGAATTGACAATAATACAAGAATTGTCAGAACATTGAACTATAATTATAACAATTTGTAGGAAAAATCTTGGGATTGACAAAAATTGGCAGGCAGAATAGAAAGAAAGAACAACAAATCAAAATCACCTTTGAACCCAGTTTTACATTACGAGAAATAAGAGAGAAGAGAAAGTTGTTCAACCATTAGGATTTAGGGACGATCAATTAAGTAGATGAAGGAGAAGCAGCAGCAGCAGGCGTTGGGGAGGCGTATCAGATTCTGACATGCAAATTGTGTACATTGGAATTGGATCTTCTTCTCCTATGAAGTTGCAGAGCATTCTCAAACGTAGACCTGAGCAAGAGAGCACCTCTGCTGCTGCAGATGACATGTGTTCTTGAACTTGTACTCCCAGAAGCGTTTGTGTTTGGCAATGCAGATGGCACCATTCCTTCCTCCTCTAAATCTAATTCATCCCCGTCTAACAGCATGGACCCCGAATCCACAGAAACCATCAAACATCTTCTCTTGATCTTGAGCTTTGAGACAGTTGCCTGCGTCACCCCTCGGCATCTCTTCACCTTCAACTTCACTAGACTCGGGCACCCTTCGCCCACGGCTTTAACCCCGGAGTCAGAGATAGCGCAGTTCTTGACGCAGAGCTTCTTCAGAGCAGTGAACTTTGCACCAATGAATTGCATCTCCATGTCCCCCACAGAATCGGTGTTACAAAGCGCCATTCTTTCAAGAACAGGGCAGCTAGAAGCGAGGACAGTAAGAGAGGAGACCGTGATGGGAACTCCCATAAGCACTACCTCTTGGAGGCGGGGGCATTTTGTTGCAATTGACAAGAAGCCCGCCTCGCTAATGGCCTGGCTGCCGAACCTGCTCCACGCATCGATGTGCAGCTTCCGGAGCTGCCTGCAGGAATTGGCGATGGCAGACAATCCATCATCTGTGCAATCAGTAGCCCTGCTGAGGTAGAGCACTTGGAGGTGAGGACAAGAGGTGGAGATGGCAAGGAGGCCTGGATCCCCCATCTGCACGTTCTCCACTTGTATCTCCATAATGCTACTAGGAGTCTGAAGACTCTCCAGCAGTACCGGATCCCAGTTGCCAGAACTCCTACAGACAATCAGGGTCTTGAGCGTCTGAGCGTAGGAGCAGAGAAGTGGAATGAAAAGGCGAGCGTTGTGAAGATCCTTGAGGCACAGCCTCTCAAGCTTATTACGACTATAACAACTGTTGGCATTCAATTTGTTGCTGAAATAGGATTGCTGGTGCTCTTCTTCTTCTTGGTCCTGAAGTAACAGGGGAGTGTTCTGGGCGTCAAGCTTGCGGAGGCGCTTTAGTGTGAGATCTTTAAGGGAAGGGCAGTTTAGAAGAAGAGAAACGATGCCTCTGCTACCGACCCCACATGAAACAAAGGAGAGCTTAGTGAGAAGAGGAGGGCGGTGCATCGAGAAGGCTCGGAGACCGTTGTCAGTAATGTCGACGCAGCCCTTGAGTTTGAGCTTCTTGAGAGATGGCAGCAAGGTGGGAATGCGAGCCAGAGAATCATCGTCGATGCTGGCAAGCTTGCGGGAACATTTGAGGGAGAGGACTGAGATGGAGCTGAAGCGAGAGAAAAGTGAAGGGAGCCAAGGAGAAATGTCAGAGCCAGCAACTAAAGCCAGGCGTTGCCTTGACTTGGAATCTACATGCCTCCAACGCTTGCACACGAGGGAGCAGTTGCTCCTGTCGTGGCAGCCAAGCTTACCAAAAACCCATGCCAGGCATTCGTCTGGTAATGTCAGCGTGAGGTCTGCACTCTGACAGAAATGACTTTTACCACCGATGCCAGCACCCAAACCAGGCCAAGAAGCGGAGGAAGAAGAGCCTTGACCCATCAACACACAACAGGCCTTGGTTTGAGTCTATTATTTACTAGTGCTAGCCCGAAATAAACCATAGCAAAGCGAACAGGGGGGGGGAAGTGGGTTTCGATCGGTCGGCTCATTAAAGATGCAGAAACAGCAAGGGGGGTACCCAGCGGGTATGGTCGTTTGGGGTGCTGAGAGAGAGAAAGGACAGGAGCAAAGGGGTGAGCATTGAGAAGAAGAGTGTAATTATGTACTTGGCCTTGGGGAACCAAAAGTGGTACATTGTAGGGAGAATTACAGTTGGGGGTGTTGAAGGTGCACAAATAAAGGGACGCCGCTTTTCTTCGAAATAAATATGATTTGATGTAGTAACTGCAATGCACCATATTTTTAAGGGTGTTGGTATATTTTATTGTAGAATAAGAAAATGCTCTTTGTTGCCTTTGGTTTTAACCGCGGCGGCAAGAGGCTACAATTATACATGTAATTGTTGTTTCATCGACTTTATTTCTTGTACATTTTTGCGGCAACTGGAGTAAGAAACCATCTTTCAATTGGTTTTGTTGAAGTAATGCTATGTAAGCCTAGTAAAGAGATCAACTAGCGAAGAATACTCCTGTTTCTATACCAATACAATTAAACTTTATGACAACAACAAATTGGGAAAGTAATAAATTAGATAGTGGTGATCCTTGGCATTGTTAAGAAACGCTATACATATATCATGCAGTTGACTGGAGAGATTGTATTGAACAATAGTAAAATCAGTAGAACGCAAAGAAACCCCAACAAGGAGTTTGTCGCTAAATAAGAGAACGATATTCGATCTAGGAGAATATTAGAGTTGATTTGTAGCATCCGAAGTTGATAGTGAACATGGTTCTAGAGATTTAATTAATTTTAATGATCCCATGTGCACGTATTTGCATGTTAAATAATCTATATTTATGAGTTAAAACATTCACAAGTACAAGACCTTAATGGAGCATAAACATCGTGTTCGGGAAAAAGAAAAATAATGAATGTTGTTTGCTATTAGTAATCCTTACTTAGGGATGGTAATATTTACATTGAAATGGATATAATTTAAATGATGAATACCTTTTTTTTTTTTGAGTTCCGTGGAAAGGTGTGATTGTTCAATTTTGAAATTATAAGATTTTTATGAGAAATATTATTAGGCGATATATTATATATATATATTTGTTCAAGTTGTCTTGAGTTTTAAATATTAAGTGAATTTTCGAAAGTTTTACGATTACCTTTAAAATTAAGACACATCATTATTTATTAGTATATTAAATTTACTTGTACGCAAAATAGTTTATTTGTTAATTTATATGAAGTAACATTTTCAGTTTTAAATCCTTAAAATTATTAGAATTTAAAAGATTTATGATATTTAAACGAGAATTTATAACATAAATTTATAAGTTTTAAGCTCAACATGTAAGTTGTGGAAGAAGCTCTTTGAGCAAAGAAGGAATAACAATGTTTGCTAAAGTGTGGCAGTTGTCATGGAGTGGATTGCAACCAAATTGGAGAAATGAGCATCGAGGAGTTCTGATCTTGGAAGTTTTTTTGTTAAACTCAACAAATATTAATTACTTTTTAATAAACCACGGGCCCTTAATTTGTTTACCACTCAATACACCTAACAGTAATTTCCCCCCTGTGGGTCAACGGTCAGCAGCAAACAGGCTTTTGTGTTCATTATTTTGTCGGAATGTAATGTGGATTTACATCAGCTTTTCTTATTCTCTTTTCTCTTACAAAAGCATAAACGTAAATTTAAAGGAAGACAGTGCAGTGCCCGCCAATTGAAGGCGGGAAATCAGCTAGCTACGTCCTTTTTATCATGTTAACACACAACATGGTGAGCATTCCTATGGTCCCTTTCCTCCTACGCCTTTCACATTTTACTACTTGGTAAGCACCATCAGAACCTTTTAATCAATTTGTTAATATGAAACTAGACAAATAAATCTCCTACTGAGGGTGAACCGAGAGGGACGATCACCGTTGTTCAATTTTTAATTTTTATTCCGAATTGATCATTGACTCGATCTAAGGCTTTGTATGATTACTTTTTATCCACCTTCTACAAAATCTTAAATTCCGTAACTCTTCGTTATTAAAAATGACTACTCCGTAGTACAAAAACAAGTAATAACTGTCACCCAAGAATAAGGAGGAAATGGCTAACGAGGCGTTAGAAGGCTTGACAACTAGGATGAATGGTGCCCCCAAGAGTTTAATTAAGACATAAGTGCCTCTCTATCTTATTCTTATTGAAATAACATCATCATTTCGCATGCTCTACACTTCATATACATTCCCAACAAAAATTCAAAACACAATTAACTTCAATCAATGCTCAGCCGCACTCACAACACAATTCTCCTATCTATCCTACAACATACACGACTTTTAAGGTCAGCTCCTGAGCTTTTCGTCTTAGCATGGAAATAGAGCTAGCATCAGTTGCACCACATGAGCTCTGGGCACGAGTTGGCTCTATTTGATTAAATCCAACCACTAACAAGAATAATCCCTACTTACCGCTTTTGAGCAAGCCAAAACCAAAATCCACTAAAAGGTATTCCTTCTCCCCCTTGCTCCAAACTCCAGACAAATTATCAAATATATTCACAACCATGCCTTCACAAAAATGACTCCCGCTCTTTTTCCCATCAAATTTGAGATCACAACAGTTCATTTGACGAATGAAATCAAATTACAATTCCTGGATTCAAAAGAACTACTCCCAATTGAGTTAAGCAAGTGGTTCACTTGTTAGCAATGTAGTTGGAACACTTGTTTCCTGGTTATCTGGTATCACAGTTGGTACCTCTGCCAATGGTTTATCTGCCACAGTTGCATCTGGTGCTGGTGTGTCACTTGCGGTTACTGCTGGATTACTTTCTGCTGAAGCAATCATATCCGGATTACTCCCTGCTGATGAACTAGGAGCTTTATCATCCAAAGCAGGTTCACTAGCTTTTGATGTGGGTGGTGCACCTATTGGTGCTGCAGCTGGTGCACCAGAAGGTGGTGCTCCTATTGGTGTGCCTGGTGTTGCTGCTGGTGCACCTGGAGGTGGTGCTCCTATTGGTGTGCCTGCTGCTGCAGCAGATGCACTGGGAGGTGGTGCACCTATTGGTGCTTCAGCTGGTCCACTAGGAGGTGGTGCTTCTAATGCCAATGGTTTGCCTGGTTGTTGCTGTGAAGAGTGAGTCACAGGAGCTGGTTTTTTCTTAACAGTAATTGAAGCAGAAAGTGCTGACATCCCAGGAGGAAGGATTTCAATTGGAGGTTTCTTCCCTGCCTCTGACAAACTTGTAAGTTTGGGATCCTCAAGAGAAGCCAGAAATGCAGCTGTAGCATCTGTTTTTGCTGATGGAGTGTGCTCCACCTCCTTCTGTAACACTCGGTTCCAAGCCTCAACCAAGTTCTTCAATGTCGGTCGCCCATGAGCCTGAAACAAATTTTAGACTGGTCAGAAAGCAAGCAATATGCTTTGGATCAACAACAAATTGTCTACATGAACCAAGTCATACATGTGCATGTAGCACAGCCTCTGCAAGCATCCCAGTATCCTGCCATGCCTTCTCCATAAGAGCATTGTCTCCCAACACCGCGGCTGAAAATGCTGCCTCACGCCCCAATCCAAGGGAGATCAAGTTATTTACTAAACCCTGTAATCACATAGAACTTAATTTACCAAAAAATAATCTAAAAAAGAAGTCAAGTACACAATTGATAATATTATCACGCCATAATAATCAGGTAAACTAAATATTTGTAATGCCAATGACTCTAGCAAGGCAATAATGTCCCTTTCGATAATAAATAATTCAAAAGATGAAACAGAAAAATTAGTAAACTCTATTACTTTCGAACAATACCAAATTCTCATTCATTAACAAAATGTCAAATAACTGGCAAAGATTTTTCTCACAAAAGAATGCTAATAGCTTTTAATTATCTTCAACTAGATATTTGCTTTACGATGGGATATTGAGATAGATATTTGGGTATGCAAGAAAATATTAGAAACAGTGCCAACTAAATACAAAAATAAGGAAGACATACTTAAGGTGGTCTGGACATGTAAGATGAAGGCCTACAATAGAAAGTTTTAAATAATAAAAAAGGGCAAATGGAATCAAGTAGTTATGTAGCATAGAATTCTTAAAACCTTTTAGCAGGCATCAAACAGCTCAAATAACCAGTTCAGGAGAGAGGATCTGAACATTGCAACTTACACTCAGGCGTGTCAACTCTCCATGATTTGCAAGGCGAAGAGCAAGTCCTCTTAACTCGTGACCCTGTAAAGATCCCTTCACTGAACCTGCAGTAGCTAACCTTTTAAGAGCTTCACGGGCAATGTCAGCCTGGGCAGTAGCATCAGCAGCATCAATAAGCTCCAAAAACTCATTCGCGAACTTTACTATTCCTTGAACAGCCTCAACAAGATTTTCCTTTTTAGCCGTTAAATTGAGAATATCATTCAAATCAAGCCCTGGATTATCCTGTCCTATGTCCCTGCTGTTGCTCATTGTCAGAAGACACTGTAGAGCTCTTTTCAAATCATTACTCTTCATAGCTAAATCAAACTCCAGCCTGTAAACATAGAAAAGCAATGTAATTGAAGATATCATGGATCAGAATGCAATGCAGGACTAAGAGAGGGCTCCTGCTGCACTCTAATTGGCACAAAACTATAGACTCATGGAGAGTGCTTTCTTCAATGTAAACCACAACTGGAATAGAGCTTTGGCCATCAACTTTCTTCCCCTACATTCTTGAGCAAACAGTGGGATTCAATGATGGAGAGAAACTTACGTAAATGCAAGTATTTAACATTAATTTTTTATGATGCTACTTCTGATGGCTAGTATATACTTCAGAAACTGCTGCTAAATTAAAGGAAAAGCAATATGCTAGGTTGATACCCATGACTATAGTTCCTTGTTTGCAAATTGATTTTGCATATGATTGCACCCTGCCAGAAATTCAACATTAGAGCTGGTCCCTATATCTACGAATGAAACAAAAATAGATGAGAACAAGAGAGAACCATCAGCTGGTTGCCAATGGCCATTGTGGATAACTGAAGCTGCTTTGCAACTGCCTAAGAGAAAAGGTAAAAGCATTGTTTGGACTAAAATTTAATGAAAGCTGTGGTAGATTAAGATGAAAGGTCCAAGTATAAAGGTTAGGCAAGGCCACAATTCAAGTGCTTGAAGACATTTTTTATTACAAATAGAACAGGTGTATTAGTGAACCTAGAAGTAATAACCATCAAAAGACAGCCTAGATGAAAGCTTTGGCAGATTAAGATGAAAGTTTTAAGTATAAAGGTTAGGCAAGGCCAAGAGTCAAGTGCTTGAAGATATTTTTTATTACAAGTAGAACAGTTGTATTAGTGAACTTGGCATTAATAACCATCAAAAGACAGCCTAGACCAGTCTGCAGTAGGCACCAATCCGGCTGGCAAAGGCAAAGGCAAAGCTAATGCCAGCAGTGCTGACCTGACCTGACCAGGTCCGATTTGGAGCCCACAGCACAGATCTGGCTTCTTAAGGCGGGATCTGGCAGCTTGAGTTGCCACTGGTGGTGCCAACACTGGTCACTACTAGCCAAGGAGAAAGGAGAGGAACAAGGAAAAAGAGAGAAGGAAAAAAAAACATTTTTCATATTTCGAACTCAATTGACATATCATATGTATATTTTTAAGAATTTATGTCACCAACACATTTGTGTAACAGCCACATCATCTTCTTTCAGTAATTTCTAATGCCAGCTCATTATTTGAAATTAAGATAACAGTCACATGCAATTCACATGACATTGCCATAAAATTTTTCCCTTTTTTGAACCAAACTAAAGGAAAAGTGCTAAACTAGGAAGCACAAACACCAGCACGACATGAAATGAAGAAAGCAATACAACAATTTTGAAAAATTAGGATACATACAACAATAAAAAATATTACATACAAATATATATTTATTAGTTATAATTCCATTACTTTTAAATAAAAACAGACACTAAGCAATAAAAACTACCTCAAAATTTGATAAATATATTTAGAAACTATTTCATTCTCACAATATCTTAATGTAAATTTATCATTATGCATGAACTATTATTGGGTTGGATACATTAATCTGGCCCAATAGCATTTTTAGGCTTAAAAGTCGTAACCCAATACTAAGTTGGAAGCCCACTTGACCCAGGCCAACGTTATACTTTAGTGTGCTACTACAAACAAAATTTTCTTTGTCTTCTTCACCAAATGCAGCAGCCAAGTTCTGTGACACAGCTCTGCTCCTTCAACTCACTGGATCCATCATCTCCAACTAACTTTTCACCTCTTATCTTCATTTCAACCACATAGATCAACACCTGAGCCAGAACCAGATTTTTTGTCCCTTCACTGCATATACAGTCTGTGTCCATCACATGTCCATGCCATATCAGAAATAACAATTTCATATTGAATTATTCTGGCATATCCATGGGTATCCGGGTATGCATTGGGTCATGTCGAACCAGTATCCGTGTCCGAAACGCATACGTGAGGGTTGGAGCCATGTCCATGCTTCATGGGTGCTAAACTTATGCCGATTCAAGGGTGGGTGGTAAGCCTAGACCACCATAATAAGTAGAATGGTAATTTGATCCTTATCCCCATCAATTATTGCTCCTATATCATCACATCATTTGCCTCAAAAAAAAAAGGTACTTCTCCAAATAACTTTTCCAATTAATCAAAATCTCTTTCCCATAATAAAACTATTTATAGTCCTATTTCGTTTAATGGGGTACTTTAAGCCACATCACTTGTCATATTTTAAGAAGATAAAATATATTTATTTTGACAAAAAACCTGACACAATCTCTTTTTAACAGTGATTTAGAGCATCAAATTTCATTTTAAGAAGTTCTTCCTTTCCTCCACATCTCTGCAAGTCATCTGAACTGAAAAATTGCAAATGAAGCTCAATTAAGGATACCATCAGTCTTGACCAAAAAAAGAAAAAAGAATGACAACTGATGGTAGTTTGGGCTGGAGGAATCTCATAAAAGGAAAATTTGGTGAAAAAAGAAGGTGGAAGAAGTCTCGTCCTGCAGTGATAAAAGAAAATAAGATTTGGCAAGTGGATATTTAATAGATGGGATTATCAACTGTGACGAATTAGTCCTTGAAGAAGCTAAGACTCTGCTTAAGCCTTTTGACTTGATTGCTAATTGTACTGGGATCAAATTGTGGAGAAATTTCTTTTTTAAAAAAAATATCTAGATGCAGTAAACCTAAATGGGATATGTAGTGTTTTTCCATTATGCTAGTATGTAGTTTGTTTTAATTCTGCATTGTGGAGTCAATGAATGGTTAGTATGTTGGGTGCAGGATAGTTGTAACTCTTTGCAAGAAAATGAGGCTGTTAAAGGTTTGTCAGGGAGTAGATGGGAAATTCAACAGAATTAAAATTTCTGCAGAAAGAAAAGGGTGACCAAGTCAATTTTAGAATAAAGACTTAATGCACGGCCAGGTGATTCAATAGCATTTACTAAGGAGTTACATTCGGCATTACAGAGAGAAGATGAATGCCACCATAGACAGCCAAGGTGGTGAGCAGGCTGCTTCTTTGAATAGGTGTTTATGAACTTAATACAGAGAGAGTTGCTAAAGAAAGACTACAAATGCTTCAGCTGGATGTTTATAACAGGGCCCTGTAATAATTATTAAGATTTTTAATTTATAAACCAAAATCTGAAATGGTGTTGAGATGGTGTTTATATGGCTTAAAATATCTTATTTAGGGAAATGAGATTAAACATACTCCTAGTATTAAAAAATATTTTAATATACCCTAATTTAAAGAAAACTCCATACTACCTTTTGAGCAAATAAACCTCGACATATTTGAGTTTCTAAGGTAGTGACTTTTCTAAACTCTTCTAAACCTGTTTGGTTTCTTACCTAAAAACTACCACGTCCTCAGTGCTTGAATAAAATTAACTCAAAAGAGCAAAAGCCATACATCTCCAGCTCGTTGTCCTGCTATGATATTTGAGCGCTTCAACAATTGCCTATTCTTCCACTTGATGCTTCTCTAGTTTATTCCCACTATCTCATGTAACATAACCCATCCAATCCAGTTCCCTCTGATTAAAAAAAAATCCCCTTATACTTTGGTGTGTCAACAGACAATAATGCAGAAACACATCGCACACATGATGCATGAGTAAACACTGGTGTCCAGATTACCATGCACAAAGGATAGTGAATAGAAAGCAAGCAACAATCCAAATGCATGTGTCTGTGTAAGATAGAGAGGAAAGAGAGAGATCTAACATAGAAATTTGTTGATGACAGAATCAGAAATTAATCTCAAAGTTGAAATTTTAAAAAACCACCAACAGGCACCATAACCATAAAAGAATCAAACACAAAATAGGCAAGGCAGACCTCTTAGATATGCCAGGTAAATGAAGTGCTTCAGTGGCGTAGCCCATTCCAAGCATAAATTGTGCTAAATCATCATGATGCTCTCTGCCAAGCCGAGTTGCCCTGCAGAGAAAAATAATATTAAATTCCACAAACAGTAGTCTCATTTGAAATAGACAAGAGAATTTGGATACCATTTCACAGCACTAACAGCATCTCCATAAGCAGCGAGACACCGACAACGAATGCCAGGATGGCTCAGGGATAAGGCATGTGCAGTCATGTACCTACAAACAGTAATATAAGTGTAACCAAATCTATATTAATAACATAAATTACAATTCTGGATGAATGCAACAGACTTTTACATGAATATAGGACTTGACATGAGAATAACTGGGTATTTCTAATCAAGAAACCACCCCCAGGAACATGTAGTTTACATAATCATGCAACCAAAGGTTACAGACTTTCAAGGTATACATCACGAGAAAGTACCGGAAAGAGGTGAATGCTGGAAACGCACTACTATAAAATGCAGAACTGTTTTAAAGCAACATAAGCAAACTAGTGGAAATATATATAATGTCACACTACTATCAACCAAACATGCCTAATTATTGAGCTGTCTCAAGTAATAATCAGAGCTAAACCAGTGAAATACGTGAAATTCTGGAAATCAACTAAAACAAGAACTAGCTTTCCAACTTTGCACTATGCCAAATTTATACCCTCACTTATGCAATCACTGAAAAGGTAAATCACAAAATGAGACAAAGAGAAACTTGGACAAAAATTATTTAAAAGTACAGAGATGAAATTCTTTGGCAAGCCATTGAATTTCTCAGAGTGCAAGCCAAGCTACCTATCAATGAGCCAGAGGACTCCATCTCTTACGCCAACCACAATTAGTGGTCCCACTGGTCGTTTTTGCTCAGTTGGAAAACGAGTAACTGCTACTGAAACCCCTCCACCACCGACAGCTAACTCATTAACCTTTCTTTCTTCCATCTCTTTTAGCATTGTTGCATCATCCCCATCAACTTTAGATTGTTTTGGCAACGACAAGAAAGGTGGCACAGAAGGAGCATGCTGGAAAGAAGCTAATCGGACCACCTGACAAGAAAACACATTGATACAAAACTGAGACCCTTAATCAGATTATAGACAGTCGCAGAAAAATATAAAGGCATTACATACTTAATTAGCTACTTAAAGCTCAGAATATATATAACTAATTGTAGCAACAGGAAGTCGATTGAGTTCTAGCTATTATAGTGCACTTCCTTTATTTTGTTCTTTTGACTAGTTTTAGAAAATCTTGAATACGATAGAGGACCAACAAAATAAAATTAAGAAAAGTAATGTGCATATGCAAGCATCCAATTAAAGGCTGACAAAATAATGAATAATAAATCTTCAAGTAATTCCAAAGTTAGCTTTCTCTTTCTAATTAAGCTCAGTTAAAATTGCAAGCCTGTGTTTCTTTTTATTCTAATATTCTATACGAATGAAGCATGCTACTGCAAAAATTTAGAGCACTGCTTATATTTCTTAAAGTCATCTACAATGTTCTATTTTTTTTTTTTTTTGCCACTGGGTGGGGGGGGGTGGGTGGGTGGGAACTGCCAGAAATTGAACCAAGGCAGATAATCCAAGGCTCTTGTAAACCATGCCATAAAGTCCAAAATGATAATATATGCCTGAAGAAAATTAGACAGTAACCATATCATTCTAAATTCTTATGAGAAGCACATAAATGATTATTATAAAGTTTATCATCTTCGTGAACAGAGAATTGTTTAAAAGCTAAATTTCAGTTATGGTTAATTTGTGTAAGAAGGAATTTTGAAGGAAACCTGTGGCTGCCAGTCATGCTCAGGCCATAAGTTTACCAGTTAAATTATGGAGTTTTAGATTTAACTTCAAGTAATAAAATCCTTGAGCTAAGGACTTATAAAGTTATAGAAAGAGAATTATATTGAAATATAAAGCATCAAACCTTCAAAGCAAGCCAATATGAAACTTCAGAGATAAAAGAAGGTGCAAACATTTCTACCAAGCCAACTGAAAAGTTATAGCTAGTACAATCACATATTAAGTATCTTGTTTCGCTTACATCCTTGTCTCATAGGATAAGTCCACAATTTTAGAAAATTTTCAACAATTCTCTTTCCTAACATTATCATATTTCCTAAAATAGGCTTTTTTATCATGCAAACAGGGAGTTTTGGAAAACAAGTTCAAGTATGACGTGCTTATTTAATTATTGAAAAAGAATACGCAAAAATGAAATCAAGACAATATACTATCATGCAAACAAATAAGTATTGGATAATCAAGTTGACGTATGATGTGTTTATTTAATTACTGGAAAGAGGATGTGCCAAAACGAAATCAAGACAATATTACACAAAGGGAGTGCACAAAATACCACTTACTCGAATGACAAGAAGCAGAAAAGTTATAAATAAAGATATATCAGAATTCTGACCTGTAGAATAGGTGGCCTCAATGTTATTCTTTCTTGTGTAGCAGTTTGGGGACCATCTACGGTGATTAGAGCCAACTCTCCATGCTCAGCAACTGCTCTTGTCTGTGCCTCTTTTAGTTTCATCTCTTCTTTCATCTTTCTTGTTTCTATGTCCATGGGTGCAACTCCAGCATCAACAAAAACACATCTGAAAAATGCAGCACAAAAGACATGCATTGGGCAATTATTAGTTCACTTGTCAACACCCTTAGAATTGCAGCAGCTTTTTCAAAAATAATTTTTTTCTCAAAAAAAATAAAAAAAAAGAAGGAATAAGGACATTAACCCACAAGAAAAGTCCTCTTATGAACAGCTTTCAAATGCCTTAAAGGACTGAAAGCCTTCAAATGTTCATGATTGCATTATATTGCTCAAAGAAGGAAATGAGGGGAAAAAAATTAACAAAAGTAGCAATTGAGTTTTTTTTTTTTTTTTTGGCCTTCAATTGGGATTATCCTACTATAGCCAATCAAGAAATCACTTCCAACTTCAATTCTATTTAAAAATATCACGCATACAAGGGAAAAGATTTGTGTAAAAACTAATTATCACAGGCAATGACTAGTGCAATCTCTAACTAAAATCAAGACATGAAAAACATTCAAAATAAATTATGTAGTATCATGAAGTGACAACTGTTGCAAATCCTCCAACCAATTTAATTTGAGTAACAAATAGCACGATCTTATTAAAATTAAATTACACAAGGAAATTATTATTTTAGCATGTTCTATATCAAATTGGATATTACAAGGGCAGTTAAAAGCAGAACAACTAGAAAGATGTATATGAAGGATATATTTGAATGTTTTGAAAATTCAAAACAAGTTAGGTGCAGTAGCTTGACAAAAAACCTTGATCTATGACATATCAAGGGAATTCTTTTCCCTACTTATGGTTTATGAAAGCATATGATTAGAGAGATTAGGAGTTTTAGGATTTATAGCTGGAAAGAATTAGGATTGGGGATTAGAAGTATATAAAGGTTTGATTCTATCAAGGCTTAACCTCAGAAAAGAGACAGACAAGAGGAAAGGTGGCTGGGATTGGTGACCAGCAGAAAAACCAGGATAAAACTTGTCGCTGTTATTCTTGTACCGTGAACAATAACCTGAGATTACAGTAGCAATAAAGAGAAAAAATGTGGAAGAGAGAGCAGACAAAGAATTTTCCTGGGCATCTATGCCTCAATAAACTGAAATACTCATAAATATATTAATCAATGCTTATTGAAATATGAACACTGCATCTGACTATCATCCAACCCAGCAGGACTAGATTCCTAATTGGAAACTAACTAATAAATGAGCAAAACACAATTAAGACACCAAAAAGCCAAACATAACCTCTTCACAACTCCATGAAAAACTCAATCCAACAAAATTAACCCTAGGGGGGAGGAGATTACAAAAATTACAATACTACACCCATGTAATAAAATACCTACAAACCATAATATGAAATTTTACATTGCAAATGTTGAAATTGCACAATAAAGAGTGAAGAACTAGGGTCTTCCACCGACTGCATCAGACATGAGAAGTCCAAATTGTATCATTTTATATTCATTATTTCTACAAAGCAATGTAAATCTCAACTGAAATGAGCAACTTTTCATAAAATTAATTCTCCTTTTAATCATTTCCATTTCAAAGAGGGCTCCAACTAGTGTTAAGCATATTTTGCAAAAATCATTTACAAAAGTATGTTGATAATAAAGAGAGTGAAGGAAACGAGGAATTTCAACTTAATATAACCAAAACTTCTGAACAAGTAACTATATCATACTCAATAGTAGTTGGTGTTGCCACAAACAATTGTCTCCGTTGCCAAACAGCTCCAGTGGCATAGGCAATTGCAACATCTCCAAGGTATCTATACTGGGGACGCAATGAAGAGATGACAATATAATGCTGATAAGCAAAAGCACAATACTCAACAGTTTGGTCCCATGCAGTCCACTCCGGTTGAGGGAGAAGACCACCAACTGGTTGAAAAGTTTCCCAACTGCACATTGTAACTTCAATCAATTATTGGTTGAGAAAAGGAAAATCACATATTATCTTAGTCGTCCCATGGTAAAAATTAAAATAGATGTAAAATGCAGTAGATATTAGACAATACAAATATCTCTAAGCAATTATTTCAGGACTAAGCTAACAAAAACTTTAGAGGAGTTGGAACCACTTATATACAATTATATACACACAAATGTTCATTGCATACACAATAGGCTTCAAGAGTTTAATTCGAACAAGAGCTCATGGTAGCTGGTTCAGGAGTTTAATAACTTGAAGACAAATTACCAAAAACATCTGAATATATCCAGCCATAAATAAATGTCATTTGGGTATTCTTGCACAGATAGACAACAAAGTAATATCAACTAAGTTCAGCATTATGTATACATAAATTATTTACAAAGATTATAAAATTCCACACATAATCTCACAGGCTAGACAATGCAGATAACGAAGATGTCAGAAGAATTCTATATGTCACAAAAATTTAAAGTTAGCAGCATATGCTGCAAATGATTGACAGAACACAGAAGTACTGTTAAAACCTTCAACCTTATGCAAACCTTCTACATATAGGAGTTTTTGGAAGTCAATTTTGTTAATTTCTTATCTTGGATCTCAAATCCTCACAGGTATAAGATTAACAGCTCTGTACAAAAGCAAGTCAATCCTTCAATTGATGGAGGACAAGCTTATGAAGTTTCACCAATTATGCTTTCTTTTGGGATTTTGCGAAGCAAACCTAATCCTAAGTATGAACCCCGGGAAATTACTTCAAATCCTAAAAGAAGTAATTTACCCAGTCTTCATCTAGGAGAGGAGTAATGTGGACTTGTTTTCAACCTCCACTATTTTTGCACCAAGTGTAAGCTCCCAAAACTTGAGCCAGAACATGGTGCCTGGAACCAACCAAAAGCTGTACTATATACCAGACAAAATCATGTTAATGGCATTCAGGCATGATAACAATTATTTTACCTGAAAAGCTGAAAGTTTTGAGGCACTGCCTCAGAAGGAGATCTATTAGAAGAGAATCCATCATCAAAAGTAGCAAAAGAGCCGCTACTTCCAAATCCTGACAAAGGCATAGACTGAATTGTTGATATAGCTGTTGCAGAACCGGGACTAATCCTACGAGATGTTCGATAGGCAACACCAAGTAGTGCCCCTCCATGCAGGCCAATGACCTGGTAGAGAAATTTTCAAGTTAAGAGAGGAATCTAACTATATGCAATGCAACAAACATGGAAAGCAGAGTACTGAGAAACACATGCAAATCTATGCCTAACAATATGAAATCTTATTAGTGCTATTTAATTCAGAAGTACAAATGCTTTTAGCAAGTGATTTAAAATGCTGACAATAGTTGGCAGCAGCCTGAAATATCATTTGTCCAATTATTTTTTCAAAGAAAATAAAGGAACACATCTAACATGATTTAGAACTTCCTCCTAACGAAAAGAAAACAACAATTTTTTAGAGACAATATTTTGTGGAAGAGATTGTTACACATAATTTGACACTAAGAAACCATCTCTCCTCATAATTGAAGAACCAATGCATCAAGGATGAGTCTAATACTATTAAAATGAAGGAGCAATATACACTAGGCAAGGAGATCAAGATACCGGTTCACTTCGGCTACCTATGGACCTCATTAATATGTTTGATGTTCCATCATCCAGCAAAATGCGAACTTGAACATTAGCAGAAGCAGCAGTAGCAGCTGCTGCTGCAGCCTGAGCTGCAGCAGCAGCTGCTTCTTTAGCTTTTCTTGATGAACTGCCCTTGGGGAGAATGGGCATTCTTGGAGGTAATGCTGATTCCAATATAGCAAATCTGTCACAACATGTATCCCAAGCCAGAAGCCTTGCACTTCCTGAATCAACAATGGACCAATCGCTAACCTTGTAAATTGAGAAATAAGGAATATCGGGCCACACAATTGCAAGATACCTGCACATAAGTTCTTCAGTAAGTATGGATACCCCACTATAAAATTAAGTGGAATGGTAAAACTGCTCAGCACCAAAGGTAAAAGACAGAAGCACATTTCAGCTGAAATTTCTCCCATCCAAGCAAAACATACGTGTATGCATATGGCAATGTAGGATGCATTTATAGCTGCCTAGTACAAGAGCATTTTTCTTTTTGTCTCTTCTGCCTTGGGAGAACAGAAGGAGAGGAACTAACAGTCCAAACTGGACATCAAATACCATGTAAACAAACCCTGAACAAATTTAATGTACGTCTACATCCAAAATCATGTATTGTTGAAACTGGCAATCTGTAAAGCAACAACAATCATTTTGAAGCCAAAGTCAGACTACTTACTTTCCAGAAATGCTTACAGAAAGAACTGAATATGAATCATGTGGAACAGGTGTACTAATGTGCTTTTTAATCTGCTTCACATGCAATGGTTCAAATGAATCTCCCTTCAGCTTTCCTGTTTCAGATAAGGAGCCATTATTTCCAAGTGATGGATTTGCTGTGTTGGACAGCTGAAAGTTTAACAGCTTCAATTCCCTTTCAACAATGTAGACAGCGGAATGCTCTCGACTCCCAGGTGGTGTCAGGAGAGGAACTACAGGAGGAAGAGATCTAGCATCAAATTCACTAACTATAATACCAATATTGGTCCCAGTAGCAACAAGATGAGGCTGTAAAGGATGTGCAACCATGCAATAAACCTGCAGTAGAAACTTATAAGAGTCAAAACAGATATCTTTGGGGAAGAAGAAGAAAGAAAAAGAAACATCAAGCTTTGTGAAAACGAATGACAATCATATAAAGGCCAATTTCAATATAGGGAGAGCTAAGATTAAATAACATTCATGGTAGGGATTTAAACTTCTTCAGTGAGTAAGCTGTAAATGAATGATATTTTATGTTTCTAGTGTTTCAGTTTCTAAATTTTCAGAGATATTCACAAGGAATTTAAACCTATCTGCATAAACAAAGCCTAGCTGGCAGAGGTTAGGCCAACAAGGTCCCAACACATTCTTCTATATCCTCAGTTGAGCTTCTTATACAAGAAATTAAGAATCACTCAAAAGAGCTTGACCCTGTTGTTAACTGTGTAAATCTCTTTCTTCTATAACTCCTTAGCTTACTGATTTAAGGCTTCTGTGGTATTGACACTCAACATTATGTTTTATCCAAAAAAATAACTACCAATTATGGGTCGAGGATCACAACCACAAAAAACAGCTACATACCCTAAGTTTCTTGTTCGGTGCAACTACTTGAGGAACAAGTGAAGACAGATCACACAATGGTCTTGTAAGTGCTGAATATGTTGGATGCTCAATAGCCCTGTAAAGTTCAAACAATTACCATGATATCCTTGCAATAATTAAACAAAAGATACTGCCTTAAATTTCATTATTTAATGCATATAGCCTTCCACTAATACACTGTAACAAGAGCCACAGTATAAAAAAATTATAAATTTTTTTAGTGCCACTAAGAAAACCAAAAAAAATAGTATACCATATATAGGAATCTTTGACACAAGTCAAAATATCAAGGTTAGGAGCTCGAGGATGACACCAAGATACCACGCTATGACACGCAAGTTTTGGAACAGGTTTAATTCGCCGTAACTCCTGTAGCAGAGAAGTTAACAAGCATGAAAAGAGAACATCCCCATGCTTTACTACGAAATTTCAATTCACAACTGTTAAAACTTCTCAAGGGACGGTAGAATACCTTAAAAGAGATGGTGTCCCATATAGCCAATGTCTTGTCTGCACCAATTGTAATAAGTTGGGGAGTGCCCCCAATCACTCTAGAAAGCTCTACAGCAACAACTCCACCATCATGTGCCTATTTGATATCATAAAAATGAAAACTCTCCCATCGAAGACGTATAGATAACAAGAAATTTAAGAAAAGAAAGAACCCTATAAACAACATTTATGAAACATTCTGACATTTCACAAGGGAACAGAAACATATCCAATCTCAATACCACCTTATTTTTCTTTTCTTGGAGGGCAATTGAGGTTGCCTGGTAAATATCATACACCAACATCCTAGCTTTATTTTGAGTTTAGACTTTAAAATTAATCAACGAATTATTTTACAGTGTTGACAATTAGCCTTGACGTTGGTGACAAGTTCTCAAGAATCAAAGAGGTAAGCACCTTCAAGCTTAGCTTTGGTACAAGTTCTCGTGAATCTTGACCATGGTCTGCACTCCAAAGTATAAGTAAACCATCACTAGCACCTGAAGCAAGAAGTGCCTGCACTTGAAATAGAAAACAAACAATGAACAAGTATTACATGACAATGAGAAAACATATCCAGTCAAGCTTCAAAGATATGAGCACGTATTTACATGTCCTAACTATAATGAAATAGCATTATTGCAAAATAAATGTTATTCAGTGGTGGAGCTAGAAAGTTAAGTTGGAGAGCTCAAACAAATGACAATATATTTTAATAAATACATTTAAGTTACATGAACTGGAAGCAACAAACAGAGAAACAAATTTATCTAAATATCCCTAAGAGAAGCCTGAAAATTCTTAAATCAATAATCTAGAAATTTATATATTAAAACAAAAAAATGTGTTATTGATCACCTCCTCTTCGAAGAAGCAATTAAATTGGGACTACTAATTAAATTGTCTCAGTCACCAATTGCATTAATTTATGTGCTTTCAATTGCCATTATGTGTCTTGACAGAGCATTCCCATATTAAATTTGCATGTTTGAAAAGGACAAACCCCAATATTGCCATGAAAGATGAAGTATCACATATACATAAGATAACTTGTAAGCAAAGAAATCTTAAAGTTAGTTGTTTGTGAGTAGCGAAAATTGCTCATAAAACCTAGATAGAATTTAACGATTCCGTATGGCTAGTATAACATAAAGCACTTTGACAGGCTACAATTGTAGATTTCATTCATCATCGAATACTACCTCTATCTCAAATTGACTGTCCACTTTCCAAATGGTAAAAAGTTTGAGGAATGTGGTATTTTGTCCCTTACTTTACAACTTTTACCCTTCAAGTGTAATAAAAGTTAGCGGGCCTACTTCAAGTTAGTATTTCAATGAAGGTTAAAATTAAAAATATGCTTTCCATTTTGGGAAAGTGAAAATTATTTGATGTCGGGGTGTTGTAAAGACACCTAGGCGTTGTGAAAGACACCATCGTGACGAGGTTAGAAATCCCACTAAGGTGAATCACCAATCTTGACAAGGTTGAAAACCCCACTAAAGTGAAAAAATAGTCAAAATCCCACTTTGATTGATTAGGCCAAAAATACTAAAAACTTTTTACACTATTGAAAAGAGTCTAGAGAAAATAAGCACTCCTACTTAAGAAAATATTTTTTATTAATTCTCAACTTCAATGTGTATAATAACTATGCCTAAGGGTCCTATTTATAGTATTATAGGCCCATACCTAATAAACCTTTACTTCAAATTGCCTAGTACAACTAAAGTAGTTAATAAAAGATTTAAATAAAATAGATGTTCTATTCTTAAACAGAACATGACTAGCTTAAAATCAAATAATAATTCTTTAAAGTATTAAAAATCTTAATAAAATAAGAAAAGAATTTCAATCTAAATAGAATAGAAAAATAAATCCTAAATCAACTAAAATTAGAAAAACTAAAATAAAATACAATCCTAGATGCTTCTGCGTCATTATTTCTTGAAAACTCGAAAAGGAAAGGTGGACATTCAATTTGAGACCGTAGGAGTATAATAAAGAAACTAAATATTTTTTAGGGGCTCAAACCACCTATGATTCTGAAGTAACTCCCTCTCTGATGGAACCTAAAACTACATATAGATATGTATGTCTATAACGATGTCATCAGTTATCCTGTATTAATTTATACTAAGAGAATTGTGATCCTTTTTGAAGAAAAAGAAGAGATAGGAAATGAAGATGGGTAAGGATGAAATAATATTTGACGTAGCATGGCAAGAAGCCCTTCAATGGTACTCTAACAAAAAGGTGCTAAGATTGTGAAACAAACAAATGCAGGAGAAGTAAAGAGAAGAAAAGAAAGGACATGTCATTATGTTCATTTGTGTCATGCAGATAAACAAAAGTAATGAAAGAAAATGTGACTTAAATTGATACACGCTATAATTAAAATCCTACACACATGAAATACCGTATAGATAAATGATAGATAGATAGATAGTGATAGAGAGAGAGGGAGAGAGAAAGAAGATGGGTAAGGATGAAGTAATTTTTGACACAAGGAAAGAAGCTTTTCCAATGGTACCCTAAGAAAAAGGTACTGCTATTGTGGAATGAATGAATAGCGAAGAAGGAAAGAGAAGAAAATAAATTAGCCATTATATTCATGTGGTTGATTTGACTAAACAAAAGCAATGTAGAAAAAAGTGACTTCAAAGGATATGCCACCCTATAACTAAAGAATTTACATACATAGAAATACACTAGCCACTATTCACTTACCCCCATCACCATCTCTCTCTCTCTCTCTCTCTCCCTTTCTCCCTCTCTCTCCATATACACATGAAAATACCCATTCCTCTATTCAAACCCATATCTCTCTCCCTCCCTCTCCCTCTCCCTCTCTCTCGATCATGATCTCTATTTAGTCATCTATATCTAAAGCACAGCTTAATTCTGTCCCTTTACCATTTCTCCCTTTTAAGTCCTCATAAACCCTTGAATTAAGATAAAGGTCCAAGGAAAGAAATGTGACCACAGAAAATAAATGTACTTTTTTTTTTTTAACTCAAACCCATACAATCATCAACTAGGCAAGTGCCCAAGGTATAAAAGGCATGACCCTTTTACTTCTAAAGATAGAGTAAGACACTTAAACGAAATTTCAAGAAAATAAAAAACTTAATTGGAAGGAGGCTCCAAGATAAGCCCTTTCCAAGCCGAAATTGGACTAAAAGAAAAGCTGTGATCTGCTTGCTATATAAAACTGCCCTAAATTTCCTCTTCTTTTAGACACAACCGAAGCCACATAGACATGAATTTTCTCCTTCCTTCCCTCCTGATCTATATCTTTGCAATTAATCAAGCCAAGTGACTGGTTGACAGAAGATAAAAGGCCCAGCTCTCATCAACAACGACGGCACAATAACAAGAATTGATGATCATCTCCACATCTGATCTCAGCTCTGGTTTTTGAATCACCTTATGTAAATCAGTCAAGTATGAATTTCCAGTGCCACATCAGACATAAATGTCATACCTATACCCAGTTCATGTCATGTCGACATAGCTATGGCACCCAAATTTATCAAATCCATGTAACAACAGAGAACAAAGTATTTCATCAACTATGTATTTTATATCATTTATCAATTATCATTCTTTTTTTTTTTGGGGGCCTGTCTTGCGCTTACATTTTAAAAAATAAATATCCAACAATGACATCAGGGATGGGAACTGCATTAGCCTTATGACAAAAATGTCAACATCATGAAAAACTTATAATTAATTCACATGCATTACTCATGGTTAGGGCAAAATTGTTATTCTTAAACACTAAGTGTTCCCAAAAGACATAATTAGTTACATAGATTTTGCTTTACAACTATGACCTACCTCACCAGAAGAAGCCATGAAAGTCATCAAACAAGAAATTGATCCTTTATGACCCCCGGTGTATCTTCTTACAAGCTGACAAAAAGAAAATGAATATAAAAGAAAAACAAGGTGATGTCATAATAAAATCTACCAGAAAATGAACCAAAAGGGTTAAGCAACTTATTAGGTAGACAAGGACAAAAAAGCAAACATCTAACCTTCCATGTTATCATTGAAAGAACCCTAATAACACCATCTGATCCACCAAAAGCAACAAGAGGACTGTCACCAGCAGACGACCTAGAGAGGAACTCCAGACTGTCAAAAAAAAGAGGGAAAAAAACAGATATCAGTGAATCAATGAATAATAAGGACAGTAGAAGAAAATTGACATGACCATAAGGATAGTTGGCAATCCATGCCTAACAATAAAATGAAAGGGGGAAAAGGATTATAGATACTACAGAAGCTACTTAAAAAGCTAAATAATTTGGTTTAATAAACATGGGTCATAGAAAAAGATATGAAACAAAGCAGGGTTCACAATCAACAAACAGACACAATAAGGGACACTCAGCATACTCAAAAGTGACAAGCACCTTTAATGCACAACAACTTCAGTATCGTCCAAGCACTAGGCAAACACATCCAAGTAAAAGCATTAAGATTTTAGAACACATATAATACTTAATTTTTAATATATATATATTAATGCCTAATAAACTTATAAATATATAGTTTACAAAGCATTTGATAGGGATGAAAAGTACATAAATGTATAATTAAAACGTTTAATACAAGATAGGGAATGCCAGCTACATCATCCACAGCATGCAGTTGGTCAATACTTAAGTCCAGAATTCTTTGGTAATAAACCAAGACTAGAGTTTCATGAAAAATTAACACTATGGTTACCTGCCTTCATATGAAGATAAACTCCAAGTGAAAAAGTGCAGAATAAGATCATGAGGAAATAGTACACATGTAAATAAGCAAGCCCCTTTGGGATTTTATTAGCTATTAGATAAAGGAAAGAAGACCACAACTAACGAATAAAAACCGTCTGCCCCCGTAAATATGCCCCATTTCCTGCTGTGTTAATCCCTCGTTCTCTTGATATTTTTTCTACAACTATAGATTTGGAGCCAATCAGGTATCACCGCGTGTCAAACTGTGTCAGGCGGGAC
The DNA here is from genome assembly GCF_000208745.1 of Theobroma cacao. NCBI lineage: Eukaryota > Viridiplantae > Streptophyta > Magnoliopsida > Malvales > Malvaceae > Theobroma > Theobroma cacao. The sequence continues at coordinate 19,116,254 of NC_030858.1, read as the reverse complement.
ACTCCACGTAACATGCAAAATAATTTAAAAAAAAAGCCGTTTTAAGTTATTTGTAAACAAACCCAGCAAAACCAATACACACAAAGCACAAAACAGTGCCCTTCTCTGTTTTTAGCAGCTGACTGTGGGTTATATAGGAAATCCTCATATGCAGCTCTTCCTTCTTCAGGGAAGGCTGCCCTTATATTTGAGTCTATGATGCTGGAGACATCTGCATACGGTATTGCTTTGTGTCTCTGATGCTGAAAACTTTTGAATACAGTGTTGCTACAGCTGATATAAGGTAGAAGTATGATTAACAGAAGTAAAGTGGGGTTATGCTGCTTAATGATTGATAGGAAGCTTACGGTTTCTGTTTTATGCTTAGAGCATATTGGGATTGAGTTCAGGTGATTCATCTTTCTGCTGGTTGTGATTAAGGGAAGAAGCTCTAACAAAACTCCTGGTTTTAGGATCCAAGTACACCCCCTAGGTCATCGATGAAATGCCCATAAGGATGACAGGCACTTTTATGTTATGTCATCCTTACTTTCCTTTTATTTTTGTTTGTTTGCCTGCGTATTTTTATAGACTCACCATTTTGGAAATTGACCCAGCAAGGCACTAGTTGATTCAACAAAACTTTTGAGTTTGAATATATTGTTCAGTTTGTTCAAAGATAAGGATTTGTTCACAAATAACTTAAAATGGCTTTTATTTATTATTATTTTCTATGCTACATCACAAGCAAGGATTAACAGGGCAGCGAATGGGGCATATATACGGGGCAGACAATATTTATTCCCCAACTAACATAGATAATTCTAGATTGAAATTAGTATTAACTATACATATTAGATGTGAACGGTTTAATGTTTATAGCTTTGTTCATATCTTAAATTCTCATGGCTAGAAGGTGGAACTTGTATCATATCTTGCCTTTGAAATAACAACAGCTCAATTAAATCTATGTATAGTGCTTCTCATGGTCAAAGCAATCAGAGCATGTGTTTCAGCAGGTAAGTTCCAATCATTTTTCAACTTGATTCATGATTTGATTCAATTAACAGGAAATTGCTAGGCTTTAGTAAACATATGCAGATACATGCAGAAAGGAGGAAAAACTAGAACAAAACAAATGAAATGATACAAGCTATACTAGTAGAATTAAGAGCTTACAAATAGATATGATCTACACAATGTTGGAGCAGACACCGTCAAAGAAATGAATGGTCGGTTAAAAAAAATGGGGACTCTTCTAATAATGTAGAAGAACAATTGATGTTTGATGATGATGCTTGAATGTGCTGTAGCAGCAAGGATTGTTGGGTCTTGGTGTCAAAATAAGGAATACTCGATATAACCATATAAATCAGAATCATGATAAGTGGCTTTAACTTCTTTTTTTTGGCACATGTGATTTTGAGCTACAATGGGAGGTAACCCTCTTCCATTCCATAACCCAACCCCCCCATCCCAAGATTCTAACCCAAGACCATCACGTTGGAGTCTCAAGTTCTAACCAGTAAAGTGTCCCAATATGATGTTAGAAATATATTAAAGGGGAAAATATAGAAAAATATCAAATTGGTGGAGATGGAAATGGAAGTGAAGGAAACTTAAAAGTACAAATTGATGATGATTTAAAATTCCATGGTTCATTAACTAAAGTTTTGTATTATAAGTAGGGTATATATGATGAATATATCATTCAAAGAAGACCAAAGATGCGACAAAAGCAAGCTTTTGTTTCCGCTTTTGATATACAAACGTACATAACTTATGTATGTACAGATACATAACCATATATGAGTACCGATTTTCAATTGTTAGACCCTTTGATATCTTATCTACAACTCATAATTGATTAAACCACCCATTGGATTCATATTTTATTCATGCATGTCAATATTCAAATTGGTTGAGCACTCGAGCATTTGGCTCATTGATTGGCATATGATCCCCCTGCTTAAAGAGCAAGATTCCAATCCCCCTTTCCCCAATTATAAAAAAAATATATATATTCAAATTGGTTGAGGATCTCTAAATATTTCATTAAGTCAAAATAGTTACAACCTTTAAGTACAAACAGTTAAAAGCAGTATCTACGATGGAACTATAATGAACACCAGATTGTCTTAAAAATTGGCATGCATAATGTGCACGATTAGACTATTAAATCAAAAAACCAATTTCCTAAAATTAAAATTATGGAGTGGTGGAGAACACATTAAGTTTGCACCAATGTAACTTGAATCCTACTCTCCGAAGCACAAAAATAAGCTCCTAAGCTGGCCTGAGTGTGTCACGTACTAATTCTAAAAAGCGACCAAAATATACATAAAACAAAGAAAATTCTATGTACTATATGTAGTAATCTTAAAATTCATGAGTTTGTTGATAAATATTAAAGAGTTTGCTCATTATGTCTATTAGCATGTTCCAAAGATCCAACATTATCATAATTAATTAATAGTTGTCATCATACACTAGCTCAGTGTTTTCCTTAACTTTCATTTTCAATAAAAATCTGTGCCTGGATTCTATTCCCCTTTTCTTTATTCTTCTAAGTGCCCGTTTGGCCTTGTTTATTTTTAGCTTATCTACTGCTTAAAAGCAGAAGCTGAGCCAAATAAGATTTCGTGAAAAGCTCTTAAAAAAATACCTTTTTTAAAAAAAATAAAATCTAAAAAAAAAAAGCTTTAAAAAAAGCTCCAAATAGGAGCTTCTCTTCTCTTTTGTTTTTAAAAACACGGCAACTTATTAAGAGAGTTATTTTTTCCCAAAAAGATCCTCTCAAAAAATACTCCCTCCCTCTGTCCTTATCGATCTCCCTCTCCTCTCTCATTTTCTGCAAATCATCATTCTAAGGTTTTTTTGGTTCTTACAAAAATTAAGAGAAAAGAAGATCTAAAATTCAAAACTGCATTCAGGTATTATTTCTTTTTCTTCTTTCTATTTTGTTTTTCATTTTACTTTCTATCATTTTCTTTTTACTTTGAAGGCTCTCTTTATTAGTTGATATTTCACAGTTTATTGTTTGATATAACAATTACGTGATGTTTATTTATTCTTAACTTTTTCATGGAGCATATAATATTTGATGATTATGATTGAAATAATTAATTAACTAGGTCAATGGTTGTTGAGATAAATTTGATGAAAATTGAGATAATATTTTTTGATTATGATTGTTGAGATAATATTGTTCATGGAGGTGAACTTTGTTAGTAAGAACATCAATAGCTAAACGTGATTTATCTGAATTATTACTACCACCTTAGACTTCTTTTATTCTTTTTTGGGTTCTCCTCCATTGTTAGGGTTAAAGGTTCTAGTAATTGACTCACTGCTTTCTTTCATCTCTCATTTTTTTTTTTATTTGATTCAATTTTTTCCTTTGCATTGATGGAAAATAGAAATCGTTAACTTATGGGTTACTTATAAATTATTTGTGGAACTCTTTTTTTATGATTTATTATTAATTATAAACTTTATGTTATATAAAAAACCTTTTATAGTTTCAAAAATTTATTTTAAATAGATAAAAAAATAACGTTAATTTTTTTTATTTTGAATAAAGAAATTCGTGATTAATAAAAAGTTATTTATTAAATACCTTTTATGGTAATTTTAACTAAAATTAGAGTTTATAAAAGTTAGTTTGCCAAACAGCTGAACTATAAAAAAGAGCTTATAAAAAGTAAATTACCAAACAACTTTAGCTTGATTTTAAAAGCTATTATTTTTCATAAGAGCTTTATAATAGCTTATAAGTTAAAAAAAAAACAAAACTAGGCCAAACATGCTCTAAAAAGAGTTTTGTCCTTTTCTAGACATTATAAAGATAGAGCTAATAAAAAAATAAAAAACCAAAAGGAAAGAGTCAAAAATGTCTTTTATGTGCCCCTCGCCTTTCTAGGCACAAAACGCATGCACTTGACCTAAGGCACCTTGCTTGACTAGGTACAAGTGTTTCAATTGTAGAAGGCAAATCAACATAAGTGCCTCATACCCCATCAAGCAAGGTGCCTCTAATCAAGTGCATATCTTTTGTGCCTAGAAAGGCAAAGGGCCCATAAAAGGCATGCTTCAATTTAGAGTGTACGTGCACACACACACACACGCGCATTAAGAAACTAGCAGTTGCTTCACTCAAGTGACACTTTTTTGCATCTTGTTCCTTGAGTATTAAAAAGTTACTAGTGCCTGGAGCATGCCTTGTGCCCTTGACTACAATGGCTCTCATATGCCAATCCAATCAAATTTCATTTTCCATACCTTGTCCCTGAACATTATTCACTTTCACATTTTGGATATGATTATAGACCATTACACTAGGTGAAGATATCGCTTATCAAAAAAAAAAAACTAGATGAAGATATACTTCAAGGACTCAATTGCATTTCTGATAGTTAGTATGGGAGAAGCTTAATGATTAAAAAGAACAAAAACTAATTATACAGTGTAAGAAAGGACAAACTACCAGACCCTAGCTCCACAAAATTGATGCCAAGTACAGCAAACGACTAGTGATGGAAAATACATGAGCCACCCATGCAGTGACAAAATTATCGACTTTTGTGACACATGACTTGTCAAAGGGGACTAATTTTGCATTTGTTAACAAGCTTTCCTTCAAATCTAAAAAAAATTTAAATTAGATAAACTAACACAACCTTGTGAATTCAACTTGATAATTTTAACAGCCTCCTATGGAAAGGTACTACCAAACAAAATCCAAAGGCTAAAGATGAATGGGTAATTTTCACTACAAATCCAACTCTGTAGTGTTGAAGGAAGCTTAAAAATCTTTATCCATAGTGAAGATAATTTTCCAAAGTGCAGTAAAAACCACAAAGACAATGATTAATCTATGAAAAAAAAAAGAATCTGAAGAGCTACTTCAACATTAAAATAACTAACCAGTTGTTGGGATTAACTATTGAAGAGAATTTCACATTCCAACAGATGTATACATCAACAAAGAAAAATGGTAATAACAACGTTATGAAACAGTAATCTTATGAGAGAGATGGTACCACGAGTTCATGTTGAAGCAGATCTTACAATTGCAATTCTATCTACCCAGAGCTTAAAACTTGAATCCTAATATTCTACGTATGCAAACCCAATTCTTATTTATATAAAGCTTTTCCACAAATTCCTTAAAATTTCATTTTGCTATTCTTATTTCAGATTTCTAACTTTCAAAGGGATATTATGCCCTTTGCTTTACCTCTTAACGTCACCAAAATCCAAATGACAGAAGAATAAGCAGGACAAAATTATTGCTTTTCCAATGATAAAAAAAAAAAAAAAAAGCAATCAGAAGTTAAAGAAAGGCAGTGGCAGCAGCAGCCAAACTGGGAAAGAAAACAAATGTAATCAAAATGCTATGCTGGTCATCCAAGTATATCAATAGATGAATGCATTAGCAGTTAAAGCCAGCAGACAAAAAGGAGTTAGAAGCTTCAATTCTTGAATTTGGGCTCAGCAAGAATATATGGAGTACAAAAGATATGGCAATGGAGCTGATGTTTCAAAAAAGATCAAATGAAAGACGACAGACTCACCAGAGAAGAGACTTGTTGTCAAGCTCTTGTTTGGGTACATCACGGCCACGCATTGTAACCAAGTCCAAAAAGATGGCTTTATTTTCACAGCAAATGACAAGAAAATGCCGCCCTTTTGTTGATGGAGCCGGAGAAGCAAAAGCAGAAGTAAGATGATTGACAGCAGTGGGAGCCTCCGCAGCCGCAGAACGGTTGCGCCAAAGCTGCCAAAACCTCACGTCGTCATCGAAAAAGGTCACCTGCTTAACACTTTGAACAAAACAAGTATAGAAAAAGGTCGAAATTTCAGACTTTGGTAAAATCAGATTTGAAGAAAGAAAAAAAAAAGGGTAATAATTAATAATGTACTGCTACTAATTAATTACCTCCCTCCGCGGATGGCCTCTGTAGGTTTCCCTTTGGGCTCTGTTATGTGCAAATTATTGAAAAATGTCAAACAAATGAATAGGAAAAAGAAAAAGAAAGAAATCAGAAGGGAGAATTAGATTTCGAACCAGATTCGCCCTCAGCAAGCTTCTCCAATTTGGCACCAACAAGACGTCTCTGGTCGACCCCACCGGCCTTGAGCTCGTAAATGACCTGGCGATGTTCCCAGTTCCAAACGGAGACATGATCGGAGGCATCGGCGGTTACCAACCATGGATGCGTCGGATGCACCGCTATCTTCACTATCTTCTCATTCGTCGCTCGAAATGCCCTCAGCCGTAGCATTTCTCCCCCGATCTGATCTGATCTGATTGTAAAACAACGCTTTTACTATTCAATTGCAACTCGCAAGTGCAACCGACGAATCTGGAATCCCAATTACAATTTCGCGTCTCATCCAGATCCACCCACTCTCAGCTGACTCTTGTTCCTGCTGGTTTCAAATTTGCCCGCACCAAGCAGCGGTTTTTCTTTTTTTTTTTCTTTATTTTTTTAAAAAACTTTTTTTCTTTTTCTATTTTTCTTTTTCAGAAGGAAATAAAAATAATACATATTGGCGATAGGCTTACCTTTTTTAGATAAATATTTCACTCTCTTTGTGATAGAAAAAACTTATCTTATAAATTTTCTTTTATACACACAATAATTTTATTACTTTTGTTATTATAGAGCGGCTATTAGAGTCCCTCATAAAAAATTACAAGTTTCGAAATTCTTTGATTGTTGATGGTACGTCAAGAATGAAGAGAAAGAAAAAAGAGTTTTTTTTTTTTTGACTTACAAAAGAATTCACATTTTTTTTATTGTGTATTAAAATAAGTACGTCTGTTCACTATTCATAAACGTATTAGGAATATAGAGATAGGTTATTATATTTAAATTTAAACAAATCAAATTTAAATATAATTAATTCTTATCTAAATTTGAACAAATTAAATTTAAATATAATGGATTGATAATTTAAATTTAAATAAATTAAATTTATATTTATATCATATCTCAAACATTTATTTTTAATTATTCAATTAAGAAATATTAGAATAATATCTAATATTAATTAATTGAATATCAGTTAATTATCCACAAATAATTAATAAAGTTGCATGTTGTCTGGACGCATCACATTTAAATGTGGCATCTTCAACTCATATACATTGGCATCAACTTATACCATTCTCAATTTAACTCATTCTCATTCATTATCATACAAAGAAAATGGAACGTGCGACCAACTAGAAAATAAAGGTACTAGTGAGCAGTGAGATATTAAGTTACCATCTTACTAACATAACATCGCTTGAGTTCTCGTCATACCCCAAATCATTTTAATCACATAAGATTTTGCACCTCTAATCCCTCATACACATAAGAGCTATGCAGAATCTCTTTATGTGTCTAAACTCATAGTTATATCTAACAACTAATGTTTTTATAACTGCACAGGCAATAAGTTATAGACCATGTATGTGAAATGTATAATGACTCTTCCTTGGATACTCATGTCAATCCATTAAGATCTTACTGCTTTCCTAGTCATGTTCCACTAGATCGTATCATTTTTTACCCTTGGAAATCATGCTAAAGTAGCAACACCAAATCTCAACTTCATATCATAGATCCAAGTCCCAAAGGGTATAAAATTTGGACTGCATAGGTCCTTAGAGCTCGCACAGTGATGAAGCAAGGATCATTCAATCATTCTTTTCCATCAGTCGACTAATAACACATATAGTATGAAATGTACATTATGGTGGATCTTCCATTTAAGGTTTGTCATGTCAAAACCACCATACGGATCTTGATCCAATCCCTACAAAAAGGATTGACTTGAATCCCCTAAGATTCAAATCCGATTGTCACTAACTCCATGGAATGTGGATAATCTCCATGCTTGACTCTTACAAGCCTCAACTTGACTCTAAGTCAAGGTGACATTGCTAAGATCCTTGCTTACAACTCATGTGACAAGGAGATCACAAAACGTTTGGTACCTTGTGATCGTTTAAGTCTCATCCTACACACTACAAAAGCGTTAGGGCGATTATCCCGTGTGAGAGGAATAATCTATAAAGCTAGGTGACAATAATTACCTTAGATATGTGCCCTAATTAATTAACAACATTTGATCAAATGATTCAAAATAGACTTAATTTATTAATTGTTCAAAAACAATAGTACATGAATATCAAATGCGTAATAACCCTAAACCCCTAATATGCTTTTGAAATGCATTTCTAGCAATAGGTTTAGTGAATGGGTCTGCTAACATATTAGTTGTGGAAAGGTACTTCAACACAACAAGACCTTGTGCAAGGATGTCACAAATGTGGTGATAACGAGTATCAATGTGTTTGGTTTTTCCATGATACTCAGGATCTTTTGTATATTCTATGGCAGTTGTGTTGTCACAATAAGGTACAACAACTTCACCAAGATGCCTAATAATGTTTAAGCTTTGCAAGAATCTCCTTAACCAAACCACCTCTTATACTGCAGCACGGCATGCTACATACTCTGCTTCTATAGTAAATAGAGCAATACAAAGCTGCTTTTTGCTACTCCAAGAGATAGCTTCGCCTCCAAGTATAAAAGCATATCTTGAAGTAGACTTTCTATCATCTTTATCACCGGCGTGATCAACATCGCTATATCCGACTAATTTTAGATTTCCACCTTGATAGCATAAAGCCAAATTAGTGGTTCCTCTTAGATACCGTAGTATCCTTTTTGTTGGCTCTATTAGTTTTTGATGATAATAAAACATTCTCATTCATTTGTGTCTAATATTTCTACTTGGGTGTGCAGGACAAGAATTGTATGCCAATGATAAATAAATTATTCCAAGGGACATATCAAAAATTATATGTATAAAAAGCCACAATTAATAAACAAAACAGAAGCCTTTTAGTTGGATAATGAAGGGTATTAGTCAGCTAAAATTCAAATTAGAAGTTGGTGGGCTCAAGAGTATTGACAAACAGAAAAGACTTAGTCAACCAAGAAATGGGTTAGTCGACTAAGAGTCTACTGCTAGAAATCTGGACTTTAAGACAAAACCAACTTAATCGACCAAAAAGTAAGTTAGTCGACTAAGAGTCTACTGCTAGAAATTTGGACTTCAAGACAAAAACAACTTAATCGACTAAGAAAGAAGTTAGTAGACTAAGTGCTCACTGCTAGAAACTGGGATCAGAAAACGGAAACGACTTAGTCGACTAAGAGCGCAGTTAGTCAACTAAGATCATTTTGTCAGAAAATTTGAATTGAGCATTAGAAGACAGATTAATAGCCAGAACTGCCACCAAACTGTTTCCAGCGGTCAAAAAACTGCCTAACACCTATCAGAGTTGATTTTCCAAGTATTTAAGAGGCTTCCAACAGCTAGAAAAGCAATTAAGGCTTCCAAGAACAAAAAGAGCTAAAAAACCAGCAAAAACTCTCTGCATTCTTTGCACTTCACGCCTATTCTTGTAAAAGATTCAAGCACTTCACTTTGTACCACTTAGATCAAGTCAGTGATAATAAGTACACATTTATTTCTCTTCTCCTTGTATGCTTAGAGTGTGCGAGACACTCTAAGGGAATTTATTCAAGCTTAGATTGCTTGATTGAGTGTATAGGTTCTAACTTAGCCTAGAAATGTTAGTTGTTGGGTTTTGGTTGATCTTGGTAAAAATCATTGTGAAAGGTTTTGGCTGAGCCTAGTAAAAGCCATTGTAAAAGCTTGGTGAAAGCTTGAGAATTTCACCGTTCATAGTGATTGGTTTGGAAAATCCTTGGTTGAACAATCAAGGTAGTGGATGTAGGTTTTAGACCGAACCACTATAAATTCTTGTGTGATTGTCTGTTTTGTTTTTAGTTTTTCATTCATCTTTAAATCTTTCTTTTATCTTGCATTTGTCTCCAATTAGAAGTCAATTTTAGTAAGAGCCAAAAAGTGTTATTCACCCCCTCTAGCACATTTATTTGGGACCAACAAGTGGTATCAGAGCAAGTTCCCTATTCTTAAGGTCTAACACCCTTTGAGAAGATCTAAATGGCTATTCAAAAATCAATAGTTGCTGAAGGACAGTCCACAAATAGACCACCTATGTTTGATGGCTCAAACTAACTATATTGGAGTATTAGAATGTCAATATACATTAGAGAAATAGATTATGAGATGTGGGATATCATAACTGATGGTCCCTTTATTCCTTCAACCTTAAATGTTGTAACTAACAAGATGATTGCTAAGCTAAGGTCTGAATGGACCGAAGTTGAAACCAAAAGAGTCCAAACCAACTTTAAGGCAATTAATACACTGTATTGTGCCTTAACTCCCACTGAATTCAATAAAATATCAAGTTGTACCACGTATAAACAAGTGTGGGATAAATTTAAGATTATTCATGAAGGGACTTCACAAGTTAAGGAGTCTAAGATAGCCTTCTTAACTCACAATTATGAGATGTTTAAGATGGAACCTGGTGAAGATATCACTAGCATGTTAGATAGATTCACAAACATCACAAACAAATTAAGTCAGCTAGGTAAACCAATTCCTGAGCATGAAATCATTAAAAGACTTCTTAAAAGCCTACCAAAAAATTGGAAGCCAAAGGTGACTGCCATCCGTGAAGCCAAGGACTTAAATGTTATAACTCTGGATGAAATTTGTGGTTCTCTTCTTACTCACAAGCTGGAACTCAAGGAAGAAGAAGAAGAAGACAAGAGGGAAGCAAAAGAAAAGAAGAAAAGTATTGCTTTAAAAGCAAACATCCTTGAAGAAGAGTTAGACAATTTATCTTGTAATGATGATGAGGAGCTTGCTATGGTTGCAAGAAGGTTCAGAAAGCTTATGGACCAAAGAAACCGGAGATTGGCTAGAAGAGGGTATTGAGAAGAGCAAGGCTCTTCATGGAAAACTAAAAATAAAAATGAGTCCAATAAGAAGGAAGAGCTTATATGCTTTGAATGCAAGAAGCCATGACACTTCAGGTCAGAATGCCCCTTATTGAAGGAAGAAACGCTAAAGAAAAATAGAAAATCGAAGAAGGCAATGGTGGTTGCAACCTGGTCAGATAGTGATACCTCAAGTTCTAATGATGAAGAAGAAAAAATGGAAGAAAAAGCTAATCTATGTCTGATGGCAAAAGATGATGAATCTGAAGTATCTCCATCTCCTTGTGATATTTCAATTGATGAATTACAAGAGGAGTATGAATGTATTTATGATGAGTTTGAGAAACTTGAATCTAAATATAAAACTTTGAAAAGAAAAACTGCATCTCTTGAGACTTATTTGCAAAAGATAAAACATGACTTTTTCGAGCAAAAAAATTTTCTGCAAATTGAATTAGAACATTCAAAAACAGATTTTGAAACGCTAAAGTTAGAATTGGAAAACAAAACAAAAGCCTTGCAGAAGGCAATTGAAGAAAATGCCAATCTTAAAAGTTTGATGAAAGAAACATAAAGGAGGAACACATACTTTAAGAAAAATTCTGATAATGCCTCATCTATATGTTACAATTGTGAAAATTTTGGACATTTATCTTATGACTACTATATAGATAGAAATGTACAGAAAACAAGAAAAATTTGGGTTTCAAAAGGATCCTATATTGCAGCTAATCTTTAAGGACCCATCAAAGTATGGGTACCTATTAAGAAAAACTGAAAATCTGTTTTGTAGGTTGAGCTGAATCTAAAAGACACATGTTCAAGAGCTCAACTAAAGGAGAAGGAACCATGGTTTATGGACAGTGGCTGCTCAAGGCACATGACTAGAAACAAAATGCTATTTGCTTAGCTGGACAAGAAAAAGGGAGGTACCGTTTCCTTTAGTGATGATTCAAAAGGTAGAATTTGTGGTATTGGAACCATTGGTAAGAACTCTCAAGCTCGATTAGTCATGTGTTGTTGGTTAAAGGTTTGAAACACAATTTACTAAGTATCAGCCAACTATGTCATAAAGGTTTTAAGGTATGCTTTGACTCAAATAAATGTGAAGTGATAGATATAAGTACTAATAAAGTTTCATTTATAAGAAAAAGAATTAAGAATATGTATGTTATATTTCTTGAAGATCTTGAAGTGAATTGTGAAACATGTCTTATAGCTAATGTTGAAAATGATGGTTAGTTATGGCATAGGAGACTTGGTCATGTAAGCATGCATACCATTTCAAAATTGATAAGAAAAAATCTAGTTATAAGATTGCTTGAACTTAAATTTGAATATGATCAAATTTGTGATGCATGTCAACTAGGAAAACAAGTTAGAACATCTTTCAAAAGTATGAAGAATGTGTGAACCTCTAGACCACTAGAATTGCTACACATTGATTTATTTGGGCCAATTAGTACAACTAGTCTGGAGGAAAATCATATGGCTTTGTGATAGTTGATGACTACTCTAGGTATACTTGGGTCTACTTCCTTACTCATAAGAATGATACACTACCAGCATTTTATAAATCATTATAGGAAAGTTGAAAATGAAAAAGGACTTGTCATAATTAGTATTAGGAGTGATCATGGTGGTGAGTTTGAAGGAAATGAATTTAAAAACTTTTGCAATGAAAAAGAGTTGGATCATAATTTTTCTACACCTAGAATACCCCAGCAAAATGGAGTTGTAGAAAGGAAAAACCAAACCCTAAAAGAAATGGCTAGAAATATGTTGTGTGAAAATAATTTATCAAAATATTTTTGAGCAGAAGCTGTCAACACAGCAGCATATATCCTTAATAGAGTCTCAATTAGAGCCATGATATCAAAGACTCCATATGAACTTTACAAAGGTAGAAAACCAAATATCTCTCATCTTAGCAGTTTTGGTTGTAAATGTCTTATATTGAATAATGGAAAATATTCTTTAGGAAAGTTTGATGCAAAGAGTGATGAGGTAATATTTTTAAGATACGCATTAAACTCAAAAGCCTATAGAGTTTTTAACAAAAGAACCTTAACTGTTGAAGAATCGATTCATGTAGTTTTTGATGAATCAAATGCCTTGCAAAAGGAAATTCCTAATGATGAAGATGATACGGATGATCTTGAAAAACTGATGGAAGAAATGAATTTAGATGACAAGAAAAATAGTGAAGAAAAGTCCCTAGGAAGAGAAATAGAATCTCTATCAAGCCCGACTCTATAATATGTTTATTATGCCATTCCTACATAAGAATGCATGTTTGCTTATTTGGGTACCTCGAAAATTATTAAAAGACGATAATGTACCAAATGGTACAATTAAGTTGAATTAAGCCTCGAACTAGTCCAAATAGAGATTTTAAGATGCAATTGAGAATTTTAAAACCCCAAAATGACTTAAAATGGTGATTCGGAGTTCGAGGACCGATTTAGAGTCAAATTAGAATTTTCATAACGTAATGGCAAAATGGTCATTTTGCTACCTGAAGTTAAAATTGGAATGTTGGAAGAAGTTTTTTTTTACCAAGAATGACCATTTAGAACATAATTTGAGTTTGAGAGGTGAAAAATTTTAATTCCGGCATTTTTTTGAGGATAAAGGTAAAATAATCATTTTGCCACCATAGGTGTAAAATTGTAATTTTACACCACCCAACACTTGTCATGCCCATGGATTTCAGCCATTAGCATTTTATATCATGGATAATTGAAGGATTTTATGTGGTGGTAGAAGAAAGCTTAATTATTAAGTTTTTAAACATGGACCAATAACATGGTGACAAGTGTCAAGCTTGGATTATTTTATTATTTGGCTTTAAACATCAGCCCATAACCCTCCTAACTCATTTATCTTGGTCTGCCAAAGAGAGAAAAAGAGAAAAAAGGAAGAACAAAAACCATAGAGAGAAAAATTCAAAGGGAAATTGTTGATTTTCAAGGAATCAAGCCATTAAAGGTAAAATTTCTTAATGCTAGCTTGTGATCTACCTTTTCTATGCATTATTTTGCATTTTTCATGGTTGAATCACAAGATATCATGAAGGATAGTGTGTTGATCAACCCTTAGGAGAGAGAATTTGATGATGAATTTAGTTAGAAAACATGTTATTCTAGTGTTTTTAGTTGTTTGGTGATGTGTAGTATGAAAAGCAAATAAGAAAAATTCATGTTCTTACATCACCTTCATTGGCAGAATATTCCATGTGGAATATTGATGATGAATTTGATTGAATTTCAAGTGATTTGATTAGGAATGAATGATTTATGGTGTGAGAATCAAGCATGAAAAATTATATTGTTAGTGCACTCACCATGGCCGAATTTTTCAAGAGAAAATGTGAGGATGATTTTGCCACATTTCAAGTTATTTAAATTGTGTTTAATGATTTGGAGTATTGGGAGAGAAATGAAATTGTTTGGAGTTGAATTGGACGTATTGGCCAATTAATCGGGTGATAGATCGAATTAGGCCAATACCATTTTATTTAGGTACATAATTGAATTTATATTGAACACCGTATTTAGATAGTTACTCGAGTATTTCACATCCCATTTCATGCATTAGTAAAGCCTGAATTGGTTTTACAACGGTTTAACACAAATGTAACAAATTGCTTATTGTGCATTATGTCAAGGTGGTGAGCATTCTGGCAAGAGGAAAGGGGTAGTATCTAAGGATCAAGAATCAAAGTATCCCGAATTCGATTCCCATTACAATGAGTAACCTTATTATCGTCTTAATTATCTAAAGTAGTTTTTATTCATTTTTGTGATTTGATGGAAAAATGAGTTTAAATAGTAAATCTTTATGTTTTATAAGCAAAATGTGATTAAATGAAATGATTTTATAAATTGTCTTGAAATTGAATGATGGTTTTGAAAATGGAGTAATTGGAGACTACTTGCTGTATTGTAAATTATGTTTTGAATTGAATGGCTTATGATAATGTGGGCATGAATGGCTGGATGGTTTTGAAAACACAATTTATAATACAAGCAGGCAGTCTCCAATTACTCTATTTTCAAAACCAGTATTCAATTTTTCAAAAAATTTATAAAATCATTTTATAAAATCACAATTTCTCCTAAAACATAGCAATTTACCATTTAAACTCATTTCTATAAAATCATACAATTGTATAAAACTACTTTAGATAATTAAGACGATAATAAGTTTTCTCACAGTTTTAGGAGTCGATGTACTCCTAATCCCAGTCTCCAAGTACAATCTCTGTACTTTTACCAGTGTAATTTACTCACCACCTATCCATAATGTACAATACATAATTCTCCACATTAATGCTTGACCATTATAAAATCAATTCAGGCTCGATGTATATGCATGATATGATATGCAACTTATACGACTACCGTTTAAATGCGGTGCTGACCTAATTCGGCCTATTACCCGATTAAGTGACAATTGTGTCCGATTTCGCTCCAAATTGCTTCATTTCATTTCTAATATTTCAATTCATTAAATACAATTCCAATAATCTAAAATTCAGCCTAACAACCCTCATAATTCTTCTTGAAAATTTCAGCCATTGTGGTGCACTATCACTAAAAATTTTCCCATTCCATTTTCTCACCATAAATAATCATTTCATCAATTTTTCAACCAATTCACTTGATCGCAAAATCAATTCATTACTTCTACACTTCACATAGGGTTCGGCCATTGAAGGTTCATGGGGAAAATGGATTATTTTCTTGTTGTTTTGTTTCTAAATATGCTAAACTAACTAAAAACACTAACATAACTTAGAATCAAATCAATCTAACATCTTTTTCTCTCCATTCCCATTTTGACCAGCCATGAATTCATCATGAAAACATGTAATTTAACCATGGAAAATAAGGGGAAATGCTTAAGGAAAATAGATTTCAAGCTTAAGTTGAAAAATCTTACATTTTTCACTTGTTTTCCTTGATTTTCCACACTTTTTCTCTTGAAATTCTTCACCTAGAGTTTGTTCTTCCTTTCTTTCCCTCTCTTCCTTGCTTGGCTGAATATTTGGAGAGATAATGGGCTGATTTATGCTGATTTTTAAGTTAAATAATAAAATATCCTAAGCTTGACACATGGCATGTTTTCATTGGTTCATTTTTAAAACTTTAAACATTTTTAAACCTTTTATCTCCACCACATGATTAGTCAAAGGTCAAAATGAGGATAAGGGAAGACCATGTGCTGGACAAATGTCTTGGTGGTGGAAAATTACAATTTTGCCCCTGTAGTGGTAAAATTACCATTTTACCCCTATGCTCTGAAAAATGTCAGGATTACAATTTTTCACTTCTCAACCTCAAATCATACTCTAATGCTCAAATCATACTCCAATAAGTCAAATGGGGCCAATAATTTTTTTTTAAAATTCTCATTTTATCCCCAAGTGGCAAATGACCATTTTGCCCCTAGATAGTGAAAATTTTGGTTTGACTCCAAATTGATCCTCGAACTCCGAATTACCATTTTGAGTCATCCCTGGACTGTGAAACTCTTAATTTCACCTTAAAATTCCTATTTGAACTAGTTCGAGGCTTAATCAACTTAATGATACTATTAGGGGCAATATCATCTTTTAATGATTTCTCAAACTTCCTAAATATGCAACCATTTTAGTGAGCATGTAAATGGCATCGTAATTATTTTATAGAACAGGGTTTGGCACCTTTTCTCTAAAATAGTTGCTCGTCGTCCTTTCCTAAAAGCCTTAAAAAAGGATCCTTTAAATAAGCTCCAAAAACCCTAATTTCCTAAATCTTGCAAAACATTTTATTTTTGGAAAATTTATTGGTTCTACGACACTGCCTTTCTTGGCTATGGCCTCACTTGTAACGCTTCGGCCTTTTACTCTTGAGTGGCACTATGGGGATGTACATTCAACCATTGCTGCAACCACACTATCCTCAGTGCCACAACCTTGGCCTCCTTGGCACCGCAGCCTTGAGCAGCTCAAGGTCGCAACTTTTATTCCATGTGTTGCCTTGTGCAGAACTATAACAGCCTAGCCTATTCCAACATGATTTCATATTGATCTAATCCAAAATGGGTAAAATGGTAAACATAAAAGTTATAGCCCTATCTCTAATCTATCCAATAGATTAAGAAGTGCATCAATTTGACTTCTGTAGCTCAATTTAACCTTGAAATATGACAACATGTATAAATTGAGCCATCACCATACTTGTGTGATTTTTCATCAAATTAACCTTTCTCATCAAATTTCTTACAAAAACAATAAGAGAAATCAACAATAACTATTCTTAAAGTAATTTAAAGCAAAATAAAGTAAAATTGAACTAAAATAACTTAAATTAAACTACTCAACATGTAATTAAACTTAATTAAGAAAAACACCTAACATACTAGAATTCGAACCTAAAATCTCAAAGACCTAGCTACTTAAGCCTCTAAAATGTGTCAAAATAACTCTATATAATAGAGTTATCACACCTCCAAACTTAAGATTTTGCTAGTCCTCAAGCAAAACATAAAATAAAATGCAACAACCTAAATGAAGAAAACACTTAATTAGAAATCAATTACACCAACTCATTGATTACCTTTAATATCCTCGAAAGTTAATCCATATTCTCAACTTTAAGCAACACACAAATATTATTCAAGCTCACATTTCAATTCAAATGCAAGTTTATTGTTAAGTGGATTTCCCTATGTGTGTGTAATCTTTTCACCTTGAACATTATATAATTTGAATAAGTTTATATGCATGCAAAATTCAAATTATTATTAAAGTTCCATAGGTTTCGTTTTCATCCCTCTCTCCACTAATGTAGACTAATACTAAGTTAAAAATCAAAAGGACTTTAATGAGCTTGTAATATATGGCTAGGGTTAAGGTAGGATATGGAATAATATGTAGCTCAAATCACCCTAAGCACATAGCCATTCTAGGACTTATTTAAAGCTTTATTTTCCTTCGCCTAATATACCCTTTTTTCATCAAATTTTTCTTGTGTTCAACACTTCAACTTTTTCTTTTCTTTCTTTCTGATAACTCTATGATATAAATTGGATTTAATTTTGATATTAAGTTAGCTTAGTCTTGTAGTAATGTATAGAAATTAATTAGGTTTTACTTAATTATTTTAAGTTAGTTAATTAGACGAGTCAATCTAATCTTAGAGAATTTTGTGCCTAAATTGGTGTTTATGTGCCTAAGATATGTTATTATTGATTAATTTGTTGATATCGTAGGTATGAAATTAAAAGAGAGAAAAGTTGTCAAGTTGGGTGTAGACCTTCACTGCATGTGTCTCAATATTTCAACCATAACTTTTGCTACAAAACTCCAAATAAGGTGATTATTAGATCATTAGAAAGCTAAGAGAAAACACTATAACTTTCACGTTTTCCAATTTGCCTAGTTCTGATCGGGAAGTGGTTTAAATCTTTGTCAAATTTGAAAAACTACATTAGAAATGTGGACAATAATATAGGATATTCAGAGCTGTGGCTTTAGATGATGAGGGCTGCGACGCTCAAAGGAAATCATGTAGAATCCTTTTCAGATTAAATTTCTTTCTTGGCATGAACTTGGACCCTATGTAAGAAACCTTTTAGAGGCACGAAACACTAGATTTAGAGTTGAGAATAAACCACGAAATCATTGAAAAAAGTCTCATTGAAGTTGAGAAGAAATCAAGGGATTCAAGAAGATTTGGAGATCAAGATTGTAATTCTTGGGGTTCTTTATCTTTTTGTTATTCTTTTATTTTCTTGGTTTGGTTTTAATGTTAAAACTTCATTTGATGATGATGTGTGACATTATGGGAAACTAATTTAGTTATCTACAATTATGATTGAACTCAATACGTAGTTTGATTTATTTTTCTCTCTTTTGCTTATGTTTATGGTTTTAAGTTGTTTATTTTATTCTATTCTTAATGTTTTTAATTGCCTAATCACCAATTAGATTGATATGAAAGCCTAAGTTAAACCCTGACAAAGGAGATTTAGGTAGACTTTGAATAGAATAGCATATGATTGAATAAACTTAGTTGATTATAGGGCTTGATTTGCATATAAGGTAGACATACTCCTATAAGCCATATGTAGCCAAGATTAGAGCATAAACTTAATGAATCTTTCTTCAATTTAATTTGCATAGACGTATAATAAGTTAATTGAGAAAAATATTTTTATGAGAAACTCGACGAAGACTTGTAAATAATTTAGGACTCTCGATTAGCAAATTAATCCATTTAAGTAAGTTAAGAGAGAGAGACAATAATCAAATGAAGTATTGAGGGATATCATAATCTTAGGTCTAGTAGTTAATTGAGTTTAATAAAGTAATTTTGTTGATTAATTTTAAATTAATTTAAGCTTTTTAGTTTGTTAAATTTAATTTTGCTTTTTAATTTAATTTTTATTGTTTGGATAAAATTAGAGTGTGTTAATTTTAGTAATTAACAATAAGAATTAATTCAATTCTCTGTGAGATCGATACTCTACTCATCATTATATTATTTTTTCGACACATATACTTGGGTGGGTAGAAAATTAATTAATAAGTTTTTAGCATCGTTACTGGGGAATTGATTTTTAATTCTTTCTTGTTAATATTAATACCAATATTTCCTAATCTTACTTCAAACATTTTCTTTAATTTTCAAGTATTTTTGGTCATTATATGTGAAAAGACGAAAATTTGAAAATTGTTCCTTTTGATCCAGAAGTCAAAAATTTTTTTCGAAGACTTCGGAGGAAAAATCAACAAGTTTATACTGAACGTAAAACAAAGGCTGATCAAAAAGGGGAAGAGACTAAATCTTTGAGGGAATATACTATCCCACTAATACAAGGTCTCCACTCTAGCATCCGAAGACCTACCATTCAAGCTAACAACTTTGAAATTAATCCATCAATCATTAAGATGATTTAGACTTCAGTTTAGTTTGGAGGTGTTATCAAATTTTCACGCAAGTGCATGCTATCACAAGTAAGTAATATAGTAGAAGGAAAGTATTGTTCACACAAAGATTTGTTTCTAAATTTTCACTAAGTATTAAAATTTTATAACAAATTAATCTTATTTCAGTAACCAAAAATTGAAGAAAAAACTAATTAATAACAAAATTAAAATAAATACTAAAATAACTAGTAGCAATTAAATATAATAAAGAAAGATAATAGACTAAAGACCTAGGATTATGGGTTCATTCAACACTTCATCTAATACCAGCTTCTCCTATTATTTACATTCATGGGTGGTTTTACTAACCTAGAATCCAAAGCTACATATAAGTCTCCATTGAGATGTTTGCACACATACCAAACTTAATTTGGCCATTATATGTCTATAGGAATTATTAAATAAGGTTCATTAAGCTTGTGTTCTAATTTGGTTACGTAGGGCAATTGGCATATGTTTACCCGAATCGAGAATCAGATCACCTAAGTGGCATGAACATACACAATTTAAACCTTCGTGCAATCTAAAATCTCTCTGTTGAGTCTCAATTAGATTCACAAATCAGTTGACTGTTGGCCAGGCTTTCAAAAGCATTAAGAGCATATTTGAATAAGCAAAACTATATCCATTCATAGTAAATAAAAGAGAAACTAATATTCAAATTACACGTTAAAATCCACTAAAATCCTAGAAAAATAGTTTAGCTCATAATATCTAATAAAAACAATATCTAAAAAAATTTAGCCATGAATCCAAGTCAAAGAAAATAAGAGAAACACCAAAAATAGAGACAGAAACTAATTATAAAAACTTTGCAATCGTAATTATCTCTCAAATTGTCTTATTTTGTTGCTTTGTTCTTGGCTCATTTTCTCTAGAATAATTGCTTGCTGCCTCCCCTCTAAAACCTTTGAAAAAGGTCCCTTAAATAGGCTCCAATTAATGTAATTTCCAAATCCCATCAAATTTCTACTTTTGAAAAATTGTTTGGCACCGCGACCATGATTTCTTGGCATCATGGCGCTGCCCTTTTTGTTGCATTAGCGCCGCAACCTTTATTCTTGGCACTGCGGTGCTCTATCCTTGAAAATTTGTATGGTGCCCTTCCTTTCACCAGTGTTGAGCCTTGGCTTCCTCGGTGTTGCAGCCTTGAGTAACTTATGGCTGCGGCCTTCCTCCACATGCTGCCTTGTGCAAAACTGTAACAGTCGAGCATCTTCCAATGAGATTTTCTCTTCAATATGATTCTAACTGGGAGAAGTAGTAAATATGAAAGTTTTATCCTTGTCTCTTAACTTTCCAATGGTTTAAAAATCACATTTATTGGACTTTTGGAGTGACAAATATGCTCCAAATACTGCATCATGTTTAGTCTATGCATACTATTGCAATGCTTCAACTTAGGCAAATATTTTGACCATGATCCAATCAGAACTGAGTTGGTAAATATGAAAGTTGTATCCCTTCCTCTTAGAGTTCTAGTGGTTTAAGAATCATCTCATTTGGAGTTCTGTAGAGAGAGATGTGGGCAAAATACTACAACATATATGAAGCCATCACCATACTTGCATGGATTTTCATCAAATGAGCCATTTCATCAAATTTCCCGCAAAAGCAATAAGAGAAACCAGCAATAACTACTCTTAAAGTAATTTAAAATAAAATAACGTAAAATTAAACTAAAATAATTTAAATTAACTACTCAATGTGTAATTAAACTTAAACTAGAAAAATATCTAAAATGCTAAAATCTGAACCTAAAATCTCAAAAATCTAGCTACTTAAGCTCCCAAAATGTGTCAAAATAAGTTTGTAAAATAGAGTTATTACACCTCCAAACTGAAGATTTTGCTAGTCCTTGAGCAAAACATTATAAGAAAATAACTTAACAAGAAATCAATTACACCAACTTAACAATCACCTTTAATATCCTCAAAAGTTAATCGAAATTCTCAACTCTAAACAACACAAAAATATTATTCAAGTTTATGTTTTAATTCAAATGCAAGCTTATAGTTAAATGGATTTTCGTGTGTATGTGCAATCTTTTTACCTAGAAATTGTACAATCCAAAGAAGTTTATATTCATGCAAAATTCAAATTAGTAATAAAATTTTATAAGTTTGCTTTTCATCTCTATCTAGTAATGTAGACTAATACTAAGTTAAAGATCAATAGGACTTTATCAAGCTTGTAATGTATGGCTAGGGTCAAGGTAAGGTATGGGATATTAAAATGGCTTAAATCACCTTAAGTAGATAGTGATTTTAAGACCTATTTAGATTTTTATTTTCCTTCACCTAGAATACCTTTTTTTTTTCATCAAAAAATTTTTTTTGTTCAACGCTTCATTCTTTTTCTTTTTCTTTCTTTCCTTTTTTCTTAATTTCACACCCCTCAAACCTATTTCTTTTATTAGGTAGTGAGATAAATTCAATTATATTTTTGAACTTTTCATCATTTTTCATCTTTACTACTGTTGACTCCATATGTGTCAAGCCCGACCTTATAAAGTACTTGCCATGTCCTTCAGGTGATTGACAATATGCTTGCATACTTGGAAAGTCTCGAAAAATCGTCAAAAGTTGATATTATACCAAAGAGTACTATTAAGTTGAATTAAGCCTCGAACTAGTCTAAATAGAAATCTTAATATGAAATTGAGAATTTTAAAACTCTAGAATGACTTTAAATGATGATTTGGAGTTCGAGGGCTGAATTGGAGTCAATTTGGAATTTTCATGTTCTAGGGACAAAATGAGAATTTTTAGAAAAGATTTTGATCACATTTGACTCATTGGAGTATGATTTGAGTTTTAGAGGTGAAAAATTTAAATTTTGACATTTTTGTAGTCTTAGGGGCAAAACGATAATTTTATAAGTTTACGAGGGCAAAGTTAAAATTTTGAAATTTTATACCACTTAACACTTGTCATGCCCATGGTTTTCAGCCATTAACATTTTACATTGTGGATAATTGAAACATTTTATGTGGTGGAGAGAGATTGCTTAATGGATAAGTATTACACATGGACCAATGGAAACATGCCATGTGTCAAGCTTGGATTATTCTAGAATTTCCTTGTAAAATCTATTTAAAACTCTCTTAGTCTCACCCATATGGCCGGCCAAAGCATGAAGTGAAGAGGAAAGGAAAGAACACAAACCCTAGGTGGGAAAATTGAAGAAAAAGTGTGGGATTTCAAGGGATTAAGCTAATAAAGGTAAAATTTTGTGATTTTATCTTGTGATTTACACTACCCATGCTTTCTTTTTCATTTTCCATGCTTAGAACTCAAGTTTGCATGATGAACCCATGCTGGCCGAATTTGAGAGGAGAGGTTTTGAGCATTGATTTTGCTAGATTTCAAGCTAATTAAGTGTTTTTGGTTGTTTGGTAATGGAAAGTATGAAAATCTAGCAAGGAATCACTTTGTTCTTCACAAACCCACAAGAGGCTGAATTTTCTAGGGAGGATATTGAGGCTGAAATTGATGATATTTCATGACATTTTGGTGGTATTTAATGATTGGTGAGGCTAGAAATTTAATGGGAAATTTTGGCATGAAGATCCAAATTTTTACCTAATGTATAGACATGTGCGATTTATGGTTCGGACTGATAAATTGAATCATATTCACAATCATTGAGGTATTTTAAGTATAATTGGAGTGTAGAAAGTGAAAGAAATCGATTTGGAGTTAAATTAGAGATTTTAGCTAATTACACCGAGAATAGTGCGAATTAGGTCGAATACCGTATTTAAACGGCTATTCAAACATTTTGCATCACATTTCGTGCATTCATATAGATTTATAGAGCCTGAAATAGTTTATGATAAATTGACACAATTTATTTAAATTCGTGTCACGTATGATGTATAAGTGGTGAGCCCTCTAACAAGGGTAAAGAGATTGTGCCCGAAGATCGGGAATAGGAGTATATCAAACTCCCAGTACTGTGAGTAACCTTACTATCGTCTTAATTATCTAAAGTGGTTTTTATCCGATTTTGTGATTTTATGGAAAATGAGTTTAAATGGTAAATTTTTAGGTTTTATAAACAGAATGTGTTTAAATGAAATGATTTTATATATTGTCTTGAAATTGAAAGATGGTTTTGAAAATGGAGTAATTGGAGACTAATTGCTGTGTTATAAATCATGGTTTGAATTGAATGGATTATGATAATATTTGCATGAATGGCTGAATTAGTATTTGTGTTGAAAATGTATGAACTGTTAATTTGCCTTGAGAGGGTGTAAAATAAAATAATTGCCATGTCATGCTATTGCAAATTTTATTGTATGGTGGGTTTAGCTTGCTGTAGTGGGCTGGTTCTATGGACCAACCTATTAGAGGGGCACAAAACCTGGTCATATATATGTACCTCGATTAGAGAGGCATGTAGGATAACTCCCGAGGTCAAACTTTAGAGTTCACTTCACGCCCAACCACCATGTGAGGGGAACTTCGCCAACGCCAAGGAACGGCTATGTTTTCAAAATAAATACATGATTTATGCGTACATAACTTTTTAACAACCTTGGAGGACTCGGTTTGGGATAGCCCTCAGCCAAGGTATCCCTGATGACTGAGTATGATAATGATTTTGACACGAGCCAAAGCTTTTAAGAAATTCATAAGTCATGTTAATTACTCGATTTATATGAATTAATTTTATTTGGTTGAAACAAGTTGAAAGGTGATGAATTTTAGTATGTTAAACTGTTTTATCTGTCTCCATTTACTCGACTTTAGATGGTTTAGATGGTACCTATTTACTCACTGAGATTTTATAATCTCACCACCCTCATTTTCAATCATTTCAGGCCCGAGGTAGCCTGTGGATAGTAGATATCGTCAAGGATTATAGTCGGCTTTACTACTCCAAAAACTGTAGGTTTACTACCTTTGTGCACTTTTGTTCCTTGTGGGCCCACGAGTCACTGTAAAGTAAATTTCATATCCCAGTTATTTGTATTATAGTACGTATGAATTTATTTAGCTTTTACATTATTAAAATTATTTACTGATGACTCTATAAATATTGTTTTACAAGAAATTAGAATATTTTATTAAATATTTTTATTTTATTCAAATAGTTACAATATAATTTTTAATAAATGTTTTAGACACCCAAATTTATTTTAAATCATGAAATATGTGTTTTCCACTCATTTACTACATTTTTAGCTGGGTTCGAAAAATTTTGAGAAAAAATGACGAAAACGTCCCTGTGAGGCAAAAATTATTTTTTCACGATTTTGAAAGGGAAAAATCTTAAAATTATTTAAAAACAAGGTTTGACGATGATTACTCACAAGGGAGATGAAAAAAATTGGTACTAAAGCCTGCGGGGTTTCGGTTGACACTTCGGGTAACGAATGTCTACCAGGACGTAACAGCAGTTGTCACTGGCTCGGGGGGAGTACCGGGTCATGACAATATGTTTTTTATGATAATAAAGCATTCCTCATTCATTAATGTCTAACTTCACTACTTAAGTGTGTAGGATAAAGCTAATCCCCTTAACAAAATTAGTGTTTAAAAGACAAGATCATGTAATAGGTAAGTTAATTAGTTAGAGTGAGAAAGTTAAAATGAGTTTGTGAAGACAGAACTTGTGTAACTAATTAACAAGAAGTCTTAATCAGTTAAGGCATGGCTATGTGACAAGCTGAACTAAAACAGAAAATTCCTAATTATTTAGCATTAGGCTTAATTGGCTAAGAAGGTGTTGGACAAAGGAAAATGAAGGCATGCTAATCGGTTAAGGCATGGGGTTAATCGGTTAGAGCACAAGACTTGAAGATCGTCCAAGCGTCAAAATTGAAATTCAAAGTGAAATTGACCGTTGAAGGGAGCTAAAATGAAAAAGTGCAAATTCAAAGAATTTTTAATTGATTAGAGCTTGTGTTAATCACTTAAGGCTAAAGAGAGTGAAGCTCTAATCAGTTAAAGAGAGAATTAACTAACTAAAGGAAGTCTACTGAAGTAGAGAGACTTGAAGACAGAGATCTCTTAATCGATTAGAGTTTTCTGTAATTGGTTAGTGTAGAGAACACAGTAGAAAGACAGTGTAAGGTAGAGAAGCTATAATTGTTTAGAGCTGTTTGTAACCAGTTAGCCGAATTATGTGAACTTATTTGAATTTAAGCATTAGAGGATAAAATAATAGCTAGAATGGCATTAGAGTTGTCTCCAATGGCTAGGAACTATCTTTAACAAAATAATTTGACTCCTCAAGTATAAAAGGAAGCTCCAATGGTTAAAGAAAGCAGATTGAATGAGAAAAGAGCCATTTGAGCAAAAAGCAAATATTCTCCACCAAAAATACTTTTCCTTCATTTTAAATCTAGATACAGTGTTTGAGTTTGATTGTAATATAACCAAATCTATAAAATGTCATAGTTTTACTTTTTTTTCTTCTCTTTCTTGGGAAATTAGAGTGTGGGAAGCACTCTAAAAGATCATTATAAGGGATTAAAGCTTAAGTTAAAAGTTCACCTTGTAAAAGCTTGGTGGAAGCTGTTAATTCCACTAGTATAGTGAAGTTGGGTTGAAAATCCTTGATTGGGAGATCAAGGTAGTGGATGTAGGTCAAGGGGACCGAATCATTATAAATACTCTTGTGTTGTCCACTTCTCTCTACCCTTCCTTACTTGGTGTCTTTTAATTTTAAAAAATTCTAGACCCTCATTTATCCAGCTGATTAAGAGATCTACAAGCTCTAAAGGGCTGACTAGAAAATTTTAAGTACTATTCGCCTCCTCTTTAACACTCCAACAGGACCACCACGTGGTATTAGAGCCAAACCCTTAATTTAAGGCTTAACATCCTTAGGGGAGATCCATATGGCTTTGCAAAAATCAGTGGTTATTGAGGGTCAATTCACAAATAGGCCTCATTTGTTTGATGGATAAATTATGCATATTAGAGCACTATGATGTTTATATAAATCAGAGCCCTTGACTATGAAATGTGGGATGTGATCACAGAGGGACCCTATTTTCCCACCTCATCTAGTTTTGTCACTGGTGAGAAAATGCGTAAGCCAAAAGCTGAGTGGATAGAAGATGAATCATAAAGGTTTAAACAAATTTTAAAGCCATTAACGCCTTTCACTATGCACTGACTCCTTTAGAATTTAACAAAATCTCTAGTTATACTACAGTCAAAGAGATTTGGGAAAAACTTAAAGTTATTTATGAAGGGACTTCACAAATAAAGGAGTCCAAAATTGCCTTACTCACCTAT
Organism: Theobroma cacao; assembly: GCF_000208745.1. NCBI lineage: Eukaryota > Viridiplantae > Streptophyta > Magnoliopsida > Malvales > Malvaceae > Theobroma > Theobroma cacao. Next base: position 19,089,150 of record NC_030858.1, on the reverse strand, counting down.
AATTATGATATGTTTAAAATGGAATCGGGTGAAGATGTCACTATCATGTTTGATAGGTTTACCAATATTACAAATAAGCTTAATTAACTTGGAAAAACCATTACTGAACATGAGTTAGGAAAAAGACTATTTAGATGTCTCCAAAAAAGTTAGAAACCTAAAGTGACAGCCATCTGAGAGGCTAAAGATCTCAATGTGGTCACACTTGATGAAATTTGTGACTCACTCCTCACACATGAACTTGAAATGAAAGAAGAAGAAGAGAAAGAAAAGAAAGAAGCGAAAGAAAAGAAGAAAAATTTAGCACTCAAGATTAACACACTTGAGGGGAAATTAAAAGAGTTGTTAAGTGATGATGAGGAAGAACTAGCATGATGGCCAGAATTTAAAAAATTAATGGGACAAAAAGATAAAAAGTTTGGGAAAAAATTATAAGAGAAATCAAGGTTCTTCTTGAAAAAAGAAACATAGGGGTGATTTCAACAAGAAGGATGAGATAGTTTGTTTTGAATGCTAGAAACCTAGTCACTTCAAATTAAAATGCCCATTACTCAAAGAAAAAGCCTTAAAGAAAACGAAGAAACCAAAAAGAGTAATGGTGATAGCAACATGGTTTGATAGTGATTCTTCAAGTTCAGAAGAAGAAAAAAGGAAATTAGAGGAAAGAGCAAACTTTTCTTGATGGCAAAAAAAGAAGAAATTGAGTTAACTTCTAACTCATGTGATATCTCCTATGATAAATTTCAAGATGAATATGATTGTTTATATGCTGAATTTGAAAAACATGCACTAAAATATAAAGCCATGAGAAAAAAGATTATATCTTTGGATAGTGAGTTAGAGAAAATTAAACATGAATATAACTCAGTACTTGATCAAAGGAATATGTTTCAATTTGAACTTGAATAGTCTAAAACTGATTTTGAACTCTTGAAGTTAGAATTGGAAAGCAAAAATTTTGAATTGCAAAAAGTAATAGATGAAAATGTTGGACTTAAAATCTTGATGGAGGAGAAATAAAAAATTGAAGAAGTGCCTAAAAGAAATATAAATTTTAAAAGGAAAACTAATGTATTCTCATGTCATTACTATTTATATGGGAAAAATGGTCACAAATCTTATGATTGCTATCATAATTGTAGGAATTCTCCTAAAACTAAATTGGTTTGGGTTCCTAAAGGATCCCATGTGATGGCTAACCCCTAAGGACCCATCAAAGTATGGGTACCTTTAAAGAAAAACTAAAAATCTACTTTGTAGGTTGAGTAAGGACAAAAGGATGAATGTTTTGGAGCTCAACCAAAGGAAAGGCAGCCTTGGTACTTGGACAATGTCTGCTCAAGACACGTGACCGGGAATGAGAACTTGTTTGCTAAGCTTGATAAAAACAAGGGTGGTAGTGTTTCTTTTGGTGATGATTCTAAGGGGTATTGTCCAAGGAATTAGAACCATTGGTAACAGATCTCAAACTCAAATCTAACATGTTTTATTTGTCAAAGGTTTAAAACATAATTTGTTAAGCATTAGTTAGCCTTGCGATAGAGGTTTTAAAGTATGCTTTGATTCCAATGCATGTCAAGTGGTTGATGTTAACACTAATAATGTAGCATTCACTAGCAAAAGAATTTAGAATATGTATGTCAATTTTTTGGATGAAATTAAGTCTGGTGAATCATGCTTTATTGCCAATGATGTTTGTGATAATTGGTTGTGGCATAAGACGTTAGAACATGCTAGTATGCACACAATTTCAAAGCTTTTGAGAAAAGACTTAATCATTAGACTTCCAAAGATATCATTTGAAAATGACAAGGTTTGTGATGCAAGTCAATTTGGGAAATAAGTTAGAAGTTCTTTTAAATCTAAGAAAGTCATATCAACTTCTAGGCCACTTGAATTATTAGATGTTAACTTGTTTAGACCAATCACTATTACTTGTCTAGGAGGCAAGTCATATAGCTTTGTTATTGTAGATGATTATTCTAGATATGCATGGGTTTACTTTCTTGCTCATAAAGATGATGCATTACCAATCTTTGTTAAACATTGCAAAAGAATTCAAAATGAAAAAGGCCTCACCATTTTTAGTGTTAGGAGTGATTATGGTGGTGAATTTGAAAGTGACAATTTTGAAATATTTTTAGTGTTAGGAGTGATCATAATTTTTCTTCTCCTAGAACTCCTCCACAAAATGTAGTTGTTGAAAGAAAGAATATGATGTTAAAAGAAATGGCAAAGACAACGCATTGTGAAAGGAACTTGCCAAAATATTTTTAGGTTGAAGTTGTGAACATTATAGCTTACATTTTAAACATAGTTTCCATTAGAGCAATGATTTCTAAAACCCTTTATTAGCTCTACAAAGGAAGAAAATCAAACATTTCCCACTTAAGGAGTTTTGGATGCAAATGTTTTGTTTTAAACAATGAAAAACACACTTTGGGAAAATTTGATGCTAAGACTGACGAGGCAATCTTTTTAGGCTATGCATTGAACTCTAAACATATAGAGTGTTTAATAAAGGAACTATAGTCATAGAAGAGCCAATTCATATTATTTTTGAAGAGATTAATGCTGCACAAAGAAAAGTAGTGTTTGATGATGATGATGCAGATGACATTGAGAAGAAAATGGAGAAAATGAGCTTGGATAGCAAAGAGAATGATGAAGAAAGCTCGAAGGAGATATATGATGATGAACCACCATTAGAAGACTTGCGAGTTGAAGAACAACACAATGATCTTCCTAGAAGCTAGATATTTGTAAGGAATCATTCTCAAGAACTAATCATTGGTGATCCTTTAGAAAATGTCAAAACCATAAGAGGATTAAGAGAAGTTTGCGAGTATTTTGCATTCATATCACAAGTGGAACTAAAGAATGTTGAGGAAACTGAGAAGGAAGAGATTTAGATGATTGCCATGCAAGAGAAACTTCGCTAATTTGAAAGGAACAAGGTCTGGAGCTTAATTTTAAGGCAAACCAAGCATCCAATTGTTGGTACAAAATGGGTATTTAAGAACAAGATGGATGAGTTGGGAAATGTGGTAAGAAACAAGGCAAGGTTAGTTGCTCAAGGCAACAATCAAGAAGAACATATTGATTATGATGAAACCTCTGCCCCAGTAGCTATTAGACTTTTACTTGCTTTTGCATGCTTTATGAACTTTAAATTGTTTCAAATGGATGTTAAAAGTGCATTTCTTAATGGCTTTATATAAGAAAAAGTATATGTTGAACAACCCCCTGGTTTTGAAGCCTTTGACAAAATTGATCATGTATATAAATTGCATAAAGCTTTTTGTGGTTTAGACAAACTCCTAGAACTTGGTATGAAAGACTTTCTAAGTTCTTAATCGAAAAGGGATATTCTAGGGGAAGTGTAGATAATACACTGTTTATTAAGAAATATGAGACTGATTTGATTGTTGTTCAAATTTATGTTAAGGATATAGCAATTAGTGTTACTAATGAAAGGTTGTGTGAGAATTTTGCTAAGATAATGTAGGGAGAATTTGAAATAAGCATGATGGGAGAGCTAAAGTTCTTCCTTAGTTTACAAATCAAGCAATGTGAGGATGGAATATTCATCAACCAAGAGAAGTATACCAAAAAAATGTTGAAGAAATTCAATGTGATGAATATGAAATCAATTGAAACTCCTATGAGCCCTTCCACAAAGCTTGACAAAGATGATAAAGGAAAAAATATGGACCAAAAGCTTTATAGAGGTATGATTAGTTCACTCCTTTATCTAACTGCAAGTAAACCTGATATCTTATTTAGTGCATGCCTATGTGCAAGATTCCAATCGTGCCCTAAGGAATCGCATTTGACTACAGTGAAAAGGATTTTTAGATATCTCTTGGATACTTAAAGCTTAGGCTTATGGTATCCAAAAGGATCATCTTTTAATCTTTTTGGCTATTCCGGTGTTGATTTTGGTGGTAGCAAAATTGATCGCAAAAAGCACTAGTGGTACTTGTCAATTCCTTGGAAATATGCTTGTGTCTTGGTCTTGCAAGAAAGAAAATTCTGTTGCTCTATCAACTGCTGAAGCTGAGTATATATCACTAGGTAGTTGTTGTGCTCAAATTCCATGGATTAGGCAACAACTAAATTGTCACGACCCGGAACTCCCCTCTAGCCCGTGACAACCGCCGCGACGTCCCGATAGACATTCATTACTCGGAATGTCAATCGAAACCTCGCAAGGCTTAACATTAGTTTTTCTTGCTTCCCCTATGAATATTATTCACTAAAATTATGTTTTGAGAGATTATAAACATTTTCCAAATCAAAACAATAGAAAAACAATTTTTTTTCTCACAGGGGCATTTTGGTCATTTTTCCTCAAAAATCTTGAAATCTGCTAAAAATGTAGTATGCGAGTACAAAACATATAATTCATAATCAAAAATAAGTTTAAACATCTAAACCCTTCATTTAAAATGAAATTATGACTATTAGAATAAAATAAAAATATTAAATAAAATATTTAATTTTTTTATAAAAAAATATTTTTAAAACACTGCATAAATAATTTTTTACAGCGTAAAAGCAAAATAAATTCATATATATCGTAATACAATAAGCCGGAGTATTTAATTTAATTTACAGTAACAAGTGGGCCATCGAATAACCGAAAGTAAGAAAAATTATGAACCTACAATTTGGAGGATGTAAATCCAATGCTAGTCCTAGACGAAATGTGCTATCTATAGACTATTCTGAACTTGAAATGGGTGAAAAGGAGGGTGGTGAGATTATAAAATCCCAGTAAGTAAACAAATACCATATAAAATATCTAAAGCTGAGTAAATGGAGATAGATAAAATAGTTTAACATACTGAAATTCATCACCTTTCAACTGGTTTCAACTAAAAAAAATCAATTCATATAAATCGAGTAATCAACATGGCTTATGAATTTCTTAAAACTTTGGCTTGTGCCAAAATCATTCTCATACCCAGTGATCAAGGATGCCTTGATCGAGGGCTATCCCAACCGAGTCCGCCAAGGTTGTTAAAATGTTATGTACGCATAAATCATGTTTTTTATTTTGAAAACATAGCCGTTCCTTGGCGTTGGCTGAGTTCCCCCTCATGTGGTGGTTTGACGTGAAGTGAACTCTAAAAGTGTTAACCTTAAGAGTTATCCACCAGCGCCTCTCATACTGAGGTAAGATATAATGGGGTTTACCGTGCCCCTCTAATAGGCTGGTCCATGAAAACCCACCCACTGCAGTAAGGTAATAATTATCCCACCAATCAATAAAATTCCAACAACATGATATGGCAATTATTGTAATTCACAGCCTTTCAAGGCTAAATACACAGTTCATATATTTCAACACAAATATCAATTCAGCCATTCATGCAAATATTGTCATAAGCCATTCGATTCAAACCATGAATTTACAACACATGAAATGGTCTCCAATTACTCTTTTTTCAAAGCCATTATTCAATTTTAAAACAATTTTATGAAATCATTTCATTAAATCACATTTGGTTTATAAAAACAAAAAATTAATCATTTAATTCATTTTTCATGAAATTCACAAAATCGGATAAAAACCACTTTAGTTAATTAAGACGATAGTAACGTTACTCACAGTATTAAGAGTTCGATATATTCCTATTCTCAGTCTTCGGGCACAATCTCTTTACCCTTGTTAGAGGGCTCACCATCTATACATCATACGTGACACGAATTTCAATAAATTGTGTTAATTTATCATAAACTATTTCAGGCTCTATGAATCTATATGAATGCACGAAATGTAATACAAAATGTCCGAATAGCCGTTTAAATACGGTATTCGACCTAATTCGTACTATTCTCGGTGTAATTAGTTAAAACCTCCAATTTAACTCCAAATCGATATCTTTCACTTTCTACACTCCAATTATACTTAAAATACCTCAATAATTGTGAATATGATTCAATTTATCAGTTTGAATCATAAATCGCACATGTCTATACATTAGGTAAAAATTCAGATTTTCATGCCAAAATTTCCCATTAAATTTCTAGCCTCACCAATCATTAAATACCACCAAAATATCATGAAATATCATCAATTTCAGCCTCAATATCCTCCCTAGAAAATTTGGCCTTTTGTGGGTTTGTGAAGAACAAAGTGATTCCTTGCTAGATTTTCATACTTTCCATTACCAAACAACCAAAAACACTTAATTATCTTGAAATCTAGCAAAATCAATGCTCAAAACCTCTCCTCTCAAATTCGGCCAGCATGGGTTCATCATGCAAACTTGAGTTCTAAGCATGGAAAATGAAAAGAAAAGCATGGGTAGTGTAAATCACTAGATAAAATCACAAAATTTTACCTTTATTAGCTTAATCCCTTGAAATCCCACACTTTTTCTTCAATTTTCCCACCTAGGGTTTGTGTTCTTTCCTTTCCTCCTTTGTTCTTCTTTGGCCGGCCATATGAATGAGAAATGGGCTGATTTTATGCTAATTTATAAGAAAAATAATGAATGGATGAGATTTTGACACATGTCACCATTCCATTAGTCCATGTGTCATACTTAGCCATTAAGCAATCTCTCTCCACCACTTAAATTTTCTCAATTATCCATGATAATATTGGGTAAAATCCATGTGTTGGACAAGTGTTGGGTGGTGTAAAATTGTAATTTTGCCCTTGAGGTGGAAAAATGACTATTTTACCCCTATGCTCAAAAAAAGTGCTGAAATTAAAATTTTTCACTTCTCAAACTCAAATTATGTTCTAAATAGTCAATCTTGATCAAAAACTTCTTCCAACATTCCAATTTTTAACCTCGGGTGGCAAAATGATCATTTTGCCCCTAGGTCATGAAAATTCCAATTTGACTCAAAATCGATCCTCGAACTCCGAATCACCATTTTAAGTCATTCTAGGGTTTTAAAATTCTTAATTTCATCTTAAAATCTCTATTCAGACTAGTTCGAGACTTAATTCAACTTAATTGTACCATTTGGTGCATTGTCGTCTTTTAACAATTTTTGAGGTATCTAAGTAAGCAAACATGCATTCTTATGTAAGAATGGCATAATAAACATATTGAAGAGTCAGACTTGACGTAAATGATTTTGGAATGGCTATGCATAAAGTTCCCATTTATTGTGATAATATGAGTGCTAGAAATATCTCTAAAAATTCTGTTTAACACTCTAGAATAAAGCACATAAAAAATAAGACATCATTTCATTAGAGATCATATGCTTGAGGGAGATATTGAAGTAGATTTTGTAAACACCTTGCATCAATTAGCTAGCATTTTCACAAAACCATTGAGTGAAGAACAATTTTACAGAATTAGGATAGATTTAAGAATGATTGATGTTAATGAAGTCTAAATTATGCTGAATTGATCATGCTTTTGATGGTATGCTTTATGATAATCATGTTCACTTCTTGACATAATTGATTAGAGAATGTTTTGATGAGTTAAAGGAATGATAAACGAGAAATAAGGCTCACCGTAATCAGTTAAGACCCCCTCTAATTAATTAGAACATCTTTGTCCTAGGTTAGCTACATTAAGTCAATAAATTCATAATAAGTTAGAGGTGTTTCTAATCAATTAATGAAAGTCAGAGACTTTAGAAAACCTTAAGTCAGAGATATAATAAACGGTTAAGGCAAAGGCTAATCAATTAGAAGACCTTGCTAGTGAAAAGATTGTCGCACAGGAAAATTTTAAAATAAAAAAAAATGGATAGGTGGTACAGGAAACCACCCACTCAAAACGTGGATAACCAGTTATTAACTCTTCATAAAAGACCCTTCAACTACTTAGAGAATCATTTCCTAGAAAATCAAGACCTAAGAACTTCTAGGTTTTCCTCTCTCCCTCATCTTCTTAAACCTGATAACCCTAAGTAAATAATCCAATGGCAAAAACATCTTTCACTCACAAGGTTGCTAAGAAAGAAAAAAAGAGAGAAAGTGATGTACCTCCATCTCTTCCCCCAAAGATGAAAGGAAAAACCAAAGAATCCTTAGCTAATAAGAAGAAGGAAAGTAAAATGAAAATGTTAGAGAAAGGAAAAGGAATAATTGATGCAAGAATCCTCATAGGAAAAGGTACTAGTTTCAGCTCTCAATTTTGAAATCAATTGCATACTAATAGGTTTAAAAAAATTTAAGATGGTACAATTTCTTGTGGGAAGTTCTTTGATTGGCCAAGTTTTAATGAAGTACCAGAGGTGAAAAATGATTTAGAAGGATACTTTGAAACCTTGAAACTAAGGAATCTAAGTATCATTAGAGATAAGATGTTTAGCCCCTCATTAGTGAAAGAATTTTATTCTAGTATAACTATGGAAAAAACTGAATTGGTTAATTAAGAAGAATTTACAGAAGACGGCTTAAATGTTTTCCTGAGTGGTAGAGAATTTTAGATTAGTGCTCGAGAAGTAGGTGAATTTCTAAAAACAGAGTTTGAAGGAGGGGAATTCTAAATGCCTAAAAAGTATGGTTTCGACATGTATGGGAGATTGTGACTAGTAGAAAAGAAAGGTTTCCTTTTAGAAGCTATGCTAGCGAAATTAAGGATGCTCAACTCAAGATCCTACATTATTTCATTGCAACCACACTCCATGGCAAGATTAGCAGTTTTAGCTATGTTAGTGCACAAAGACTTGTGGCTAGTGGAAGCTGTATTTAAAGACATTTTATTGAATGTAGGGAAATACATGGTTGAGAGAATCAAGGAAACCTTACTAGGAGATAAAGCCAACCTGGCATATGGCAACATTATTATAGCTTTGGTGAAAAAGAAAGGAATTTAGAGTATAAGGTTTCAAGCTGATTTAACAAGGAATAAGGATCAAGGAATATTTTTAGGGAGTATTCTGAAGATGGGTTACAAACTAGAGATAAATGAATGCATCAAAACCACAAGAAGTACACCACTTCCCCCCAATATTAGGAGTCTTTCAACACCTTACACCAGAGTCAGCCAACCTCCTTCTCAAGGTGAAATGATGTTTAATTTCCTCATGAGGATTGATGGGAATTTAACTAAACATGCTATGAAAATAACAAAAATTGAAGAGAAACTTTAGCAGGTTGAAAACCTTCTACATCAAGCCAAGAAAGCCAAATACCCTACCCTGTGAAGCTTCAACCATTGCTACAAGCATGTCTAGTGAAAGAACTACTACTGAATAGTTTGATCCACACACATTTGAACATGAAGAAGAAATCAGAAAAGAGCAAATAGATAATGAAAATGAGAAAGATGCTACGATAGCTTGAAATAGAACAAGGCTAAGAAATTGAAAAAGAAAAGGAAGATGAAGAAGGTGAAAAGGAACTTGAACAAGAAAGAGAAGTGGAGAAGGAAACTAAAGGTGAAGAAGAACTTGAGAAGGAAAATATGCTTGAAGAGTAAAAGAAGGAAAAAGCCTATTATAGAAAATAATGAATAAGAGGAAGAAGCAAAGGTAAAACAAGTAGGAGAACCAGCAAATCTAAATGAACAACAGCCACCAGCATAAAAGAGAAACAAAGATTCTCTCACAGAATAAAAAAAAAATAGAGGTATCAGAATTTAGCAATGATTTGTTGAGAGAAGCTAAAGTTGAACAGTAGAAAAAAAAGGAAAAGAGGGATAAAGCTGCCCAATCAGCTCACAAAAACTCAGAGGAGACAGTTAATTAGTTAACTCAACATGGGAAAGAACCAGTGCAGGGGAAACAAGTCAAGACAAGGGAGAAACAGTTCATACCTATCATATTGCAAAGAAAACAGCTAGAAGGGGTAGAAAAACCATGGTTATCAAGAATAAAATCTTCAAAAGGAAAAAATTTGCCAAAATAGTTGGGTCAACCACCAAGCCTGTTTCAAAACATGCATCACCTCAAATCATTTCTTTTGGATCTTTTTCATCCCTTGAACCCGGATCCCTTCATTCTCTCCACATTGAGCCCCTTAATGTTAACTTAGGCATTGATGAATCCTCTGACTTTGATTAGTTGAACTTCAATTTTAGGCCCTTCTTTTAATGATGACAAAAAGGGATTAAAAAGAGAGAGAAAAATAGGGAAAGTAGGAATAAGAAGTAAGCTGGTAGTTTGTTTTAAGCTATGGTTTCATGGTGTGTTTGATATTGAACAATATTTATATGGTTATGTGGTTTATATTGTGCCGAACAATGTTTCTATGGTTCATATGTTTTTTGATGAGTTTTATGTGTTAAACAATGTTTATGTGGTTTATATTATTATGAGATTTTATATTTTTATGTTGAACTTAGGCTGAATGGCTGAACATTGATTATATACATATATATATATATATATATATTCTTGTGATTAAATGCCTTTATGCAAGATAATCTTATTAGAGCATATATTTAAGGGGAGCAATTCCCAAATCTGCACATAAATTCTTTTTATATATAGACATTGCATTCTTAATCTAGGAGTGTTTTGTTATCATAAAAAAAAGGAGGAAAATATTGACACCATATGTTTTTAATGATAACAAGACATTCCTCATTCATTAATGTCTAACTTCACTACCTAAGTGTGCAGGATATAGCTAATCCCCTTAATAAAATTAGTGTTTAAAAGACAAGATCATGTAATAGATAAGTTCATCAGTTAGAGTGAAAAAGATGAAATGATCTAGTGAAGATAGAAGTTGTGTAACTGATTAACAAAAAGCCTTAATCAGTTAAGGCATGGCCATGTGACAAGTTGAAGCAAAATAGAAAATTCCTAATTAATTAGCACTAGGCTTAACTAATTAAGAAGGTGTTGGACAAAGGAAAATGAAAGTGTCCTAATCAGTTAAGGCATGAGGTTGATCGGTTAAAGCACAAAACTTGAAGATCTTCTAAGTGCCAAAATTCAAATTCAAAGCGAAGTTGACCATTAAAGGGAGCCAAAATGAAAAAGTGTAAATTCAAAGAATTTTTAATTGATTAGAGCTTGTGTTAATTGTTTAAGGCTAAAGAAAGTGAAGCTTTAATTAGTTAATGGGAGAGTTAACCAGTTAGAGGAAGTTTGTTGAAGTAGAGAGGCTTGAAGACAGAGATTTCTTAATCGGTTAGAGTCTCTTGTAATCGGTTAAAGCAGAGAACTTAGCAGCAAGACACTGCAAGGTAGAAAAGTTGTAATTGGTTAAAGCTACTTGTAACTAGTTAGCCAAACCTTATCAGCTTATTTGAATTTAAGCACTAGAGGACAAAATAATGACTAGAATGGCATTAGAGTTATTTCTAACAGCTAAGAACTATCTTTAATAGAAAAATCTGATTCCCCAAGTATAAAAGCAAGCTCCAACGGTCAAAGAGAGCAGATTGAATGAGAAGAGAGCCATTTGAGCAAAAAGCCAAAAATCATCCACCAAAAACACTTGTCATTCATTCTAAATCTAGAAAAAGTGTTTGAGTTTGATAGTAAGCTGTCTAGATCTATAAAATTTCATAATTGTACTTTTTTTGCTTTTCTTTCTTGGGAAATTAGAATGTGGGAAGCACTTTAAGAGATCATTGTAAGGGATTAGATCTTGGGTTAAAAGCTCACCTTGTAAAAACTTGGTGGAAGCTGTTAATTCCACTAGTATAGTGAAGTTTGGTTGATAATCCTTGATTGGAAGATCAAGTTAGTGAATGTAGGTTAAGGGGACTGAACCATTATAAATACTCTTGCGTTATCCACTTCTTTGTTCCCTTCCGTACTTGGTGTCTTTTAATTCTAACAACTTCTAAACTCTCTTTTATCTAGTTAATTAAGAGCTCAACGAGCTCTAAAGGGATGACTAGAAAATTTTACGTGCTATTCACCCCTTTTAGCACTCCAACGGGACCAACAGTTACCTTTTTCACCATCTAGCTTATAACACTTCCTAAATTGACTTATGCACTTAAGAATGAGGGATGCAAGAATTGTTGGCTCCATTAGTTTTTGATGATAATAAAACATTCTCATTAATTTGTGTCTAATACCTTTACTTGAGTGTGCAGGAAATTAATATATGAAATTAATTTCTTAACTCTTCAACGAGTAACTTTGAACAAAAAAGAGGAATAAAATCAACAAGATGTAACTAAATAACAAGGAGGAAGCTTGCTGGTTAAACAAGGAAAAACATTGGTTGACTAAAAATTCAAATTAGAGTAATGGCGAGATGAAAAGTTTGAGAAACAGAACCAACTTAGTCAACCAAGTCAGTCGACTAAGAGCTCTCTGTCTGCAATTTGAACTAGAGCACTACAAGAAAAATTAACAGCTAGAACTCATCTTTAACTGTTTCCAACGGCCATAAACTGTCAAACTGCCATCAGAGTTGCATCTCCAAGTATAAAAGAGTCTTCCAACAATGAGAAACAAGTTTTTGAAGCCTTGAATGAGATTTGAACTTTAGAAAGAAGAAAAACTAGAAAAGCTTCACTACACTTGTCTGCACTTAAACGCCTACTATTTGTCATTATATTTAGCACTCAATCTTGTACCACTCAGATCAACTTGTGATCATAGGTACTTTCTTTAACTTCTCTTCTTGTATACTTAGAGTGAGGGAGTCACTCTAAGGGGTTGTTCAAGATTGGGAAAGCTTGAATGTTATAGGTTGTGGTTGAGCATTGGAAAACTACTTTAGGTTTTAGTTGAGCCCGTGAAAAACTAGTGTAAAGGTTTTGGCTGAGCCTTGAAAAGCCATTGTAAATGCTTTGTGAAAGCTTGTGAATTTCACCAGATTCTTAGTGAATCGTTGGGAAAATCCTTGGTTGGATAATCAAGGTAGTGGATGTAGGTCTTGGACCGAACCATTCTAAATTGTTGTGCACCTTATACTCTGTTTTTACTTTCTTAAGTTTTGAAATTTAGTTCCACATCTTGTCAAGAGCCAAATTGTGCTATTCACCCCCCCTCTAGCACATATTAACGGGACCAACAAATGGAGGCTTTTGCTTCACATTTCCCGATGCAAACATCTAATCATGATTTGTTTTAACTAGAAATAAAAAACATTTCAATTTAAAATCATTTATAAGATTATAAAATCATTTAAAGCAAGTAACTAGGCTTTCGAAGGCATGAGTGACTATAAATGGACTTTTCTTGTCAATGGATAGTTTTCGCTGCATGTTTCTCAATGTAGCAACAAATTATATCCGTTTTAGCCAAAAATGAAAAAAATTCAATTTAAAATCATTCATAAGATTATAAAACCATTTGAAGTGAGGAACTAGGCTTTCAAAGGCATTAGTGATTATAATGGACTTTTCTTGTCATTAGATTGCTTTTGCTTCACGTTTCTTGGTACAAACATTAAATTATGATATTTTAAACCAAAAATGTAAAAAATACAATTTAAAATCATTTATAAAGTTATAAAACCACTTGATGCTAGTAACAAGGCTTTCGAAGGTATGAATGACTATAAATGGAATTTTCTTATCAATGGATTACTTTCGCTTCATGTTTCTTTATACAAACATCAAAGTATGATCTTTTTAACTAAATATGAAAAGAATTCAATGGAAAACCATTTATAAGATTATAAAATCATTTAAAGTGAGCAACTAGGCTTTCGATCGCATGAGTGTCTATAAATGAACTTTTCTTGTAATTGGATTGCTTTTGCTTCACGTTTTCTGATACAAACATTAAATTATGATATTTTAAACCAAAAATGAAAGAAAAATACAATTTAAAATCATTTATAAAGTTATAAAACCACTTAAAGCGAGTTTCAAAAGTATGAATGACTATAAAGAGACTTTTCTTGTCAATGGATTTCTTTTGCTTCATGTTTCTTTATACAAACATCAAAGTATGATCTTTTTAACCAAAAATGAAAAAAAAATTCAATGTAAAATCATTTATAAGATTATAAAACTATTTAAAGCGAGCAACTAGGCTTTCGATGGCATGAGTGTCTATAAATGGACTTTTCTTGTCAATGGATTGCTTTCATTTCTCATTTCCCTATACAAACACCAAATTATGATATTTTTAATGAAAAATGAAAAACAAACAAGTTAAAATAAGTTATAAGGTTATAAAATCGCTTAAAATGAGTAACAAGGCTTTCGAAGGCATGAATGACTTGAAATTGACTTTTGTTGTCAATGGACGATTTTTGCTTCACGTTTCTTGATTCAAACATCTAATTATGTTCTGTTTTAACAAAAAATATAAAAAAATTCAATTTAAAATCATTTATAAGAATATAAAAGTATTTAAAGCAAACAACTAGGCTTTTGAAGGCATGAATGACTATAAATGGACTTTTCTTGTCAATGAATTGCTTTCATTTCATGTTTGTCGATACAAACAACAAATTATTATCTATTTAACCAAAAATGAAAAAAAATTCTATGACAAATCATTTATAAACTTATAAAACCACTTAAAATGATTAACAAGGATTTCAAAGGCATGAGTGACTATAAATGGACTTTTCTTGTCAATGGATAGCTCTCACTTCATGTTTCTTGATGCAATGAACAAATTATGATTTGTTTTAACAAAAAATGAAAAACAATTCAATTTAAAATCAATTATAAAGTTATAAAATCACTTAAAGAGAGCAATAAGGTTTTCTAAGGCATGAGTAACTATAAATGGACTTTTCTTGTTAATGGATGACTTTTGCTTTGCGTTTCTCGACACAAACATCCAATTTTGATATGGTTTAACCAGAGATGAAAAAAATTTTATTTGAAATCATTTATAAGACTATAAAACCATTTAAAGTGAGTAACCAGGGTTTCAAAGGCATGGGTGACAATAAATAGACCTTTCTTGTCAATGATGGCTTTTGCTTCACTTTTCCCAATGCAAACATCCAATTATGTTCTGTTTTAACCAGAAACAAAAAAAATTTTGATTTAGAATCATTTATAAGGCTATAAAACCATTTAAAGTGAGTAACTCAGTTTTTAAAGATATGAGTGCCTATAAATAGACTTTTTTTGTCAATATATGGCTTTGGCTTCACGTTTCTCAATGCAAACAACAAGTTATGATTTGTTTTAACTAAAAATGAAAAAAAATTTAATTTAAAAACATTTATAAGATTATAAAATCATTTAAATCGAGCAACTAGATTGTTAAAGGCATGAGTGACTATAAATGGACTTTTCTTATCAACAGATGGTTTCGCTTCACGTTTCCTAATACAAACATCAAATTGTGCTCTGTTTTTACAAAAATGAAGAAAATTTCAATTTAAAATCATTTATAAGATTATAAAACCATTTAAAGCAAAAAACTAGGCTTTCGAAGGCATGAATGACTATAAATGGACTCTTCTTGTTAATAGATTACTTTTGTTTCATGTTTCTCGATACAAACATTAAATTATGATATTTTTAAGCAAAAATGAAAAACAAATTCAAGTTAAAATAATTTATAAAGTTATAAAACCTCTGAAAGTTTAATAAGACTTTTGAAGGCATGAATGACTATAAATGAACATTTCTTGTGTATGGATGTAGCGACCTCTCCTCGGTCGCTACCGACGTCCGCGACCTCCGAGAAAGACCCGCTAAGTCTCGAACAAGCCTTACTCACAATGCCCGTTAGTTCACTATATATGATCCCATTCCATATTGATACTAAAAGCAATATACTCTCATGCCATGATTTAAACCATAAACATAATAATTAATTCAAGCTCTAAACCATTTAATCATAAGAATATACATCGAAATTCACATTCTTCAATTATTTACTTATAACAAAATCAATATCCGTTTACAATTTAATAAATAAAATGCTACAACTCGACCTCTAACAGCGGAGCGACTCAAGATAAAATGCTATGAGATGCATTTACCTATTTGCGGTGGACCATACACGCTGATGATTACACATTAGGTCGATCCCTGTCTGCAAAAAGGGGAAAAAGAGGGGTGTGAGTCTCACAAACTCAGTGATCATCGGCTCCGTGAATAGGGCGTAGATGGGAAACAAGCAAATAACAGATCAGTTGAATATAAAAATGCAGGATTATAAAAATAATTTATTTCAAACGGGAGTTTATGCCTTATATAAAAATTGAGGATTTCTTACGCATTATAAACACTTCAATTAGTAAATCAACCAAGGAAGATAAAATTTTCACTACAAAACATATCGATAACCTTATTCAAGACAATCATTTGAAATATTGAATTAAAACAATCTTACATAAAGAAAATTTTGCCGTCAAGATCAATTGACATTTTACTCAAATCAAATCAATATATTCGGCAAAATCCCATGAAATCGAAAGTTAATCAAACTCATACATAAATCACAAATCACCTCGCACTCAAGGAGTTAAAATTCATTTCACCGTAAAAATAGGGGAGCTGCAGAAAAATCGTTAAATTCTGCTTTCACCATGCAAAGAAATATGAGTTTGAAAACCCAGAGATGCCACTCTCGAGTAGGGAATAAAAATAAACTCGTGGTCCCGCTACCACATAATAACATCCGGGAGCCTCACTCCACTGGATCCCACATGCCATGGCAGTCTCATGATGTTGGCCGATATCAGAGAATCAAGCGGTCCCAATCGCGTAATCATTTGGTGGCCTAGCCACACATACATATATCACAGGCCGTGGCCCCAACCACGCCTAACTGTCCGTTAGCGACCCGATGGTTCTCTAGCTAGAGCTCACTCGTGCACGAGGGTCACACTTAACCGATGTGACATTCGGCCTACTCTCGACGCTCGCGGTTTATAAAGCCATTTTAAAAATCAATTTATGTCCTTGAACTCTCGTTTCAAAATTATTTCCAAAGCATTCAACATAGTGTATGATAAAATCTATCATTTTCTCAAAATATATTTACGCATGAATTTCAAAACAATAATTTGCATGGTGAATAAGCAATATAACCATGAATGCACACTGCACAAATATAAGGCACAGATTTTGAAGCAAAACAGTACGAAGGGCTTGTTTCCTAATTTTCCAAAACACTTTACATATAATTTATACATATATATATTCAAAACAATTTCTAAACGAAATTTACAACCACAATTTCCTAAGATTTCTACCAGCACATGTTATCCATATTTTTCACGTTTAAAATAAGTTATACGTATAGGTATATATATTTATGAAAATTTTAAAATTTACACCCCCTATTCACCTCACAATAGTGGGATTACTAGGTCGCTATTGATTCATACGCGTGTATAATTATTCCTATTTGCCAGTCACGTACTTCGTCCGGCACGCTTCCACGACAAACTTTCCTAGTAACAATTTAAACCCAATATACTTAATCACACACTTGTATGGGGAACAGCTTAATAAAAATTTCTTAACTAAATTGCATATTTTTCATCCAAAATATGCACAATATTAAACCACCCATAAACCTTAATATAATATTAACTTACCATTTTTTTTCTTTTTCTTTCTTTTTTTATTTTTAACTCTCTTGGCCGGCCCCTCCATCATTTCTTCTCTTTCTTTCTTCTCCCTCTTTTCACTCACCAATCGGCTACTCTTTCTTCCTTTCTCCACCAGCAACAAGTTTCTTCCTTTTCTCCCTCAAAATTGGCAGCACAAGGCTACTTTCTTCTCCCTCAAAATTGGCGGTCAAAGCTGCTAATTTCTTCCTAAAAAAAATCAGCTCGTTCTCTCCCTTAAAATTGGTAGCAAAACTAGCTCTTCTTTCCCCTTAAAATGACAGCAAAACTCTCTTCTTTTTACTCCTCTAAGTGGCAGCACACAACCTCCATTTTTTTTCCTACACAAATCTGCAGCAACACAGCCTCTCTTTCTCACCTTCTTGCTGCCATTTTTCTACTCTCTCACTAGCACTCTTTCTTCCTTTTCTTTGCCTCATACACGGCACTCTCCAGCTGCCATTTTCTGCTCTCTCACCAGTCGGCGGTACTAGCTCTTTCTTTTTCCCTTAAAGCCGGCTTCTTTCTTTTCTTTTTCTTTTTCTTTCTTCTTCTCTTTTCTTCTTCTTCTTTGGCCGACACTCTCCAGATTTTTCCTTCCTTTTTCTCTCTCATTTTCATCTCTTTTATTTCTCTTTACTTTCCTTCTTTTTCTCAACCTTTGCCAGCCCCATCATCATCATTATTTCTTCTCTTTCTTTTGCCTTCTCTCTATGTGGCCGGCCCCTACCCATCCAACACAAAAATATGGGTTTAACTTCTTATTTGACCACATGGGCGGTTGCCCATGTTGGTCTTTCACTTTTTTTTTTTTACAATTATATATATACATTTTTTATATTCACTTACTATTATTATTATTTGTATTATTATTTATTTTATTAGTTATTTATTTTATTTTCTTAAAATAATAAAATTTACATACAAATTTTCATTCCTTGTATTTGCTACAAAGTCCTCAAGTTTTCGTATTTTAAAATTGGTCCTTCTGACATTTGTAAAAATTCTAATTTCCTTATATCTTCCTTCTCTTACACGTGTACAACCAAAATATCGAAGTTGTTCTTCAACGCGATATCACTATAATATTTAAATATTTACTTACTTGTGTTAGCTCTATTTAATAAAATCACGCGGTTTCACTTACGTCATTTATCTCCAAAATTCATTTGTACTTCTTCTCCCCCCCTTAAATTAGTCATAAAACTTTCTTTCATGATTAATTTCGATAATCAATAAAATATTAATATTTTAATATTATTTATTTATTAAATAAAATAATATTTTATTCTAAAATGTTCTTCCCACCCGTACCCGCTTTTCGACCTTTAATTTACATCAAGTGACTCTTCATTTTATCGATACGGTCTTATTGATGGCTAAATGAGGATATGGGGTGTTACATGGATGACTTTCGCTTCACGTTTCTCAATGCAAACATCCAATTATGATCTATTTTAACCAAAAATGATAAAAAATTTGATTTGAAATAATTTATAAGACTATAAAACCAGTTAAAATGAGTAACTAAGATTTAGAAGGCACGAGTGTCTATGAATAGACTTTTTTTCAATGGATGGCTTTCGCTTCTTCTAAATGCAAACAACAAATTATGAATTGTTTTAACCAAAAATGAAAAACAATTCAATTTAAAATCATTTATAGGAGTATAAATACATTTAAAGTGAGTTGTTAGGCATTTGAAGGCATGAGTGACTATAAATAGACTTTTCTTGTCAGTGGATTACTTTCACTTCATGTTTCTTGATGCAAACATCAAATTATGATCTTTTGAACCAAAAATGAAAAAAAAAATTCAATTTAAAATAATTTAGAATGTTATAAAACCACTTAAAGTGAGTAACAAGGCTTTCGAAGGCATGAGTAGCTACAAATAAACTTTTCTTGTCAATGGATGGGTTTTGCTTCACGTTTCGCAATGCAAACATCTAATTATGATTTGTTTTAACCAGAAATGAAAAAACTTTAATCTAAAATCATTTATAAGGTTATAAAACCACTTAAAGCAAGAAATAAAGCTTTCAAAGGCATAAGTGACTTAAATGGACTTTTCTTGTCAATGGATGGCTTTTTCTTCATGTTTTTCGATCCAAACATCAAAATATGATCTGTTTTAAGCAAAAATGAAAAAACTCAATTTAAAATCATTTATAAAGAGAGCAATTAGGCTTTCAAAGGCATGAATGCGTGTAAATGAACTTTTCTTGTCAATGGAATGCTGTCACTTCACGTTTCCCTATACAAACATCAAATTATGATCTTTTTAACCAAAATTGAAAAAAAAATTCAATTTGAAAATAATTTATAAAGTTATAAATCTGCTTAAAATGAGTAACAAGGCTTTCGAAGGTGTAAGTGACTATAAATTGACTTCCCTGTTGGTCCCTATAATATGTGCTAGAGGCGGAGGTGAATAGCACAATTTGGCTCTTAACAATATTGAAAACTAATTTCCAGAACTTAAGAAAATAAAAACAGAGTATAAGATGCACAACAAGTTAGAGTGGTTCGGTCCAAGACCTACATCCACTACCTTGATTATCCAACCAAGGTTTTTCCCATAAATTCACTAAACACTGGTGAAATTCACAAGCTTTCACCAAACTTTACAATGGCTTTTACTAGGCTCAGCCACAACCTTCTACACTAGTTTTTCACGGGCTCAACTAAAACCCAAAGTGGTTTTCCAAGGCTCAACCACAACCTACAACAATCAAGCTATCCAAGCTTGAATAACCCTTAGAGTGACTCCCTCACTCTAAGAATACAAGAAACGTAGTAAAAGAAGGTACCTATGATCACTGGTTGATCTGAGTGGCACAAGATTGAGTGCTAAATACAAAAGCAAAGAGTAGGCGTTTAAGTGCAGACAAGTGCAGTGAAGCTTTTTTGGTTTTTCAACTTTCTATAGCTCAAATCTCTTTCAAAGCTTTTAAAAACTTGTTTCTAATTGTTGGAAGACCTTTTTATACTTGGAGATGCAACTCTGCTGGCAATTTGACAGTTTATGGCCATTGAAAATAGTTAAGGATGAGTTTTAGCCGTTAATCTGCCTTGTAGTGCTCTGGTTCAAATTGCAGACAGAAAGCTCTTAGTCGACTGACTTGGTCGACTAAGTTGATTCTATTTCTCAAACTCTTCAGTCCACCATTCCTCCAATTTGAAACTTGGTCAACCAATATTCTTCCTTGTTTCATCAATAGGCTTCCTCCTTGTTAGATAGTTACATCTTGTTG
Source organism: Theobroma cacao (assembly GCF_000208745.1). Taxonomy (NCBI): domain Eukaryota; kingdom Viridiplantae; phylum Streptophyta; class Magnoliopsida; order Malvales; family Malvaceae; genus Theobroma; species Theobroma cacao. The sequence goes on along the minus strand of NC_030858.1, from coordinate 19,068,501 downwards.
TTTTTATTCCTCTTTTTCTTTTGATATACTGTTTGAGGAGTTAAATGATTAATTTCATATATTAATTTTCCTGCACACTCAAGTAAAGATATTAGACACAAATGAATGAAAATGTTTTATTATCATCAAAAACTAATAGAGCCAACAATCTCCCCTTTTTGATGATGACAAAACATTCCTTAATTGACAGCATAGTCTCCTTTTAGTCTTTTTAGTTTTCTACAAAAAATGAGGATTGCTCCCCCTAAGTATGTGCATATTTTGCTTACTTTATTCCATCAAATTTTATTTTTGTCATATAGAAAATGACATTGTACATATGTGTAGCAATATGGAGTGATTTGCAGCAAGTAAGTATTAGCAGATCATCATTAAACTTTCAGCAGTAAGTGTTGATAGATTTTCATAAATGTTCCAGCAGTAGTCAACAGTTTATTGATTTCAGATTTTGTCTACATCATTTATGTTTCAATTGATATATTATGCACCCCATCTATATCTATTTACAAACAGAAATCATTCATAATGCCATAACAAAAATCATTTATCAACATCAGTATCAGCATAGCATCAGCAGATTTTGTTCATGATAGTAAAAATACCAAGATAACAAAATATCAGCAAACTTCAATTTGTAGCAATTAAACAACATAGAAATTTCATCATTCACTTTTCACACACAACTATGTAAACAACAGAATTAAACTTAAGTGTTCAAGTGCCACCATGGCAAAAATAGCAATTAATTAAAAAGTATTTCGAAATTGCCCCTGGATAATTTTGCTTTCTATCTCCTATTTTTCTAAGTTCCTGCTCTTGATTCTGCTTTCTTTTCTTTCCTAGGTTCTTAGTTCCTCCACCATAACATTTTTTTTTTAATTATGCACCCATTCTCTGGTTCTTGCACTCATTTTTTGGTTCTTGCACCCATTCTACTCCCCCTTTTTGTCAACATCAAAGGAAGAGGCTTCTATTCATTTGATGTGTCAGAGGGTGAGGATTTAGTGCCATAGAAAGGGTTTAGAGGAAAATGAAAGGGCTCTTGGAGTAGTGATGACTTTTTAGGGGAGGACTCTGGTGAGGACTTATCTGAGACAGGGATTGGATTTTGAGGAGAAGAGGCTAAAACTGGTCTAGATTTCTCTGCCAACCTGGAAGACTTTCTTCTCTTGAGAAAAACGGTCTTGGTTGCCATAGTCTTCCTACCTTTGGTTGGTGGTTTTGCCTCAGCTGGTGGTGCTGCAATGGCTTTGGCTTTTTCTGCTTTTGTCTTTACTTTGGTAGCTAATGCAAGTTTCTTTCCTTTTCCTACATCTTCACCATCCTTTTGAGTTTCTGTCCTAGCAGTGTCTTTTTTAGCTTGTCCCTCCTTAACCATTTGGTGGAAGACATCCATAATGGAAACTTTCTCTGAATTTGGAGGAGAGGCCTGTTGTTTCTCTATCCTTGAACCAACTACTTCTGTCCCTTGTTCTGAATCATTTTTGCTTTGAGGTTCAAGAGAGGATGTCTTGGCTGGCTAATCAACCCCTTGAGGAGAGTCCTCAATTTGCAAAACAGAACTGGCAGACTTGTAGGTGGAACTTTCAGCTTGAAAGCCAGAACTTTCAACATGAGGAGTAGATTTTTCTACTGGCTCAGCTGAACCTTCAGCACCTTGCGTGTTGGTGCCATGCTAGATGTTGCAGAGTTATCTGCAGCCATAGGTTCAGATGGAATGCTTTCCTTCTCCTTCAGCTTGTTTTCCAACTCAGTGATTTTCTCTTCAATTTTTTGTATCTTTTTTCCTTGGTCAGTCAGCTTTCCATCAATCCTCATGAGCAAATTAAAAATTACTTCATTTGAGAATCTAGAAGGGGCTTCTTCAAGTTGAGCAAGTAGGCTGTGTTCTTTTCTTGGACCAGTCTTAAGGAATCTTTCCCCATTGAGTATATACCCCATTTTAACCAAGCTCCCATAATAAATAGCTTGATATCTAGTTTTTACTAGGTCCATATCTTACCTCTTTTCCCATATTCCATTCTTCTGCACAAAGAATGTAATTACATTCCCATACGACAGATTAACCTTATCAAGTCTGCAGACACTTCTCATTTTTTCAATCATAAATCTTCCCAGATTCAAAGGTACCTCGTTGAAGGTATGCTCCATCAGCTAGAGGTCTTGGAGGCTAATGTAGCTAAGGCTTCCAATTCTACCTTGAATGTTGGCTGCTGTAAAATAATGTAAAATCTTAATCTGAGGACTGATTATCAGACCTGAATTGCTTTTTGAAGAACATTTTTCTATCTCCCACAATGAGGATGGATCATATTTTTCAGGGAGCTCATACTTTCCTTCTTTGCATTCTATTTCCAGCAGGTTTCCTAAATCTTCAGCAGTCGCAATAAATTTTTTTTCATTCAGATAAACATTCAAACCATCTTCATCATAATCATCAGAATCTATTAATTCCTTTCCTTTCAAAGTAATACCAAAATAGAATTTTTTAACCGGACTTGGACTATAAGACCTATTCTTAAAGGTGCTGTAACCTTTTAGTTTCAGTTCATCAAAGTACTCAAATAAACTAGTCTGGATTTCTATATTTTCCTTAATACTCTTCCAATCAATAAATTTTCCATAGGAGATTGGTGCATTCTCAATATTTTTGAACCTATATTCATGCAACTTATTCCTAAACTTTGAAGAAGAAGAACTGGTACCTTTGTGGAGTGAGGGTTCTGTTTCTTTCTTCTTGTTAGTTTTCTGCTTCTTTTCTCTTAGTTTCTCAGATATTTCTTTGACTGAAGCAGGCATGATTTTCTGTTCTTCTTAAGACTTTCTGTTCCTGTTCCTTCTTCCATCGGCCTTTTCCCTTTCTTCTTTTATGATATCTCTTTACTCTGAGATTTTCTCGCCATTTTGGTTTTAGAAATTTCTGAGGGTTTGAGTAGGTTTCAGAGGCAAACATGAAGATTTAGGTTTTTGTTTTTAGAGCAACGGGTTTCAAGGGAGAGGAAAGAAGAGGTAGTTAATAGTTATTACTCAGAAAAATTGCTCACCTTCCCTTAAGTATTGCCCTACTTTTATTGCTTCATAATTTTAAATTTCCCTCTAAAATTTTTGGTTATTTATCTTTGGCAGTATTTCTTAATTCTTTTTGCACCTGGTAAACCCAAATTTTCATCACATTTTACTCTTATTTCTCTAAACTGACTGAGTCTTATTATTTAATGTTGTTAGACCATTCTTAGTTGACTAAGATTTCCTTAGTCGACTGAATGCACTCTGTTTTCTATGTGAGAGCCAAAGGTTTTCCTATAATTCCTTCACACTAATCATCCCTAAATTTCTTCTAATCTCACAACATTTATCTTCATTTAGAGGTTTGGTAAAAATGTCTACTAATTGATGTAAAGTGTTCACAAATTCAATCTTAATATCATTTTTCACTACATGGTCTCTAATAAAATGGTGTCTTATTTCAATGTGCTTTGTCCTAGAGTGCTACACAGGGTTTCTTGATATATTGATTGCACTTGTGTTATCACAGAATATTGGTACTTTATGCATAGTTATTCCATAATCTTTTAATTGTTGCTTGATCCAAAGGATTTATGCACAGCAGTTACCTAGTGATACATACTCTGCTTTGGCTGTTGACAAAGCTACTGAATTTTGCTTCTTGCTGAACCAAGACACAAGCATGCTTCCTAAAAATTGGCATGTTCCACTAGTGCTTTTCCTATCAGTTTTGCTGCTAGCAAAGTCAGCATCTAAATATCCAACTAAGCTAAGAGTTGAGTCTCTAGAGTACCATATTCTTAGTCCTTGAGTGTCTATGAGGTATCTAAAAGTTCTCTTAACAGTTGTTAAGTGTGTTTCTTTAAGCTGTGACTGAAATCTAGCACACAAGCACACACTAAACTGAATATCTAGTCTACTTGCTGTTAAGTAGAGAAGAGAGCTGATCATACCTTTATAGAGCTTTTGATCTAAATCCATACATTTTTCATCTAAGTCGAGTTTGGTGGATGGACTCATTGGAGTGGAAATTGATTTCAGCTTCAACATATCAAATTTCTTGAGCATATCACGAGTGTATCTTTCTTGGTTGATGAAGATTCCTTCTTCACTTTGTTTGATTTGAAGACCAAGGAAGTACCTCAACTCTCCCATCATGCTCATCTCAAACTCACCTTGCATTTCTTTAGCAAAGTTCTTGCATAAAGCCTCATTAGTTGCACCAAATACAATGTCATCCACATATATTTACACAATAATTAAATCATTTAGATATCTCTTAATGAACAATGTAGTATCGATGCTGCTTCTATCATACCCTTTTTCAACTAGAAATTTTGAAAGCCTCTCATACCAAGCTTTAGGAGCTTGTTTCAATCCATACAAGGCTTTATGAAGTTTGAAAACATGATCAGATTTTTCAAAGTCTTCAAAACCAAGTGGTTGTTCCACATATACTTCCTCTTGAATTAATCCATTTAAGAATGCACTTTTTACATCAATTTAGAACAATTTAAAATTCATGAAACATGCAAAAGCTAGCAACAACCTTATGGCTTCAATCCTAGCAACGGGGGTAAAGGTCTCATCATAATCTATTCCTTCCTCTTGGTTGTATTCTTATGTAACCAGCCTAGCTTTATTTCTAACTACATTTTCTTGCTCATCTACCTTATTTCTAAATACCCATTATGTACCAACACTAGGGTGATTTGAAGGTTTAGGTACCAATAACCATACACGACTCCTTGTGAATTGATCAAGTTCTTCTTGAGTGGCCATTATCCAACTTTCCTCTTTTTCAGCTTTTTTAAAGTTTTTAGGTTCAATTTGAAATATAAAAGCTGAAAACTCACAAGTTTCTCTTGTTGCTTTTCTAGTTCTAACTCCTTGTGAAATGTCACCTATTATTTGGTCTTATGGGTGGTCTCTTACAAATCTCCAACTCCTTGAAAGATCATCATGCTGATTTTCTACTTTTTGCAGATTTCTAGAGGTGGAGTTTCATTTTCTCTTCTTCGTGAGCTTTCTTCATTATTTTTGTTGTTCTCTAAGCTCATTTCCTCCACTTGTTTTTCTAGGATTTCTATATTATCATCATCATCATCATGAACTTCTTTTTGTAAAGCATTTGACTCATCAAAAACTACATGAACTGATTCTTTAACGGTTAAGGTCCTTTTGTTAAAAACCCTATAGGCCTTTGAGTTTAATGCATATCCTAAAAATATTGCTTCATCACTCTTTGCATCAAACTTCCCTAGGCGCTGTTTTCCATTGTTCAATACAAAGCATTTACAGCCAAAGCTCCTAAGGTGAGAAATATTTGGCTTCCTACCTTTATAAAGTTCATATGGAGTCTTTGAAATAAAGGGTCTTATTGAGACTCTATTAAGAATATAAGTTATTGTATTTACTGTCTCAGCCTAAAGATATTTAGGTAGGTTGTTCTCACATAACATAGTCCTAGCCATTTCTTTTAAGGTTCAGTTCTTTCTTCTACAACGCCATTTTACTGGGGTGTTCTAGGTGCAGAAAAATTGTGATCCAACCCCTTTTCATTGCAAAACTTTTTAAACTCATCATTTTCAAATTCTCCTCCATGATCACTCCTTATGCTAACTATAGCTAGTCCTTTTTCATTTTCTACTTTTTTACAATGACTTAAGAATGCTTGTAGAGCATCATTCTTATGAGCAAGAAAATACACCTAAGTATATCTAGAATAGTCATCAACTATTACAAAGCTATAAGATTTTCCTCCTAAGCTAGTTGTGCTTATTGGACCAAATAGATCAATGTGTAACAATTCAAGAGGTCTAGTTGTTGACACTATCTTCTTAGTCTTAAAGGATGTTTTAACTTGTTTTCCTAGTTGGCAAGCATCACATATCCTATCATTGTCAAATTTTAAATCCAATAGCCCAACCACTTGATTCTTTCTAATCAATTTTGACATAGTATGCAAACTTCATGTCCTAATCTTCTGTGCCATAACCAACTATCATTTTCAGCACTTGCAACAAGACATACTTCACTATTTACTTCAAGGTCTTCAAGAAAAATTACATACATGTTCTTCCATCTTTTTCCTATAAATGAGATTTTATTTGTACTCATATCATCACTTCACACTTAGTTGAATCAAAACAAACTCTGAATCCTTTATCACATAGTTGACTAATACTTAGCAAATTATGCTTTAAGCCTTTAACCAACAACACATGACTTATTTGAGTTTGGGAATTTTTACCAATCGTACCTATACCATGGATTCTTCTTTTTGAATCATCTCCAAAGGATACGGTTCCTCCCTTTCTCTTATCCAGCTGAGCAAACAACATTTCATGTCCTGTCATGTGCTGTGAACAGCCATTGTCCAAGTACCAAGGCTGTTTCTTCTTGAGTTGAGCTCATGAACATGTCTCCTTTAAGTCCAGCTCAACCTACAAAATAGAATTTCAGTTTTTCTTTATAGGTACCCATACTTTGATGGGTCATTGAGTGTTAGTTGCAACAAAGGATCCCTTAGGAACTCAAATTTTCTTCACTTTCTGCATTTTTCTTTTCTTAAAACACTCATATGATAAATGACCATGTTTACCACAATTATAACATTTAGGTAATGCTTTAGCTAAATTTTTATTGTGGTATACATCTCTTTTTGAAGATTCATTTTTCAAACATTTAAGAGCTGTGTTTTCATCAAGAATTATTTGCAAAGCTTCAGACTTGTTTTTTAGCTCTTGTTTTAAAACCTCAAAGTCTATTTTTGAGTGTTTTAACTCAACTTGCAAAATATTTCTTTGCTCAAAAATAGAAGTAAATTCTTGTTTGATTTGTTCCAAATCATTTTCAAGTAATGCAGCCTTTTTCTTCAATGATTTGTATTCTGAATAAAGTTTTTCAAATTCATCATAAAGGCACTCATACTCATCTTGTAAATCATGATAAAAATTAATGCAGGGGGATGAGGATACCTCTATTTCATCCTCTTGTGCCATTAAACAGATGTTTACTCTTTCCTCAGATTTTTCATCATCAGTTTCAGAGCTTGATGTGTCATTGTCCGACCATGTAGCTGCCACCATTGCTTTCTTGGATTTCTTATTTTTCTTGGGAGTTTCATCTTTCAGCAATGGACACTCAAACTTGAAGTGACCAGGTTTCTTACACTCGTAGCAGATGAGCTCCTCCTTTTTGTTGGAGTCAATTTTGTTTCTGTTTTTCCACGAGGCACCTTGGTCTTTCTTGAAACCTCTTTTATCTAGCCTTCAATTTCTTCTGCTCATTAGCTTTTTGAAATTTCTTGCAACCAGAGCTAATTCTTCATCATCATCACAGGAAAGCTCTTCCAGCTTTTCTTCAAGGATGCTGGCTTTAAGTGTAATAATCTTTTTCTTTTGCTTTGCTTCCCTTCGGTCTTCTTTTTCTTCTTCCTTAAGCTCCAGCTCATGAGTGAGAAGAGAACCACAAATCTCATCAAGTGTGATGATGTTCAGATCTTTAGCCTCTCTAATGGCAGTCACTTTAGGCTTCCAGTTTTTTGGTAGACTCCTAAGCAGTCCTTTTACTAATTCATGTTCAGGAATAGACTTGCCTAGCTGACTTAATTTATTTGTGATGTTTGTAAACCTATCAAATATGCTGGTGATGTCTTCACTAGGCTCCATTTTGAACATTTCATAATTATGTGTTAACAGAGCAATTTTGGACTCCTTTACTTGAGAAATCCCTTCATGAATTATTCTAAGTTTTTCCCACACTTGCTTAGCTGTTGTACAGCTTGAGACTTTGTTAAATTCAGTGGGGGTTAATGCACAATGCAATGTGTTGATGGCCTTAAAATTTATTTGAACTTTCTTAGTTTCAGCCTTAGTCCATTCAGACCTTGGCTTGGGCATCAACTCATTTGTCACTACATTCACGGTTGAGGGCATAAAGGGTCCATCAGTTATGACGTCCCACATCTCATAGTCTATAGCTCTAATATAGATTGACATTCTTGTGCTTCAATAAAGGTAATTAGAGCTATCAAACAGAGGTGGTCTGTTTATTGATTGTCCCTCAGCCACTACTGATTTTTGGAGAGCCATATGGATCCTCCATAAGGATGTTAAGCCTTAATAACAAGAAACTTGCTTTGATACCAATTGTTGTCCATATAATATGTGCTAGAGGGGGGGAGGTGAATAGCACAATTTGGCTCTTAACAATATTGGAAACTAATTTCTGGAACTTAAGAAAATAAAAACAGAGTATAAGGTGCACAACAATTTAGAGTGGTTAGGTCCAAGACCTACATCCACTACCTTGATTATCCAACCAAGGATTTTCCCACAAATTCACTAAACACTGGTAAAAATCACAAGCTTTTACCAAGCTTTACAATGGCTTTTACCAGGCTTAGCCACAACCTTTTACACTAGTTTTTCACGGGCTCAACTAAAACCCAAAGTGGTTTTCCAAGGCTCAACCACAACCTACAACAATGAAACTATCCCAAGCTTGAATAACCCCTTAGAGTGACTCCCTCACTCTAAGAATACAAGAAAAGTAGTAAAAGAAAGTACCTATGATCACTAGTTGATCTGAGTGGTACAAGATTAAGTGCTAAATACAAATGCAATGAGTAGGCGTTTAAGTGTAGACAAGTGCAGTGAAGCTTTTTTGGTTTTTCAACTTTTTATAGCTCAAATCCTTTCAAGGCTTCTAAAAACTTGTTTCTAATTGTTAGAAGACCCTTTTATACTTGGAGATGCAACTCTGATGGCAATTTGACAGTTTATGGCCGTTGGAAATAGTTGAAGATGAGGTCTAGCTATTAATCTGTCTTGTAGTGCTCTGGTTCAAATTGCAGATAGAGAGCTCTTAGTCGACTGACTTGGTCGACTAAGTTAGTTCTATTTCTGGTTGCAAATTCTGGCAGAGAGTAATTAGTCGACTAACTTGGTCTACTAAGTTGATTCTATTTCTCAAACTCTTTAGCCCGCCATTTCTCCAATTTAAAACTTGGTCAACCAATATTCTTCCTTGTTTCATCAATAGGCTTCCTCCTTGTTAGATAGTTACATCTTGTTGTTTTAATTCCTCTTTTTCTTTTGATATACTCTTTAAGGAGTTAAATGATTAATTTCATATATTAATTTTCCTGCACACTCAAGTAAAGATATTAGACACAAATGAATGGAAATGGTTTATTATTATCAAAAACTAATTGAGCCAACATTCTCTTGTCAATGGCTATCTTCTGCTTCATGTTTCTAAATTAGACATCCAATTATGATATGTTTTAACCAAAATTGAAAAAAAAATTCGATTTAAAATCATTTATGAGATTAAAAAACCATTTACAATGAAGTTGGTTTCAAAGGCATAAATGACTATAAATGGACTTTTCTTGTAATGGATGGCTTTTACTTTACGTTTCCTATTGCAAACAACAAATTATGATATCTTTTAACCTAAAATGAAAAAAAAATTCAATTTAAGATCATTTATAAGATTATAAAACTATTTAAAGCGAGCAACTAGGCTTTTGAACCATAAGTGATGATAAATGGACTTTTCTTGTCAATGGATGGCTTTCGCTTCACATTTCCCATTGCAAACAACAAATTATGATATCTTTTAACCAAAAATGAAAAGAAATTCAATTTAAAATCATTTATAAGATTACAAAATCATTTAAAGCGAGCAGCTAGGCTTTTGAACCGTAAGTGATGATAAATGGACTTTTCTTATCAATGGATTGCTTTCACTTCACATTTCTCAATACAAACATCAAATTGTGATCTTTTTAACTAAAAATGAAAAAAAATTCAATTCAAAATCATTTATAAATTCATAAAACCACTAAAACAAGTACCAAGGATTTTGAAGACATGAATAACTATAAATAGACCTTTCTTGTCAATTGATAACTTTCGGTTCATGTTTCCCAATGCAAACACCAATTATGGTATGTTTTAGCCAAAAATGAAAATAAATTCACTTTAAAATCATTTATAAGATTATAAAACCGTTTAAAGCAAGCAACTAGGCTTTCGAATGTATAAGTGACTATAAATGGACTTTTCTTGTCAATGATTTGCTTTCGCTTCATGTTTCTTAATTCAAATATCAATTTATGATCTTTGTAATCAAAAATGAAAAATAAAATTCAACTTAAAATTATTTATAAGATTATAAAATCATTTAAAGCAAGCAATTGGGCTTTCAAAGGCATGAATGACTATAGATTGACTTTTCTTGACAACGAATGGCTTTCTGTAAAACCCGACCCTATAAACACATGTCATGACATACATGCACTGAGTAGCATGTTATTATGCTAAGAAAGTTCCTAAGAATAGACGAAACCCAGTATTGTACCTAACGGTACACTTGAGTTGATTTAACCTCGAATTAGTTCAAATAGGAATCGTAGGATGAAATTTAATATTTTACAGTCCAGGAATGACTAAAAATGATTGTTTGGAGTTCGAGGGTTCATTTGGGAAAAAATTGAAAATTTTGATGTTTAGAGGCAAAATTGTCATTTTGCCACCTAAGATAATAATTTGATCATAGAGTGAAATTTTTTATCAAGATTAACTATTTGGAGTATAATTTAATGATAGGAAGTGAAAAATTTGAATTTCGACAATTTTCGGAACATAGTGGCAAAACGGTAATTTTGTCGTCTTGGGGTAAAAACCGTAATTTTCACCACCCAAAACTTGTCAAAATCATAGGATTTACTTATTTTTGGTATGAATAACTATGGTATGTTAAGTGGTGAAAAATTTAAGTTTAAAGGATGAAATTTTAAAAATGGGCCAATGAAAAAGTGACACATGGCATTTTTAAATTATTTAATATTATTTTAATGAAAAGTCAGCCCATTTAAACCCCATATTAAGTGATGGCCGGCCATAAGGAGAGAACAAGAGAGAAAATAGAGAGGAAAGGAAGAAAAGGGAAAAACCAAAGGAAAACTAGAAAATTCAAAGGGAAAATTACGTTTTTCGTCCGTTTACGCGTCTAACGGTAAGATTTTTCGACTTTAGCTTGATTTTTACCTTTCCTATGCCTTTATTTCCATTTAGCATGCCTGAGGAGAGAGATCAAAAAGTGAAACCAAGGGCTGGCTGAATTTCAAGGGGAGAGATTTTGAAATTTTTAGGTTTTGATTCTTAGTTAAATTAGTAGTTTTAGTTAGTTAAATGTGTATAGAAATCAAATTGGGTAAGAAAGCATGAAATTCTCACAATACCCACCCTTGGCCAAATATGCATTGATGTACAATGATGATGAACTGATTTTTATTCTAAGAGAAATGAAGAGAAAATGATGAAAAATGGTTAAATGTGATAGAAAAACAAAGTGGAAAATTTACCGAGTAAATGTCCCATTTTTGACCAAATTTTTCAAGGAGGAAAGTGAGCTGATTTTGGTTATTTTAGAAGGTTATTCGCTGATATTTAATGGTTAGAAATGTTGGAGACAAAATGGGACAATTTAGAGCTAAAATGGAGCGCGTTAGCAATTTAATGGGTAAAGTGCCAAAAATAGGTTAATACCGCGTTTAAGCCGTTTTAGGCTATTGCATTTCATACCATGCATTAGTATAACATTTAAGTCAATTATATAGTGATTTAGCATCAATGTGGTAAATTGTGAAATTTTTGCAATGTGTCTAGGAGGAGAGCCTTCCGATAAAGGCAAGGAAGTCATATCCGACGAACAATGATTGGGGCACTTAGAAAGCATTTAATTTGTACAAACGGTGAACAAACTATTATTATTGTAAATTATCTAGAGTTTATTTTAAAATGCTCTTCATGGAATTTATGAAACGAAAATGAGATTAAAATGGGATTTTTGATGTTTTAGAAATAAATGTGACAAATAAATATATTGTCTTGATTTTCTGAAATAAGAAACTTTTGATTATTAAATTGAGTAATTGGAGGCTGCCAATTGTCTTGAAAAATATATTTTCTTATGAATGGCTTATGATATATGAGTATATATGTGGCTATATTTGATAATTGCATTGGGAATTTATGTAAGTTGTCTTTTACTATGCAAGCTGGGTAAATAAATAAAAGTCATGTTATACTGTCGAAATTTTATTAAAATTGGTGGGTTTAGTCACTGCAGTGACTGGTTTTCGTGGACTGCCTATTAGAGGGGCACGGTAAATCCGGTTATATAGTTACTCCGGTAGTAGAGGCGAGGAGGGTAACTCCCAGGGTAGTGTTAGAGCTCACTTCACGTCGAACCCCCACGTGAATGTGTAACTCGGCCAACGCCAAGGAACGACTTGTTTTAAAAATAAAAATGTGTTTCACATATAAATATCTTAACAACCTTGGCAAACTCGATTAAATGCCTCGACCAAGGTATCCTCGAGGATTAGTTTTGGCTTAAGCCCTGTTTTTTAATAAAAGTTATAAGTCTTAACAACTGTTTTGGTAAATTATAAATATTTTATGGTTTAAGAAATAAATTGAAAACCTTATGAAATGGATTGTAATTTGTTGTTTAAACTTGCCTCCATGTTACTCGTCTTTAGATATTTATGATAATGTCTGTTTACTCATTGGGATTGCAAAATCTCACCCACCTCCTTTCCAAATATTTCAAGCCTGTGGTAGCTTGTAGATACCTGATTTTGTCGAGGATTCCAATTGACCCCTCTGTCTCATAGATAGTAGGTTACTATCACCAACACTTGGTGTATTTACAGGCCACTTGTTATTGTAATTATTATTGTACATTATAACTTTGCAAATTATTGTATGTATGAATTTATTTTACTTTCACGTTACAAAAGATTTTTACATGTGTTTCTATAAATATTGTTTTATATAAAAATGCTATATTTTAATCAATATATTGAATAGTAATATTTGTCCATAAATCCTTTTAAAATAATTTTATCTTTTGATTTACTTTAGTCGAAAATGACTGGTAATTGTTTAAAATGGAATGTTTAAAAACAATTGCTCACAGAAAAGGTAAGAAACTGATATGTAAGCCTTGCGGGGTTTCGATTGGCATTTCGGGCAATGAGTGTCAATCGGGACGTCATGCGGTTGTCATGGGCCCGAGGGAGGTTCCGGGTCGTGACAATTTAGTTAGTATCAGAGCTTTTGGTTTAAAAGCTTATGGTTTTGAAAGAAGTTTTTGATTTTTAAAGTTCTTGGATTTAAAGTTATTTTAAAATAATTTATAATGTCAGTGTGGCCCAATTAAGATTAGTTAGTTGCATGTAGTTGCATATAGAGTCTTAAGTCGTCTAAACCAATTCCGTTCTTTTGTAGATCATTATGCCTCCTCGACGTGAGCTACCACTTATCACTAGACCTACCGGTAGGGAAAAAGGTCACCCTAGACAGAGTCGATCGGATTTCATAAAAGAGGAGTCGAGTTCGTCTTCTTTTAGAGCAGTTCCTACTGCTGAGTCTACTGACATTCCTGTACCTCCTCCACCACCTGTTGCTACTCTTGGAGTACCTGCCATGTCACCCGAGGTAGCTCAAGCATTAGCGACTTTTCTCGCTACTCTTACGGGTCAAGCTCAGACTGCTTTAGTTCTACCCACTGTTTCCCCTATAACAGCCCCAGTACCACCACCTCCTATTCCACCCCAGACACCAGACGTCTCCATTTCTAAGAAATTGAAAGAAGCTAGACAGTTAAGTTGCATCTCGTTTACTGGTGAGTTAGATATGACCGTAGCTAGGGATTGGATTATTCATGTATCGGAGACACTGGCAGATATGGGATTAGATGATGAGATGAAATTGAAGGTCACTACACTGTTATTTGAGAAGAGAGCCCATACCTTGTGGAGTTCAGTAAAGTCTCGTTCTCCTATACCTTCGACTTAGACGGATTTCTTCCAAGAGTTCGATGGTTAGTTTTACACTTACTTCCATCAGAAAGAGAAAAAGAGAGAATTTTTGAGCTTGAAACAAGGGAACATGACCATTGAGGAGTATGAAACTCGTTTTAATGAGCTGATGCTTTATGTACCTGAGTTAGTGAGATTGGAGCAAGACCAAGTAAACTACTTTGAGGAGGGACTCCGTAATGAGATACGAGAGCGTATGATAGTGACTGGCAAGGAGTCATATAAGGAAGTTCTGCAAATGGCCTTACGGGCTTAGAAGCTTGCCACTGAGAATAGATGGATCTCAGCTGAGTTCGCAAAGAGAAGGAATCCGCCTATGTTCCCGAGTTAGTCTTCAAAGAGAGGCAGATATTCGACATCTACTGCAAGAAGTACTACTTCAGTGTCTGTGGCATCCACTAGACCTCCATCTCAGCAGTCACAGTCGAGATCTTCTAGATTTGATCGGCCAGTGATGAGTAATTAGAGGGGGACTTCAGAAGGATTGGATAGATGACGTAATTATAGAGGATTTCATGTTGGGTCATGTAGAAAGCCTGTAACGTGTTTTCAATGCAGCCAACAGGGGCATATCAAGAGAGATTGTCCTCAATTGAGACGAGGTACAGTAGCTACTTCTACTCCTCCGACTGGTCCTAGTATATCGCGGAGAGACACTTCGGGATCACAGTCTAGACAGGGCCTAGTGATACGATCAAGCATGGGGAGTAATACCCCAGAGCAGCCATCTTCCAGACCGCAGCTCCAGATTTTGACTAGGGTTTTTGCAGTGACTAAAGATGAAGCCTGAGTTCGACCTAGCACAGTGACAGGTACTATGATTGTGTTTGATAGAGATGCACATGTTTTGATAGATTCAAGCTCCGATAGATCATACGTGAGCACATCATTTACATCATTCTCATATAGGAACTTGTCACCATTAGAGAAAGAGATTGTAGTGCATACTCTTTTAGGCGAGCGATTAGTAAGAAATACATATTATAAAGACTGTGGTATTAAAGTTGGAGAAGAAAAATTTATGGGTGATTTAATCCCTTTGGAGATTCGGGACTTTGATTTGATCTTGGGTATGGATTGGTTGTCCACTCATCGAGCAAAGGTTGATTGTTTTAAGAAAGAAGTGATTCTCTAGAGTTCAGAGGGAGCAGAAGTTATATTTATAAGGGAGCGTCGAGTATTACCGTTTTGTGTAATCTCGGCCCTCAAAGCTTTGAAATTGGTACGAAAGGGATATTCGGCATACTTGGCTCACGTGATTGATATATCGAGGGAGGAACCTAAGTTAGAGAATGTCCCCGTAGTAAGTGAGTTCCCTGATGTATTTCCTGATGAATTACCGGGACTTCCTCTCGATCGTGAGATCGAATTCACCATTGACTTACTTCCAAGTACTGCCCTTATCTCTATTCCTCCATATAGAATGGCTCCGGCAGAGTTGAAGGAGTTGAAAGTACAATTGCAAGAGTTAGTGGACAAGAGTTTTATACGCCCTAGTACATCTACGTGGGGAGCATCGATTTTATTTGTGAAAAAAAAAGACTGTACACTTCGATTTTGTATAGATTACCGATAGCTTAACAGAATGACCATTAAGAACAAGTATCCGTTGTCGAGAATTGATGATCTTTTCGATCAATTACAGGGAGCTACAGTGTTTTTTAAGGTTGATATGAGGTCTGGGTATCATCAGTTGAGGATTAAAGAATAGGATGTACCCAAGATAGCGTTCAGGACTCGATACGGTCATTATGAGTTCTTGGTCATACCTTTCGGGTTAACTAATGCATCGGTAGCTTTTATGGATCTCATGAACAGGGTGTTCCACCCTTACTTGGACAAGTTTGTTATTGTGTTCATTGATGACACCCTGATTTACTCGAGAGATAATGATGAGCACGCTACCCACTTGCGTATAGTATTACAGACTTTGCTGGAAAGACAGTTGTATGCAAAGTTTTCGAAGTGTGAGTTTTGGTTACAGGAAGTGGTATTCTTGGGACACGTAGTATCGAGAGCTGGAATATATGTTGATCCCAAGAAGATAGAGGCAATTTTACAATGGGAGCAACCTAAGACAGTGACGGAGATTTGTAGTTTCCTCGGATTAGTCGGTTATTATCGGAGGTTTGTTTAGGGGTTTTCCTTAATAGCAGCTCCTTTGACCCATCTAACTCGTAAGGGAGTTAAGTTTGAGTGGGATGATGTTTGTGAGAATCGATTTCAAGAGTTAAAGAACCGGTTAACCTCCGCTCCCGTTTTAACACTTCCTGTGAGTGGTAAGGGATTTGTGGTGTACAGTGATGCATCTAAGTTGGGGTTGGGGTGCGTACTGATGTAGGATGAAAAAGTTGTGGCTTATGCTTCTAGACAGCTAAAGAGGCATGAAGCAAATTACCCTACCCATGATTTTGAGTTAGCAGCAGTGGTGTTTGCTTTAAAAATCTGGAGGCATTACTTGTATGGTGAGCATTGTCGGGTATTTACGGATCACAAGAGTTTAAAATATTTGCTCACTTAGAAAGTGCTTAATTTGAGAAAAAGGCGATGGTTGGAGTTGATAAAAGATTATGACTTAGTGATAGACTATCATCCGAGAAAAGTAAACGTTGTAGCTGATGCCTTAAGTCGTAAGTCTTCATTGTCTTTAGCCGCACTTCAGAGTTGTTATTTGCCAGCATTATTAGAGATTAAATCTCTTGGGGTCTAGTTGAGAAATGGTGAGGATGGATCCTTATTGGCAAGCTTTATTGTGCGACCTTCGTTACTCAATCAAATCAAGGACATTCAGAGGTCTGATGATGAGTTAAGAAAAGAAATTCAAAAATTGACCGATGGGGGAGTCAGTGAGTTCAGATTCAAAGAGGATAACGTCTTGGTGTTTAGGGACCGAGTTTGTTTTCCTGAGGGAAACCAGTTGAGACAGGCCATCATGGAAGAAGCCCATTCATCTGCCTATGCATTACATCCTGGAAGCACCAAGATGTATAGGACTATCAGGGAGAATTATTGGTGGCCAGGTATGAAGCGAGACGTAGCAAAATTCGTAGCAAAGTGTCTCGTATGTCAGCAAGTTAAGGCGGAGCATCAGAGGCCAGCAGATACACTTCAGTCTTTACCTATTCCCGAGTGGAAATGGGAGCATGTAACTATGGATTTTGTTTTGGGACTGCCGCGGACACAGAGGGGAAAGGATGAGATCTGGGTGATCATAGATCAGTTGACTAAGTCCGCTCACTTTTTAGCTGTCCATAGTACATACTCTATTAAGAAGCTGGCTCAGCTCTATGTAGATGAGATTGTGAGGCTACATGGAGTTCCCGTTTCTATAGTGTCAGACCAAGATCCTCGATTCACTTCTAGATTCTGGCCGAAATGTCAAGAAGCTCTCAGAACCAAATTGAAATTTAGCACTGCTTTTCACCCACAGACGGATGGTCAGTCAGAGAGGACTATCCAGACTATGGAGGATATGTTGAAGGCTTGTGTCATGAATTTTCTTAGGAGTTGGGATAGACACTTGCCGTTAGTGGAATTTGCTTACAACAACAGCTTCTAGTCTAGCATTGGTATGGCACCGTACGAAGCTTTATATGGAAGGAAATGTCGTACTCCACTTTATTGGGATGAAGTGGGTGAAAGAAAGTTAGTTAGTGTGGAATTGATCGATCTAACTAATGACAAGATCAAGGTTATACAAGAGAGGCTAAAGGTAGCCTAGGATAGGCAGAAGAGCTATGCAGATAAACAGAGAAAAGATTTGGAGTTTGAGATCGATGATAGAGTTTCTTTTAAGGTTTCTCCGTGGAAAGGTGTGATTCGATTTGCAAAGTAGGGAAAGCTTAACCCGAGGTATATTGGACCATTCTGAATCATTGAGAGAATTGGACCAGTGGCTTATCGGTTAGAACTACCTCCGGAGTTAGATCGGATCCACAACATTTTTCATGTCTCCATGCTTAAGAAATATATACCAGATCCCTCTCACATTCTCGAAGCACCTCTGATCGAGTTGCATGATGATTTGAAGTTCGAGGTGCAACCTGTGAGTATCTTGGATCGAAAGGATCGAGTGTTGAGGAACAAGAGTATTTCAATGGTCAAAGTGTTGTGAAAAAGTGCTCGAATGGAGGAAATGACATGGGAAGTAGAGCATCAGATGAGGAACCGATACCCGTATCTATTTGTCGAATCTGGTAAGTGAAATTTTGAGGTTAAAATTTTATTTTAAGGGGGGTAGAATTGTAAAACCCGACCCTATAAACACATGTCATGACATACATACACTAAGTAGCATGTTATTACGCTAGGAAAGTTCGTAAGAATAGACGAAACTCGGTATTGTACCTAACGGTATACTTGAGTTGATTTAACCTCGAATTAGTTCAAATAGGAATCGTAGGATGAAATTTAATATTTTACAGTCCAAGAATGACTAAAAATGATTGTTTGGAGTTCAAGGGTTCATTTGGAAAAAAATTGGAAAATTTTGATGTTTTAGAAATAAATGTGACAAATAAATATATTATCTTGATTTTCTGAAATAAGAAACTTTTGATTATTAAATTGAGTAATTGGAGGCTGCCAATTGTCTTGAAAAATATATTTTCTTATGAATGGCTTATGATATATGAGTATATATGTGGCTATATTTGATAATTGCATTGGGAATTTATGTAAGTTGTCTTTTACTATGCAGGTTTGGTAAATAAATAAAAGCCACGTTATACTGTTAAAATTTTATTAAAATTGGTGGGTTTAGTCACTGCAGTGTCGGGTTTCCATGGACTGCCTATTAGAGGGGCACTGTAAATCCGGTTATATAGTTACTCCGATAGTAGAGGCGAGGAGGGTAACTCTCGGGGTAGTGTTAGAGCTCACTTCACGTCGAACCCCCACGTGAATGTGTAACTCGGCCAACGCCAAGGAACGGCTTGTTTTAAAAATAAAAAATGTGTTTCACATGTAAATATCTTAACAACCTTGGCGGACTCGGTTAGATACCTCGGTCAAGGTATCCCCGAGGATTAGTTTTGGCTTAAGCCCTATTTTTAATAAAAGTTATAAGCCTTAACAATTGTTTTGGTAAATTACAAATATTTTATGATTTAAGAAATAAATTGAAAACCTTATGAAATGGTTTGTAATTTGTTGTTTAAACTTGCCTCCATGTTACTCGCCTTTAGATATTTATGATAATGTCTGTTTACTCATTAGGATTGCAAAATCTCACTCACCTCCTTTCCAAATATTTTAGGCCTGTGGTAGCTTGTAGATACCCGATTTTGTCGAGGATTCCAATTGACCCCTCTGTCTCACAGACAGTAGGTTACTATCACCAACACTTGGTGTATTTACGGGCCACTTGTTATTGTAATTATTATTGTACATTATAACTTTGTAAATTATTGTATGTATGAATTTATTTTACTTTCACGTTACAAAAGATTTTTACAAGTGTTTCTATAAATATTGTTTTATATAAAAATGTTATATTTTAATCAATATTTTAAATAGTAATATTTGTCTATAAATCCTTTTAAAATAATTTTATCTTTTTATTTACTTTAGCCTAAAACGACTGGTAATTATTTAAAACAGAATGTTTAAAAACGATTACTCACAAAAAAGGTAAGAAACTGATATGTAAGCCTGTGGGGTTCCGATTGGCATTCCGGGCAATGAGTGTCAATCGAGACGTCACGGCGGTTGTCATGGGCTCGAGGGAGGTTCCGAGTCGTGACACTTTCGCTTCATGTTTTCCAATGCAAACATCCAATTATGATCTATTTTAACTAGAAATGAAAAAAAAATATTTACAATCATTTATAAGACTATAAAACCATTTAAATCAAGAAACTCGGCTTTCAAATGCATGAGTGACTATAAATGGACTTTTGTTGCCAATGGATGGCTTTCGCTTCATATTTCCCAGTGCAAACAACAAATTATATCTATTTTAACCAAGAAAGAAAACAAAATTATTTAAAATCATTTATAAGATCATAAAACCATTTAAAGTGAGCAACTAGGCTTTTGAAGGTATGAATGACTATAAATGGACTTTTCTTGTCAATGGATTGCTTTTGCTTCACATTTCCCAATACAAACATCAAATTATGATATTTTTAACCAGAAATGAAGGAAATTCAATTTAAAATCATTTATAAAGTTATAAAACCACTTAAAATAAGTAACAAGGCTTTCAAAGGCATGAATGACTATAAATGGGATTTTTTTTTCAATGGATGGCTTTTGCTTCACATTTCCCAATGCAAACACCCATTTGTGATCTATTTTAACTGGAAATGAAAAACATTTTGATATAAAATCATTTATAAAAGTATAAAACTGTTTAAAGCAAGTAACTAGGCTTCAAAGGCATGAGTGAATATAAATGGATTTTTCTTGTCAATGGATAGCTTTCGCTTCACATTTCCTAATGCATACAACAAATTATGATTTGTTTTAAAAAATTAAAGAAAATTCAATTTAAAATCATTTATAAGATTGTAAAACCATTTAAAACACATAACTAGGCTTTTGAAGGCATGAGTGACTATCAATGGACTTTTCTTGTTAACAGATGGCTTTGGCTTCACGATTCCTAATACAAACAACAAATTATGATCTGTTTTAATCAAAGATGAAAAAAATTCAATTTAAAAACATTTATAAGATTATAAAACCATTTAAAGTAAGCAATTAGGCTTTTGAAGGCATGGGTGACTATAAATGAACTTTTCTTGTCAATGGATCACTTTCACTTCATGTTTTCCAATACAAACATCAAATTATGATTTGATTTAATCAAAAATGAAAAACATTTCAATTTAAAATTATTTATGAGATTATAAAACCATTTAAAGCAAGTAACTAGTCTTTTGGAAGCGTAAGTGATTTTAAATGGACTTTTCCTGTCAATGGATGGCTTTCACTTCATATTTCCCAATGCAAACATTCAATCATTATCTGTTTTAACCAGAAATGAAAAAAAGTTTCAATTCAAAATCATTCATAAGACTATAAAACCATTTCAAGTGAGTAACTAGGCTTTCAAAGGCATGAGTGACTATAAATGGACTTTTCTTATCAATGGATCGCTTTCATTTCACATTTCTCAATGCAAACAACAAATTATGATTTGTTTTAACAAAAAATAAAAAAAAATTCAAATTAAAATCATTTACAAGGTTATAAAACAATTTAAAGCGAGCTACTAGGCTTTTGAAGGCATAAGTAACTATCAATGGACTTTTCTTGTCTATGGATGGCTTTCACTTCACATTTCATGATGCAAACAACAAATTATGATCAGTTTTAACCAAAAATGAAAAAATTTCATTTTAAAATCATTTATAACATTATAAAACCATTTAAAGCGAGCAGCTAGGTGACTTTTCTTGTCAATGAATGGCTCTCACTTCATGTTTATCAATGCAAACATGAAATTACAATATTTTTAACCAAAAATGAGAAAAATTCAGCTTAAAAATCATTTATAAGATTATAAAACCATTTAAAGCGAGTAACTAGGCTTTCGAAAGCATGAGCAACTATAAATGGACTTTTCTTGTAAGTGGATGGCTTTCACTTCACATTCCCCAATGCAAATATCAAATTACGATCTGTTTTAACCAAAAAGGAAAAGACATTCAATTTAAAATTATTTATAAAGTTATAAAACCACTTGAAGTGAGTAACAAGGTTTTTGAAAGCTTGAGTGACTAGAAATGAACTTTTCTTCTCAAGGGATGGCTTTTGCTTCATGTTTCATGATGCAAACAACCAATTATGATATTTTTTTAACTAGAAATAAAAAAAATTGATTTAAAATCATTTGTAAGACTATAAAACCATTTAAAACAAGTAACTAGGATTTTTGAAGGCATGAGTGACTATAAAAAGACTTTTCTTATCAATCAATGGCTTTCACTTCCCATTTCCAAATTTAAACATCAAATTATGATATGTTTTAAAAAAAATGAGAAAAATTAAATTTTAAAACCATTTACAAGATTATAAAACCATTTAAAGCAAGTAACTAGGCTTTCGAAGGTATGAATGACTATAAATGGACTTTTCTTGTCAATGGATGGCTTTTGCTTCATGTTTTTTAATGTGAATATCCAATTTTGATCTATTTTAACCACAAATGAAAAAAAAATTGATTTAAAATAATTTATAAGACTTTAAAAACATTTAAACCTAGTAGCTAGACTTTCAAAGGCATAAGTGACTATAAATGGACTTTTCTTGTCAATGGATGGCTTTTGCTTCACATTTCCTAATGCAAACATCAAATTATGATTTGTTATAACCAAAAATGAAAAAAATTCAATTTAAAATCATTTATAATGTTATAAAAACCACTTATAGTGAGTAGTAAGGCTTTTTAATGCATTAGTGACTGTAAATGCATTTTTTTTGCCAATAGATGGCTTTTGCTTCACATTTTCCTATGTGAACATCAAATTATGATATGTTTTAACCAAAAATGAGAAAAGTTCAATATAAAAATTATTTATAAGATTATAAAACCATTTAAAGCGAATAACTAGGCTTTCAAAGGCATGATTGACAATAAGTGAACTTTTCTTGTTAATGGATCGTTTTTGCTTCACATTTCCTGATGCAAACATCAAATTATGATATATTTTAGCAAGAAATGAAAAAAATTCAATTTAAAATCATTTATAAAGTTATAAAATCACTTAAAGTGAGTAACAAGGCTTTTGAAAGCATAAGTGACTATAAATGGATAGTTTTGGCTTCACGTTTTTCGATGCAAACATCAAATGATGATCTGTTTGAACCAAAAATGAGAAAAGTTCAATTTTAAAATCATTTATAAGATCATAAAACCATTTTAAAGCGAGTAACTAGGCTTTTAAAGGTATGAGTTACTATAAATGGACTTTTCTTGTCAATAGATCGCTTTCGCTTCACATTTTGTGATGTAAACATCAAATAATGATCTGTTTTAACCAAAAATGAAAAAAACTAAATTTAAAATCATTTATAAAGTTATAAAACCACTTAAAATGAGTAACAAGATTTTCGAAGGCTAAAGTGACTATAAATGGACTTTTCCTGTCAATGGATGGTTTCTGCGTCATGTTTCCCAATGCAAACATCTATTTTTTATCTATTTTAACCAGAAATGAAAACATTTTGATATAACATCATTTATAAGAGTATAAAACCATTTGAAGCGAGTTACTAAGGTTTCGAAGGCACAAGTGACTATAGATGGACTTTTCTTGTCAATGGATGGCTTTCACTTCACGTTTCCTGATGCAAACATGTAATAATGATATGTTTTAACCAAAAATGAAAAAAATTCAATTTAAAATCATTTATTAGATTATAAAACCATTTAAAGTGAGTACCAAGGCTTTCGAAGGCATGAGTGACTATAAATAGACTTTTCTTGTCATTAGATGGCATTTGCTTGATGTTTCCTAGATGCATTCATCCAATTATGATCTATTTTAACCAGAAATGAAAATGTTTCTGATTTAAAATCATTTATAAGACTATAAAACCATTTGAAGTAAGTAACTAAACTTTCGAAGGCATGAGTGACTATAAATGAACTTTTCTTATCAATGGATGGCTTTTGCTTCACGTTTCCTAATGCAAACATCAAATTAAGGTCTGTTTTAACCAAAAATGAAAGACAATTCAATTTAACATCATTTATAAAGTTACAAAACCACTTAAAGTGAGTAACAAGCCTTTCAAAGGCATGAGTGACTATAGATAGACTTTTTTTATCAATGGATAACTTTTGCTTCACGTTTCTTGATAGAAACCACAAATTGTGATCTGTTTTAACCAAAAATAAAAAACGTTTTGATTTAAAATAATTTATAAGACTATAAAACCATTTAAAGCAAGCAACTAAGCTTTCAAAGGCATGAGTGACTATAAATGGATGTTTCTCGTCAATGGATGGCTTTCGTTTTACGGTTCTTGATATAAACATTAAATTAGGATCTGTTTTAACTAAAAATAAAAAAATCAATTTAAAATCATTTATAAAGTTAAAAAACCACTTGAAGCAAGTAACAAGGCTTTCGAAGGCATGAGTGATTACAAATGGACTTTTCTTATTGATGGAAGGGTTTGCTTCACGTTCCATGATGCAAAAATCCAATTATGATATGTCTTAACCAGAAATGAAAAAAAAACTCGATTTACAATCATTTATAAGACTATAAAACTATTTGAAGTGTCTGATTAGGCTCTCGAAGGCATGAGTGACTATAACTGGACTTTTATTGCCAATGGATAGCTTTCGGTTCACATTTTTTGATGAAAATATCAAATTACGATATGTTTTTAACAAAAATGGGAAAAATTCAATTTTAAAATCATTTATAAGATTATATGTGAGACCTCGTGTAAAGCCCAACCTTATAAAATACTTGTCATGACATACATGTGATGGATAGCATGTTTGCATGCTAGGAGAGTCCAAAAAAATTTACAAAAGTCGGTATTGTACTTAGAGGTACAACAAAGTTGATTTAAGCCTCGAACTAGATTGAATAGAGATTTTAGGGTGAAATTGAAAATTTTACAATCCAGGAATGATTTAAAATGGTGATTTGGGGTTCAAGGATCAATTTGGAGTCAAACCGAAAATTTCACTATCTACGGGTAAAATGGTAATTTTGCCACTTGAGGACAAAACGGAAAATTTTTGAAAGATTTTGATCACATTTGACTTATTGGAGTATGATTTGAGGTTGAGAAGTGAAAAATTTTAATCCTGGTATTTTTCGGAGCATAAGGTAAAATGGTAATTTTGCCATCCCTATGGCAAAATTGTAATTTTACACCACCAACACTTCTCATACTCATAGAATTCATCCATTGAATTTTTGTATTATGGATAAGTGAGAAAATATATGTGATGGAGATAAAAAGTTTAAATTTTTAAAGTTTTAAAAATGGACCAATAATAAAATGACACTTGTCAAGCTTAGAATATTTTATTATTTCCTTTAAAAATCAGCCTATAAACCTCTCACTTCTCTCCAAATATTCGGCCAAGCAAGGAAAAGAGGGAAACAAAGAAAGAACAAACCCTAGGTGGAGAATTTCTAGAGAAAAAGTGTGGAAAATCAAGGAAAACAAGTGAAAAATGTAGGATTTCTCAATTTAAACTTGAAATCTATTTTCCTTAAGCATTTCTCCTTATTTTTCATGGTTAAATTTCATGTTTTCATGGTGAATTCATGGCTGGCCGAATGGGTATGGAGAGAGAATGATGTTGGATTGATTTGATTTCAAGTTATGTTAGTGTTTTTAGTTAGTTTACCATGTCTAGAAGCAAAACAACAAGAAAAGAATTCATTTTTTCCATCACACATCAATGGCCGAACCTACCTTGTATTGAGTGAGGATGAATTTGATTTTTATTTTAAAAGAATTGGTTAGAAAATGATGAATTATGGTGTGAAAAAGTAGTAGGAAAAAATTACGGTGTTAATGCACCATTATTGACCGAAAATTCTAGGAAGAAAAGTGAAGATGGTTTTGCCAAATTTTAGGTTATTTGACTTGTGTTTGGTGAATTAAGGTATTGGAAAAGAAATGGAGCAATTTGGAACTAAATTGGACGCATTAGCCAATTAATCGGGTGATAAGACGAATTAGGCCAATACCGGGTTTAGATGGTTACTCGTGCATTTTGCATTCCATATCATGCATTAGTAGTCTAAATTAGTTTAATTTCGATTTAGTACCAATGTAGTAAGTTTCTCGATTTTGTACTACGTCAAGGTGGTGAGTCCTCCGATAAAGGCAAGGAAATTGCATCCAAGGACCAGTAGTTAGAGTACTTCGAAAATTCGCACTCTAAACATTGTGAGTAAACTTATTGTCATTTTAATTATCTAGGGTGGCTTTTAGATGATTTCATGAATTCTATGGAAAAATGGATTTAAAAAGGTAAATTTTCATGTTTTATGAATAAATGTGTTTCAATGAAATTAATTTATAAATTGTTTTGAAATTAATAATGATTTTGAAAAATAGAGTACACGGAGACTACTATTTATTGCAATTTGATTGTTTAAATTAATTGGCTTATGATAAATCGGGCATGATTGGCTGGTTGGCAATTGTGTTGAAATACGGATTGTTTGTTTGCCTTGAAAGGCTGTGAATTACAATAATTGCCATATCATGTTATTGAATTTTATTGATTGGTGGGATAATTATTAGCTTACTACAGTAGGCAGGTTCCGTGGACCAGCCTATGAGAGGGGCACGGTAACCCCGTTTATATGTGCTCACCTCAATTGTAGAGGCGCGTAAGGTAGCTCCTAAGGTGATATTTGAGTTCACTTCATGCCGAACCACCACGTGATGGTGAACTCAACCAACGCCAAGGAACGGTTATGATGTCCAACGAAAAATGTGTTTTATACGAAATGTGAATTTTTAACAACCTTGGTAGCTCGATTGGATGCCTTCGCCAAGGTGTCCCCGATGATGGATTTATGGCACAAGCCTAGTTTTTATGAAATTCATAAGCCTCGTTATGTATTTTGAATGAAATGTGTTCTATTGCTGTGACCCAGTTTACGATGATTTACTTTATCGTCTCCATGTACTCAACTCTAGATGTTTATGATTATGTCTGTTTACTCACTAGGATTTTATAATCTCACCACCCTCCTTTCCACCCATTTCAGGCTCAGTATAGGCTGTAGATAGCTAATATCGTCGAAGGCTACAGTTGGCTTTACTTCCTCAAAAATTGTAGGTTTACAGCCTTCGTTCATTTTTGTCATTTGGGGGTCCACATGTCACTGTAAATTAAATTTCATACTCTAGTTATCTGTACTATTGTATGTAGGAATTTATTTTGCTTTTACGCTGTAAAAATTATTTACGCAGTCTTCTAAAAATATTGTTTTAAGTTGGAAATAGTTTAAAATCTTTTAGAACGTGATATTTGGCAATGATTACTCATAGGGGAAAATAAGAAACTGATATTAAAGCCTTGCAGGGTTTCGGTTGGCATTTCGGGTAATGAGTGTCTATTGGGACACCACGACGGTTGTCACAGGCTCGAGGGGAATACCGGGTTGTGACACCTCGACCTCTATAGGCTTGTAACTAGGCATAGACGTAATAACACGGGCTAAGGGTAGTTTCGTCATTTCTTTAGTAAGCCTCTAAAAGTAAGTTTTAAACAATATTAAGGCCTACGTAGGCCTAAGGCATAAATGAATGATGAAAATATGGGTAAAATGATGAAGGAAATAAAAGTGATGATGATTTCCACGACAGGGGCAAAATGGTCATTTTCACCTCGGGTTAAGTTTTTGCAAACCTGAGCATTTCTAGACCATTATGGTCTTTGTTTCAGTGTCAAAAGAGTAAAAAGATTGCATAAAGGATTGGAAGAGAACAAGCTAACTTGTTGAGGGCATTTTGGTAATTTAAGTGGATTGGATAAGCTTGAGTTATAAATATCATCTTCCAGCAGCTTCTTCTCCCATTTTCCAACAGCTTCTTCTTCTTCTTCTTCTTCCTTCTTCTCTTTCACGTTGCTTTCATCCTCCATGGAAGCTTGATATGAAACCTCCACAACCTCTCTCAAAATAGCTCCAATTTTCAAGCTTTTGTGCATTTTTGCATAGAACCCTTGTGCTCTTTCACTTTCTCACTTTAAAACCCTTGATAAGTCTTACTTCCATACTTTCTCTCACTAGCTAGACGTTTACGAGAGAGAGGAAGAGGGAGCTTCAATAAGAGCTTGAAAGTTTTTGGAAAGAATTTCAATTTCAAAGCTACCAAGGTGAGTAGTAAATTAGAGTTGAGTTTTAAGTGTTGAGAAAGGCTAGAGATTAGACTTGTGAATATTTTGTAGTTGAGGTTGTTCATTCATTTTAAAGTGATTAGAATAGTGAAAATAGATAGCCAATTAAATGGCAATTAGAAGCTAGTTAAGAGATAGCTTGTAGAATTTATAAGTATTGGAATTGATTTAATTGTGATGCTAATGTGATGATTAGGTTCCAACGAAGCCCCACCGTCCCATTTGGACCATTAGGGAAGTTAGAGTCGACTAAAGGTTCAACAAAATACCTGTGAGTGAACTTGCATTTCAAAATTGTTTTAGGAATGTGAATGTATTTGCACAAAACCTTTGAATGATTTTATCCAACTTTTCTTAAAAACGGGTGCCTTGGGAACAAGCCTTTGATAAATTGTCTCTATGTTATGACTTGTGGCTGTTATGGATTCATGCACTATTACATTGTGTTGGTATATATATATGTTGTGCATGGATGGGTGATATTGTGTGATAATGATAATCGTGCGTGTGCACAATGTGGGGGGATGCACATGCCGGTGATGACG
Source organism: Theobroma cacao (assembly GCF_000208745.1). Lineage (NCBI taxonomy): Eukaryota > Viridiplantae > Streptophyta > Magnoliopsida > Malvales > Malvaceae > Theobroma > Theobroma cacao. Next base: position 19,040,198 of record NC_030858.1, on the reverse strand, counting down.
GTGGTGAGGGAGTTGGATGATGAAAGTGCCCGTGTGCAAGATTAGGGGGGAATGCACATGATGACTCCGGCTATGTGCACAATGTGGGGGGATGTACATGAGTTGGGTGAGACGATGGTGGTATTGGTGTTTATCTATGTATATATGTGTATATATGTTTATGAAATGAAAGCTCATGAATATGGTATATGATTGTGATGCATGTGAAAATTTGGCATGTTGAATTTTGAGAATTTTTAAGTGTTTCATGTTGATTTTGTCATTTCAGCAGGATGGCCTTTTTCTTGAGAGAATGGAAAGTTTTCTTTGGTGCCCTGTTTCTCGCTGCAGCAAGAAACTCTCGGGTTTGAGGGGTCTACCTGATCTGGTTCTCGATGCAGTGAGAAAATTTATGGAGCTTCTCGCTACAGTGAGATTCAATCTCGCTGCAGTGAGAAACATTCTGTTTTGGCCACTTGAATTTCGCTACAGCGAGAAAGAATCTTGCTGCAGTGAGAAACTTTTTGTCTGGTATGCTATCTTGTTGATCTTTGCCATATTTTTCCATTTCATCTACACCATAGTTGATCATGAACTCCCAACTTTTAGGGGTTTATTTAATTAAGTTTGAAATGAAGAATTTTAGAGAGAAACCCTCGTCCAGCTAATAACTTGAGCCAAATTTCGCTGCAGCGGAAAAGCATTCTTTAAGTTCTTTGTTATGTATGGAATCATTACTATCAAGTGATTAATCATTTAAGGGTTTAACGAGGGGTTTTATTAAGAATGAAACTAAATTGCATTGTTTTGAAAATAAATGCATCATGATTTCTTTGAACTTTCCTTCTCGTTTGCTTGTTCCCTTCTTATGTTCACTCACTGAGTTTGTACTCACCATTTTCAACTTCATGTTTTCAAATCAAGAGGCAGTCGATAGCTAGGTTGAGGTGTCCTCGTAGATTCGACTCTTGGTAGGTGTCTCGGCATTCAGTGGCTATACTTTCGCCCGAGTCTCTCTGTTGAAAATCGAGTCTTCTTTTTTTGATATGTATAGACAAACCTGATGTAAATTATTAAGATACATGTTGTAAACAATATATGTATATTTTGATGGGTAATGCCACTACGAGTTGGCAATGGTTAGCATTATTTTAATTCGAAATTATGAAATGTGACTGTAGTAACTTTAATGGAATAATGAACAGGTCACATAGATAGGCTTGCTTAGGCTTAGTGGGCTATGTCCATTGAGTCCATGTGCCGGTCATGGATCGGGATTTGGGTCTTGACATTATAAAACCATTTAAAGCAAGCAACTAGGCTTATAGAGGCATGAGTGACTATAAATGGACTTTTCTTGTGAATGGATGACTTTCGCTTCATTATGCCAATGCAAATATCAAATTATGATCTGTTTTAACCAAAAATGAAAAAAAAATTCAATTTAAAATCATTTATAATGTTATAAAACCACTTAAAGCGAGTAACAATGCTTTCGAAGGCATTAATGACTATAGATGGACTTTTCTTGTTAATGGATGGCTTGCGCTTCACGTTTCTCAATGCAAATGAGAAATTCTATTATGTTTTAGCCAAAAATGAAAACAATTCAACTTAGAGTCATTTATAAGATTATAAAACCATTTAAAGTGAGTAACTATGTTTTTGAAGGCATGAGTGACTATAAATAGACTTTCTTGTCAATGGATAGCTTTTGCTTTACGTTTGCCAATGGAAACATCAAATTATTATCTGTTTTAACTAAAAATAAAAAAATTTAAAATCATTTATAAAATGACTTATTTGTCGAAGGCATGAGTGATTATAAATAGACTTTTCTTGTCAATGGATGGCTTTCACTTCATGTTTTTCAAGGGAAACAACAAATTATGGTATGTTTGAACCTAAAATGAAAAAAAAATTCAATTTCAAATCATTTATGAGATTTTAAAATAATTTAACGTAAGTAACAACACTTTTCGGAGGAATGAGTGATTATAGATGGACTTTATTTGTCAATCGATGCAAACAATAAATTATGATCTATTTTGACTAAAAATATAAACAAAATCAATTTACAATTGTTTATAAAGTTATAAAACTACTTAAAGCGAGTAATAAGCCTGTCGAAGGCATGAGTGACAATAAATGGACTTTTCTTGTCAATGGATGGCTTTCGCTTCATGTTTTCCAATGCAATCATCAAATTATGACCTATTTTAACCAGAAATGAAAATATTTTGATTTAAAATCAATTAGAAGATTATAGAACAATTTAAAGAGATTAGGCTTTCGAAGTCATAAGTGATTATAAATTGACTTTTTCTTATCAATGGATGGCTTTTGCTTCACGTTTATGATGCAAACATCAAATCATGATTTGTTTTAATCAGAATGAAGAAAAAAAATTCAATTTAAGCTCATTTATAAGATTATAAAACTATTTCAAGTGAGTAACAAGACTTTCAAAGGTATGAGTGACTATAAATGGGCTTTCCTTGTCATTGCTTTCACTTCACATTTCTCGATGTGACAAATAAAATTTGTAAAACCCGACTCTATAAACACATGTCATAACATACATGCACTGAGTAGCATGTTATTACGCTAGGAAAGTTCTAAGAATAGACGAAACCCGGTATTGTACCTAACGGTACACTTGAGTTGATTTAACCTCGAACTAGTTCAAATAGGAATCGTAGGATGAAATTTAATATTTTACAGTCTAGGAATGACTAAAAATGATTGTTCGGAGTTCGAGGGTTCATTTGGAGAAAAATTAAAAATTTTGATGTTTAGGGGCAAAATCGTCATTTTGCCACCTAAGATAATAATTTGATCATGGAGTGAAATTTTTGACCAAGATTAACTATTTGGAGTATAATTTAATGATAGGAAGTGAAAAAGTTTAATTCTGGTGATTTTTGGAGTGTAGGGGCAAAATCGTAATTTTGCCACCCACGGACAAAATTTGAGATTTTGAGAGAATTTAGATCAAATTTGACAAATTGGAGAATGGTATGAGTATAAGGGATGAAAAATATGTCTATGGGCAATTTTTCAATTTTTGGGGCAAAAATGTAATTTTTGACTTTTACGGGGGCAAAAGTGTAAATTTCAAAAATTACTCCACCGAGACTTTGGATAAGTCTGAGAATTTTATCTAAGCTATGGATATGTGGGACAAGTGTATGGTGAAAATTTGGAAACAAATGGATGAAATTTTAAAAATGGGCCAATGGGAAAGTGACACGTGGCATTTTTTAATGAAATAATATTATTTTAATGAAAAGTCAGCCATTTAAACCCAAATTTTGAGTGCTGGCCGGCCATAAGGAAGAACAAGAGAGGAAATAGAGAGGAAAGGAAGAAAAAAAGAAAAACCAAAGAGAAACAAGAAAATTCAAAGGGAAATTCGCGGTTTTCGACCGTTTACGCGTCTAACGGTAAGATTTTTCGATTTTAGCTTGATTTCTACCTTTCCTATGCCTTTATTTCCATTTAGCATGCTTGAGGAGAGAGATCAAAAAGTGATATCAAGGGCTGGACGAAATTCTAGGGGAGAGAAATTGAAATTTTTAGGTTTTGATTTTTAGTTAAATTGATAGTTTTAGTTAGTTAAATGTGTATAGAAATCAAATTGGGCAAGAAAGCATGAAATTTTCACAATACCCACCCTTGGCTGAATGTTCAATGATGTACAATGATGATGAATTGATTTTTATTCTAAGAAAAAAGAAGAGAAAATGATGAAAAATGGTTAAATGTGAATAAAAAAACAAAGTGAAAAATTAACCGAGTAAATGTCCCATTTTTGACCGAATTTTTCAAAGAGGAAAGTGAGCTGATTTTGGTGATTTTAGTGAGTTATTGGCTGATATTTAATGGTTAGAAATGTTGGAGAGAAAATGGGACAATTTAGAGCTAAAATGGAGCACGTTAGCAATTTATCGGGTAAAGTGCCAAAAATAGGTTAATACCGCGTTTAAGCCGTTTTAGGCTATTACATTTCATACCATGCATTAGTATAGGATTTAAGTCAATTATATAGTGATTTAGCATCAATGTGGTGAATTGTGTAATTTTTACAATGTGTCAAGGAGGAGAGCCTTTCGGTAAAGGCAAGGAAGTCGTACCCGACGAATAGTGATCGGGGCACTTAGGAAGCATTTAGTTTGTACAAACGGTGAGTAAACATATTATTATTGTAAATTATCTAGAGTTTATTTTTAAATGCTCTTCATGGATTTTATGAAATGAAAATGAGTTTAAAATGGGATTTTTGATGTTTTAGAAATAAATGTGACAAATAAAAATATATTGTGTTAATTATGAAATTGAGTAATTGGAGGCTGCCAATATTTTGAAATATATATTTTCCTATGAATGGCGTATGACATATGAGTATATGTGGCTATATGTTATAATTACATTGGGAATTTATGGAAGCTGTCTTTTACTTTGCAGGCTGGGTAAATAAATAAAAGCCACGTTATACTGTCGAAATTTTATTAAAATTGGTGGGTTTAGTTACTGTAGTGACGGGTTTCCGTGGACTGCCTATTAGAGGGGCATGGTAAACCCGGTTATATAGTTACTCCGGTAGTAGAGACAAGGAGGGTAATTTCTGGGGTAGTATTAGAGCTCACTTCATGTCGAACCCCCACGTGAATGTGTAACTCGGCCAACGCCAAGGAACGACTTGTTTTAAAAATAAAAATGTGTTTCACATGTATATTTCTTAACAACCTTGGCGGACTCGGTTAGATGCATCGGCCAAGGTATCTCCGAGGATTAGTTTTGGCTTGAGCCCTGTTTTTAATAAAAGTTAGAAGCCTTAACAACTATTTTGGTAAATTACAAATATTTTATGGTTTAAGAAATAAATTGAAAACCTTATGAAATGGTTTGTGATATGTTGTTTAAACTTGCCTCCATTTTACTCGCCTTTAGATATTTATGATAATGTCTGTTTACTCATTGGGATTGAAAAATCTCACCCACCTCCTTTCCAAATATTTCAGGCTTGTGGTAACTTGTAGATACCGATTTTGTCGAGGATTCCAGTTGACCCCTCTATCTCACAGACAGTAGGTTATTATCACCAACACTTGGTGTATTTAGGGGCCACTTGTCATTGTAATTATTATTGTACATTATAACTTTGTAAATTATTGTATGTATGAATTTATTTTACTTCCACTTTACAAAAGATTTTTACACGTGTTTCTATAAATATTGTTTTATATAAAATGCTATATTTTAATCAATATTTTGAATAGTAATATTTGTCTATAAATCCTTTTAAAATAATTTTGTCTTTTGATTTACTTGAGCCGGAAATGACTGGTAATTGTTTAAAATGGAATGTTTAAAAATGATTGCTCACAAAAAAGGCAAGAAACTGATATGTAAGCCTTGCGAGATTTCGATTGGCATTTCAGGCAATGAGTGTCAATCGGGACGTCACAGCGGTTGTCATGGGCCCGAGGGAGGTTCCAAGTCGTGACAAAATTACAATATGTTTTAAGCAAAAATGAGTAAAATTCAATATAAAAATCATTTATATGGTTTTAAAACCATTTAAAGTAAGTAACTAGGCTTTCGAAGGTATAAGTTACTATAAGTTGACATTGCCTGTTAATGGATAGCTTTTGCTTCATGCTTACTAATGCAAACAACTAATTATTATAAGTTTTAAGAAAAAATGAAAAAAATTTAGTTTAAAATCATTTATAAAGTTATAAAACCACTTAAAGTAAGTAAAAATACTTTCGAAGGCATTAGAGATTATAGATGGACTTTTCTAGTGAATGGATGGCTTGTGTTTCATGTTTCTCAATGCAAACACCAAATTCTGATATGATTTAGCCAAAAATGAAAACAATGCAACTGAAAATCATTTGTAAGATTATAAATCCATTTAAAGCAAGTACCTACACTTTTGAAGGCATGAGTGACTATAAATAAACTTTCTTGTCAATGGATAGGTTTTGCTTCACGTTTCTTGATGGAAAAATCATGTTTTAACCAAAAATGAAAAATAGTTTAATTAAAAATCATTTATAAAGTTATAAAACCATTTAAATCAAGTAACAAGAATGTCGAAGGCATGAGTGACTATAAATGGACTTTTCTTCTCAATGGATGGCTTTAGCTTTCCAAGGCAAACAACAAATTATGATATGTTTGAGCCTAAAATGAAAAAAAAAATCAATTCAAAACTATTTGTGAGATTTTAAAACCATTTAAAGAGAGTAACAATGCTTTTGGAGGCATAAGTGTCTATAGATGAACTTTTCTTGTCAATGAATGGCTTTTGCTTCGCGTCTCCCAATGCAAACAACAAATTATATTCCATTTTAACTAAAAATGAATAAAAAAATTTAATTTACAATCATTTATAAAGTTATAAAATTACATAAAGTGAGTAATAAGCATGTTGAAGGCATGAGTGACTATAAATAGACTTTCCTTGTCATTGGATGGCTTTTGCTTCATGTTTCCTAATATGACTAATCTAATTAAGATTTGTTTTAACCAAAAATGAGAAAAATTGAATATTAAAATCATTTATACGATTTTAAAACTATTTAAAGCAAGTAACTATGCTTTTGAAGGCATAAGTCACTATAAATGCACTTTTCTTATCAATGGATGGCTTTTGCTTCCCGTCTTTCAATGCAAACAACAAATTATTATCTATTTTAACCAAAAATGAAAAATAATTTTTAATTTAAAATCATTTATAAAGTTATAAAACTACTTAAAGCAAGTAATAACGCTTTCGAAGGCATTAGAGACTATAGATGGACTTGTCTTGTTAATGGATGGCTTGCGCTTCACGCTTCTCGATGCAAAGAAAAAATTTCGATCTAATTTAGCCAAATATGAAAAAAACTGAACTTAAAATTATTTATAAGATTATAAAATCATTTAAAGCAAGTAACTATGCTTTCAAAGGCATGAGTGACTATAAATGGAATTTCTTATCAATGGATAGTTTTCGCTTCACATTTTCTAATGGACACATCAAATTGTGATCTATTTTAATCAAGAATGAAAAACAATATAACTTAAAATCATTTATAAGTTATAAAATTGCTTTAATCAAGTAACAAGTCTGTCGAAGGCATGAGTGACTATAAATGAACTTTTCTTCTAAATGGATGGCTTTCGCTTCATGTTTCCCAAGGCAAATAACAAATTATGATTTGTTTAAACCTAAAATATAAAAAAATTCAATTTCAAATCATTTATGAAATTTTAAAACCATTTAAAGTGAGTAACAATGCTTTTAGAGGAATAAGTAACTATATATAGACTTTTCTTGTCAATGGATAGCTTTCGCTTTATGTTTCCCAATGCAAACAATAAATTATGATATATTTTAACTAAAAATGAAAACAAATTCAATTTACAATCATTTATAAAGTTATAAACCACTTGAAGAGAATAACAAGCCTGTCAAAGGCATGAGTGACTATAAATGGATTTTTCTTATTAACGGATGGCTTTTGCTTCATGTTTCCCTACGTAAACAACAAATTATGATATGTTTGAACCTAAAATGAAACGAAATTCAATTCAAAACCATTTATGAGATTTTCAAACCATTTAAAGCGAGTAACAACACTTTTGGAGGCATGAGCATCTATAACTGGACTTTTCTTGTCAATGGATGGCTTTCGCTTCATGTTTCTCAATGCAAATAACAAATTATGATCTATTTTAACTAAAAATGAAAATAATTTTGATTCAAAATTATTTATAAGATTATAAAATAATTTAAAGATAGTAACAAGGCTTTTAAAGGCATGAGTGACTATAAATGAACTTTCTTGTCAATAGATCGCTTTTAAAGGCATAAGCTACTATAAATGGATTTTTCTTGTAAATGGATGGTTTTTGCTTCACTTTTCTCGATACAAACATGAAATAATGATATGTTTTAATCAAATATGAAAAAAATTCAATTTAAAATCATTTATAAAGTTATAAAACCACTTAAAGTGAGTAACAAAGTTTTCGCATGTATGAGTGGCTATAAATGGACTTTTCTTGTCAATGGACAGCTTTGGCTTCAGGTTTTCCGATGCGAACATTCAATTTTGATCTGTTTTAACTAGAAATGAAAAACATTTCAATTTAAAATCATTTATAAGAGTACAAAACTATTTGAAGCTTGTAACTGGTCTTTCGAAGGCAAGAATAACTATAAATGGGCTTTTTTTGTCGATGGATAGTTTTCACTTCATGCTTTTCGATGCAAAACATCTAATAATGATCTGTTTTAACCAAAAATGGAAAAAGTTCAATTTAAAATCATTTATAAGATTATAAAACCATTTAAAACAAGTGACTAGGTTTTCGGAGGGATGACTAAAAATAGATGGCTTTCGTTTCATGTGTCCCAATGCAAACATCAAATTGCAATATGTTTTAACCAAAAATGAGAAAAAATTCAATATAAAATTATTTATAAGATTGTAAAACATTTAAAGTGAGCAATTAGGCTTTCGAATAAAAGAGCGACTATAAATGGACTTTTCTTGTCAATGGATGGCTTTTGCTTTACGTTTCTTAATGCAAACATCAAATTATGATCTAGCTTAACCAAAAAAGAAAAAAAATCAATTTAAAGTTATTTATAAAGTTATAAAACCACTTCAAGCGAGTAACAAGGCTTTCAAAAGTATAAGTAACTACAAATGGGCTTTTCTTATCAATGGAAAGGTTTCGCTTCACATTTCCTGATGCAAAAATCCAATTATGATATGTTTTATCTAGAAATGAAAAACTTTTTTATTTAAAATCATTTATAAGACTATAAAACTATCTAAAGTGTGTAACTAGGCTTTCAAAGGTATGAATGACTACAAATGAACTTTTCTTGTCAATAGATGGCTTTTGCTTAACATTTCTCAATGCAAACATCAAATTACGATTTGTTTTAACCAAAAATGAGAAAAATTTAATTTTAAAATCATTTATAGTGAGCAACTAGGGTTTTGAAGGTATAAATGATTATAAATGGACTTTTCTTGTCAATGGATGACTTTTGCTTCACTTTTCTCAATGCAAACATCAAATTACGATCTATTCTTACCAAAAATGAAAAAAAATCAATTTAAAATAATTTATAAAGTTATAAAACCACTTAAAGTGAGTAATAGGGCTTTTAAAGGCATGAGTCAGTATAAATGGATTTTTCTTGTCAATGGATGGCTTTTGCTTCATCTTTACCGATGCAAACATCAACTTATGATCTACTTTAACCAAAAATGAGAAAAATTCAATTTTAAAATCATTTATAAGATCATAAAACCATTTAAAGCGAGTAAATAGGCTTTCGAAGGCATGAGTAACTACAAATGGTCTTTTCTTGTCAGTGGATGACTTTCACTTCACGTCTGTTGATGCAAACATCCAATTATGATATGTTCTAACCAAAAATGGGCAAAAATTTTGATTTAAAATCATTTGTCAGATTATAAAACCATTTAAAGTGAGTGACAAGGCTTTCGAAGACTTGAGTGACTATAAATGGACTTTTCTCTTCAATGGATGGATTTTGCTTCACATTTCTTGATGCAAATATTAAACTAGGATCTATTTTAGCCAAAAATGAAAAAAAATTTGATTTAAACTCATTTATAAGATTATAAAACCATTTAAAGTGAGTAACAATGCTTGCAAAGGCATAAGTCATTATAAATAGACTTTTCTTGTCAATGGATGGCTTTTGCTTCACATTTCCTAATGTAGTAAATAAATTATGATTTGTTTTAGCCAAAACTGAAAAAAATTCAATTTAAAATCATTTATAAAGTTACAAAACCACTTAAAGCAAGTAACAATGCTTTTCAAGGCATTAATGACTCTAGATGGACTTTTCTTGTCAATGGATGGCTTTTGCTTCACATTTTTCAATGGTAAACAACAAATTTTGATATGTGTTAACCAAAAATGACAAAAAAAATCAACTTAAAATCAGTTATAAGATTATAAAACCATTTTAAAGTGAGTAACTAAGCTTTCAAATACTTGAGTGACTATAAATGCAGTTTCTTGTTCATGGATAGCTTTCGCTTTATGTTTCTTGATACAAACATCAAATTATGATCTACTTTAACAAAAAATAAAAAAAAATTCAATTTAAAATCATTTATAAAGTCATAAAAATACTTAAAGCAAGTAATAAGCTTTTCAAAGGCATGAGTGACTATAGATAGACTTTTCTTATTAATGGATAGCTTTTGCTTCACATTTGTTGATGCAAACAACAAATTATGATTTATCTGAACCTAAAATGAAAAAATAATTCAATTTAAAATCACTTATAAGATTATAAAACCATTTAAAGAGAGTAACAACACTTTCGGAGGAATGAGTGATAGAGATAGACTTTTCTTTCCAATGGTTGGCTTTTGCTTCACGTTTCCCAATGCAAACAATAAATTATGATCTATTTTAGCTACAAATGAAAAAAATTCAATTTGAAATAATTTATAAAGCTACAAAACCACTTAAAGCAAGTAAGAAGGCTTTCAAAGGCATGAGTGACTATAAATAGACTTTTCTTGTCAATGGATGGCTTTCGCTTTGTGTTTCCTAATGCAAACATCAAATTATGATCTATCTGAACCTAAGATGAAAAAAACTTCAATTTAAACTCATTTATATGATTATAAAATCATTTTAAGCTAGTAATTAGGCTTTCAAAGGTATAAGTGACTATAAATAGACTTTTTTTGTCAATGGATATCTTCTACTTTACGTTTCTCGATGCGAAAATCAAATTATGATATATTTTAAGCAAAAATGAAAAAAAAATCTATTAAACTCATTTATAAGATTGTAAAACCATTTCAAGCTAGTAATTAGGCTTTTGAAGGCATCAGTGAATATAAATAGACTTTTCTTATCAATGGATGGCTTTTGCTTCAATTTTCTCAATGCAAACATCCAATTATGATCTACTCTAACTGGAAATTAAAAAAAATTCTGATTTAAAACCATTTATCAAATTATAAAACCATTTAAAGAGTGTAACTAGGCTTTCAAAGGTATGAGTGACTATAAATAGACTTTTCTTCTCAATGGAAGACTTTTGCTTCACATTTCTCATTGCAAATATCAAATTAGGATTTGTGTTAACCAAGATTAAAAAAAAATCAATTTAAACTCATTTATAAAATTATAAAACCATTTAAAGAGATTAACTAAGCTTTCGAAGGCATAAGCAACTATAAATGCATTTTTCTTGTCAATGAATGGCTTTTGTTTCACATTTCTTATGCAAACATCAAATTATAATATGTTTTAATCAAAAATGAAAAAACATTCAACTTAAAATCATTTATAGGATTATAAAACCATTTAAAGCAAGTAACTACGCTTTTGAAGGCATAAGGGACAACTATAAATGGACTTTCTTGTTAGTGGATAGCTTTCTCTTCACGTTTCTTGATGCAAACTTTAAATTATTATCTGTTTTCACCAAAAATTAAAAAAATTTAATTTAAAATCATTTATAAAGTTAGAAAAATCACTTAAAGTGAGTAACAAGTCTTTCGAAGGCATAAGTGACTATGAATGGACTTTTCTTGTCAATGGATGGCTTTCGCTTCACGTTTCACAATACCAACAACATATTATGATCTATTTGAACCTAAAATAAAAAAAAATCAATTTAAAATCATTTATGACAGTTTAAAACCATTTAAAGTGAGTAACAACGCTTCCGGAGGCATGAGTGCCTATAGATGGACTTTTCTTGTCAATGGATGGCTTTCACTTCATGCTTCCCAATGCAAACAACAAATTATGATCTATTTTAACTGAAAATGAAAACAATTTTGATTTAAAATCATTGATAAGATTATAAAACAATTTAAAGTGAGTAACAATGCTTTTGAAGGCATGAGTGACTATAAATGGACTTTTCTTGTCATTTGATGTCTTTCGCTTCACATTTCCCAATGCGACAAATCAAATTACAATTTGTTTTAACCAAAAACTAGAAAAATTCAACTTAAAAATCATTTATAAGATTTTAAAACCATTGAAAGCAAGTAACTAGGCTTTTGAAGGCATAAGTCACTATAAATGAACTTTTCTTGTTAATGGATGACTTTTGCTTCATGTTTTCTGATGCAAACAATAAATTATGATATGTTTTCATCATGAATGAAAAGAAATTCAATTTAAAATCATTTATAAAGTTATAAAACCACTTAAAGCAAGTAACAACGCTTTCAAAGGCATTAATGACTATAGATGGACTTTTCTTATTAATGTATGGCTTGCGCTTCACGTTTCTTGATGCAAATGAGAAATTCTAATATGTTTTAGCCAAAAATGAAAGCAATTCAACTTAAAGTCATTTCTAAGATTATAAAACCATTTAAAGTGAGTAACTATGTTTTTAAAGGCATGAGTAACTATAAATGGACTTTCTTGTCAATGGATAGCTTTTGCTTTACGTTTGCCAATGGAAACATCAAATTATTTTCTGTTTTAACCAAAAATAAAAAAAATTTAAAATCATTTATAAAATGACTTATCTGTCGAAGGCATGAGTGACTATAAATAGACTTTTCTTATCAATGGATGGCTTTCGCTTCATGTTTTCCAAGGCAAACAACAAATTATGATATGTTTGAACCTAAAATGAAAAAAAATTCAATTTCAAATCATTTATGAGATTTTAAAATAATTTAATGCAAGTAACAACACTTTCGATGGAATGAGTGATTATAGATAGACTTTATTTGTCAATGGATGGTTTTTGCTTCATGTTTCTCGATGCAAACAGCAAATTATGATCTATTTTGACTAAAAATATAAACAAAATCAATTTACAATTGTTTATAAAGTTAAAAAACCACTTAAAGCGAGTCATAAGCCTGTCGAAGGCATGAGTGATAATAAATGGACTTTTCTTGTCAATGAATGGCTTTCGCTTCATGTTTCCCAATGCAAGCATCAAATTATGACCTGTTTTAATCAGAAATGAAAACAATTTTGATTTAAAATCAATTATAAGATTATAGAACAATTTAAAGAGATTAGGTTTTCGAAGTCATAAGTGACTATAAATTGACTTTTTCTTGTCAATGGATGGCTTTTGCTTCATGTTTATGATGCAAACATCAAATCATGATTTGTTTTAACCAGAAATGAAGAAAAAAAAATTAATTTAAGCTCATTTATAAGATTATAAAACTATTTCAAGTGAGTAGCAAGGCTTTCAAAGGTATGAGTGACTATAAATGGGCTTTCCTTGTCATTGCTTTCACTTCACGTTTCCTGATGAGACAAATAAAATTACAATTTGTTTTAAGCAAAAATGAGTAAAATTCAATACAAAAATCATTTATAAAGTTTTAAAACCATTTAAAGTAAGTAACTAGGCTTTCGACGGCATAAGTCACTATAAATTGACATTGCCTGTCAATGGATGGCTTTTGCTTCATGCTTACTAATGCAAACAACTAATTATTATAAGTTTTAAGAAAAAATGAAAAAAATTTAATTTAAAATCATTTCTAAAGTTATAAAACCACTTAAAGTAAGTAACAATGCTTTCAAAGGCATTAGAGATTATAGATGGAATTTTCTTGTGAATGGATGGCTTGTGCTTCATGTTTCTCAATGCAAACACCAAATTCGGATATGATTTAGCCAAAAATGAAAACAATGCAACTGAAAGTCATTTGTAAGATTATAAAACCATTTAAAGCAAGTACCTACACTTTTGAAGGCATGAGTGACTATAAATAAACTTTCTTGTCAATGGATAGGTTTTGCCTCACGTTTCTTGATGGAAACATCATGTTTTAACAAAAATGAAAAAAAGTTTAATTAAAAATCATTTATAAAGTAATAAAACCACTTAAATCAAGTAACAAGCTTGTTGAAAGCATGAGTGATTATAAGTGGACTTTTCTTCTCAATGGATGGCTTTAGCTTCATGTTTTTCAAGGCAAACAACAAATTATGATCTGTTTGAGCCTAAAATGAAAACAAAATTCAATTCAAAACCATTTATAAGATTTTAAAACCATTTAAAGAGAGTAATAATGCTTTAGGAGGCCTAAGTGTCTATAAATGGACTTTTCTTGTCAATGAATGGGTTTCACTTCGCGTCTCCTAATGCAAACAACAAATTATATTCCATTTCAACTAAAAATGAATAAAAAAAATTAATTTACAATCATTTATAAAGTTATAAAATCACATAAAGTGAGTAATAAGCCTGTTGAAAGCATGAGTGACTATAAATGGATTTTTTTTGTCAATGGATAGCTTTTGCTTCATGTTTCCCAATGCAAACATCCATTTATGACCTGTTTTAACCAGAAATGAAAACAATTTCAATTTAAAATCAATTATTAGATTATAAAACAATTTAAAGCGAATAACTAGGCTTTCGAAGTCATAAGTGACTATAAATAGACTTTTCTTGTCAATGGATGCCTTTCGCTTCATGTTTCTGATGCAAACATCAAATCAGGATCTGTTTTAACTAGAAATGAAAAAAAATTCAATTTAAACTCATTTATAAGATTATAAAATCATTTAAAATGAGTAACTAGGCTTTTCAAAGGCATGAGTAACTATAAATAGACTTTCCTTGTCATTGGATGGCTTTCGCTTCATGTTTCCTAATATGATAAATCTAATTAAGATTTGTTTCAACCAAAAATGAGAAAAATTGAATATTAAAATCATTTATAAGATTTTAAAACTACTTAAAGCAAGTAACTAGGCTTTTAAAGGCGTAAAAGACTATGAATGGACTTGTTTTGTTAATTGATGGCTTGAGCTTCACGCTTCTTGATGTAAAGAACAAATTCTGATCTAATTTAGCCAAATATGAAAACAATTGAACTTAAAATCATTTATAAGATTATAAAATCATTTAAAGCAAGTAATTATGCTTTCAAAGGCATGAGTGACTATAAATAGAATTTCTTGTCAATGGATAGTTTTCACTTCACATTTTCTAATAGACACATCAAATTATGATCTATTTTAATCAAGAATGAAAAATAATATAATTTAAAATCATTTATAAGTTATAAAACTGCTTAAATCAAGTAACAAGCTTGTCGAAGGCATAAGTGACTATAAATGGACTTTTCTTCTAAATAGATGATTTTCGCTTCACGTTTTCCAAGGTAAATAACAAATTATGATCTGTTTGAACCTAAAATATAAAAAAATTCAATTTCAAATCATTTATGAAATTGTAAAACCATTTAAAGCGAGTAACAATGCTTTCAGAGGAATAAGTGACTATAGATGGACTTTCTTGTTAATGGATAGCTTTTGCTTTATGTTTCCCAATGCAAACAACAAATTATGATCTATTTTAACTAAAAATGAAAACAAATTCAATTTATAATAATTTATAAAGTTACAAAACCACTTGAAGATAATAACAAGCCTATTAAAGGCATGAGTGACTAAAAATGGACTTTTCTTGTTAACGGATAGCTTTTGCTTCATGTTTCCCTACGTAAACAACAAATTATGATATGTTTGAACCTAAAATGAAAAGAAATTCAATTTAAAACCATTTATGAGATTTTCAAACCATTTAAAGTGAGTAACAACGCTTTTGGAGGCATGAGTATCTATAGATGGACTTTTCTTGTCAATGGATGGCTTTCGCTTCACGTTTTTCAATGCAAACAACAAATTATGATTTGTTTTAACCAGAAATGAAAACAATTTCAATTTAAAACCATTTATAAAGTTATAAAACTACTTGAAACGAGTAACAAGGCTTTCAAAGGCATGAGTGATTGTAAATAGAACTTTCTTGCTAATGAATGGCTTTCACTTCATTTTTCCCAATGCAAATATTCAATTATGATATGTTTTAACTAAAAATGAAAAAACTTTTGATTTAAAATTATTTATATGGCTATAAACCATTTAAAGCGAGTAACAAGGTTTTTAAAGGCATGAGTGACTATAATGGACTTTTCTTATCAATGGATGGCTTTCACTTCATGTTTCCTAATGCAAACATCAAATTATAATCTTGTTAACCAATACTGAAAAAAGAATTCAATTTAAAATCATTTATAAAGTTATGAAACCACTTAAAGCGAGTAACAAAGTTTTTGAAGACATGAGTGACTATAAATGGACATTTATTATCAATGCATGGTTTTTCGCTTCACGTTTTTTGATGCAGACATTCAATTATGATCTATTTTAACCAGAAATGAAAAATTATTTTACTTAAAATCATTTCTAAGACTATAAAACCAATTAAAACGAGTAGTAAGGCTTTTGAAGGCATGAGTGACTTTAAATGAACTTTTCTTATCAATGGACGATTTTCACTTCATGTTTTCAGATGCAAAGAACATATTAGGATCTGTGTTAACCAAAAATTAAAATAATTCAACTTAAAATCATTTTATAAGATTATAAAACCATTTAAAGAGAGCAACTAGGCTTTCGAAGGCATGAGTGAGTATAAATGGACTTTTCTTGTCAATGGATGGCTTTCGTTTCATGTTTCCCCATGCAAAGATTCAATTACGATCTGTTTAAACTAGAAATGAAAAAAAATTAATTTAAAATCATTTGTATGGCTATAAAACCATTTCAAGCATGTAACTATACTTTCAAAGGCATGAGTGACTATAAATGGACTTTTTTTGTCAATGGATGGCCTTCACTTCACATTTCTCTAAGCAAACATCCAATTATGATATTTTTTAACCAGAAATGTAAAAAAATTTCTACTTAAAATCATTTATAAGACTATAAAACCATTGAAAGCAAGTAACTAGGCTTTCAAAGGTATGAGGAATTATAAATGGACTTTGCTTGTCCATGGATGGTTTTCACTTCACGTTTCTCAACTCAAACCTCAAATAACAATATGTTTTAACCAAAAATGAGAAAAATTCAATTTTGAAATTATTTATAAAGTTATAAAACCATTTAAAGTAATAAATTATGCTTTTGAAGGCATAAGTAACTATAAATGGACTTTTCCTGTCAATGGATGGCTTTTGCTTCACGTTCCTTGATGCAAACATCAAATTATGACCTGTTTAAATGAAAAATGAAAAAAAAAATAGTTTAAAATCATTTATAAAGTTGTAAAAGGACTTAAAACGAGTAATAAGGCTTTCGAAGATATGAGTGACTATAAATGAAACTTTCTTGCTAATGAATGGCTTTCACTTCGTGTTTCTCCATGCAAACATCCAATTATGATCTGTTTTAACTACAAATGAAAAAACTTTTGATTCAAAATTATTGATATGGCTATAAAACCATTTACAGCGAGTAACAAGGCTTTTGAAGGCATGAGTGACTATAAATGGACTTCTTTTATCAATGGATGGCTTTCACTTCACGTTTCTCGATGCAAACATCAAATTATGATCTTTTTAATGAAAACTAAAAAAAATTCAATTTAAAATCATTTACAAAGTTATGAAACCATTTAAAGCAACTAACAAGGCTTTCGAAAGCATAAGTGAGTATAAATGGACATTTATTATCAATGGATGGCTTTCGCTTCATGTTTCGTGACGCAAACATCCGATTATGATCTGTTTAACCAAAAAGGAAAAACATTTCTACTTAAAATCATTTCTAAGACTATAAAACCACTTAAAGAGAGTAGCAAGGCTTTCAAAGGCATGAGTAACTTTAAATGGACTTTTCTTATCAATGGATGGCTATCACTTCATGTTTCTAGATGCAAACAACAAATTAGAATATGTGTTAACCAAAAATTTAAAAAATTCAACTTAAATAATTTTATAAGATTATAAAACTATTTAGGGAGAATAACTAGACTTTCGAAGGCATAAGTAAGTATAAATGGACTTTTCTTGTAAATAGATGGCTTTCACTTCATGTTTCCCTATGCAAAGATTCAATTACGATCTGTTTAAACTAAAAATGAAAAAATTTTAATTTAAAATCATTTATGTGGCTATAAAACCATTTAAAGCGTGTAACTATACTTTCAAAGGCATGAGTGCTATAAATGGACTTTTCTTGTTAATGGATGGCGTTTGTTTCAAGTTTTCTAATGCAAACATCCAATCATGATCTGTTTTAACTAGAAATAAAAAATATTTCTACTTAAAATCATTTCTAAGACTATAAAACCATTTAAAGCAAGTAATAAGGCTCTCGAATGCATGAGTGACTATAAATGAACTTTTCTTGTTAATAGATGGCTTTCGCTTCACGTTTCCCGAGGCAAACATCAAATTATGATTTGTTTGGACCAAAAATGAACAACAATTCAATTTAAAATCATTTATAAAGTTATAAAATCGTTTAAAGCGTGTATGTAGGCTTTCGAAGGTATGAGTGACTGTAACTAGACTTTTCTTGTCAATGGATGGCTTTCATTTCACGTTTCTTGATGCAAACAACAAATTATAGTCTATTTTAACTGTAAATGAAAAAAATATTCAACTTAAAATCATTTATAAAGTTATAAAACCACTTAAAGTGAGTAATAAGGCTTTCGAAGGCATGAGTGACTATAAATGGACTTTTCTTATCAATCGATGGCTTTCACTTCATGTTTCCTAATGCAAACATCAAATTATAATCTTGTTAACCAAAACTGAAAAAAAAATTCAATTTAAAATCATTTATAAAGTTATGAAACCACTTAAAGTGAGTAACAAAGCTTTCGAAGATATGAGTGACTATAAATGGACATTTATTATCAATGCATGGCTTTTGCTTCATGTTTTTTGATGCAAACATTCAATTATGATCTATTTTAACCAGAAATGAAAAATTTTTTTACTTAAAATTATTTCTAAGACTATAAAACCAATTAAAGCGAGTAGCAAGGCTTTCGAAGGCATGAGTGACTTTAAATGGACTTTTCTTCTCAATCGATGGCTTTCGCTTCATGTTTTCAGATGCAAAGAACATATTAGGATCTGTGTTAACCAAAAATTAAAATAATTAAACGTAAAATCATTTTATAAGATTATAAAATCATTTAAAGAGAGTAACTAGGCTTTCGAAAGCTTGAGTGAGTATAAATGAACTTTTCTTATCAATGGATGGCTTTCGTTTCATGTTTCCCCATGCAAAGATTCAATTACGATCTGTTTAAACTAGAAATGAAAAAAAAATTAATTTAAAATCATTTGTATGGCTATAAAACCATTTCAAGCATGTAACTATACTTTCAAAGGCATGAGTGACTATAAATGGACTTTTTTTGTCAATGGATGGCCTTCACTTCACATTTCTCTAAGCAAACATCCAATTATGATATTTTTTAACCAAAAATGAAAAAAAATTTCTACTTAAAATCATTTATAAGACTATAAAACCATTGAAAGCAAGTAACTAGGCTTTCAAAGGCATGAGGAACTATAAATGGACTTTTCTTCTCCATGGATGGTTTTCAATTCACGTTTCTCAACTCAAACCTCAAATAACAATATGTTTTAACCAAAATGAGAAAAATTCAATTTTGAAATTATTTATAAAGTTATAAAACCATTTAAAGTAATAAACTATGCTTTTGAAGGCATAAGTAACTATAAATGGACTTTTCTTGTCAATGGATGGATTTTGCTTCACGTTCCTTGATGCAAACATCAAATAATGAACTGTTTAAATGAAAAATGAAAAGAAATTATTTTAAAATCATTTATAAAGTTGTAAAAGCACTTAAAACGAGTAATAAGGCTTTCGAAGATATGAATGACTATAAATGAAACTTTCTTGCTAATGAATGGCTTTCACTTCGTGTTTCTCAATGCAAACATCCAATTATGATCTGTTTTAACTACAATGAAAAAACTTTTGATTCAAAATTATTGATATGGTTATAAAACTATTTAAAGCGAGTAACAAGACTTTTGAAGGCATGAGTGACTATAAATGGACTTCTTTTATCAATGGATGGCTTTCACTTCACGTTTCTTGATGCAAACATCAAATTATGATCTTTTTAATGAAAATTGAAAAAAATTCAATTTAAAATCATTTACAAAGTTATGAAACCACTTAAAGCAACTAAAAAGGCTTTCGAAAGCATAAGTGAGTATAAATGGACATTTATTATCAATGGACGGCTTTTGCTTCATGTTTCACGATGCAAACATCCGATTATGATCTGTTTTAACTAAAAAGGAAAAAAGCTTCTACTTAAAATCATTTCTAAGACTATAAAACCACTTAAAGAGAGTAGCAAGGCTTTCAAAGGCATGAGTGACTTTAAATAGACTTTTCTTATTAACGGATGGTTATCACTTCATGTTTCTAAGTGCAAACAACAAATTAGAATATGTGTTAACCAAAAATTTAAAAAATTCAACTTAAAATCATTTTATAAGATTATAAAACCATTTAAGGAGAATAACTAGACTTTCGAAGGCATGAGTGAGTATAAATGGACTTTTCTTATAAATAGATAGCTTTCACTTCATGTTTCCCTATGCAAAGATTCAATTACAATCTGTTTAAACTAAAAATGAAAAAATTTTAATTTAAAATCATTTATGTGGCTATAAAACCATTTAAAGCATGTAACTATACTTTCAAAGGCATGAGTGCTATAAATGGACTTTTTTTGTAAATGGATGGCTTTCGTTTCAAGTTTTCTAATGCAAACATCCAATTATGATATGTTTTAACTAGAAATAAAAAACATTTCTACTTAAAATCATTTCTAAGACTATAAAACCACTTAAAGCAAGTAATAAGGCTCTCGAATGCATGAGTGACTATAAATGAACTTTTCTTGTTAATGGATAGCTTTCGCTTCACGTTTACCGATGCAAACATCAACTTATGATTTCTTTGGATCGAAAATGAACAAAAATTCAATTTAAAATCATTTATAAAGTTATAAAACCGTTTAAAGCGTGTATCTAGGCTTTCGAAGGTATGAGTGACTGTAACTAGACTTTTCTTGTCAATGGATGGCTTTCATTTCACGTTTCTTGATGCAAACAACAAATTATAGTTTGTTTTTAACTATAAATGAAAATATATTCAATTTAAAATTATTTATAAAGTTGTAAAACCACTTAATGTGAGTAACAAGGCTTTTAAAGGCATGAGTGACTATAAGTGCACTTTTCTTGTCAATGGATTGCTTTCGCTTCATGTTTCCCGATAGAAATATTAAATTATGATCTTTTTAACAAAAACTAAAAAAAAAGCTGAATTTAAAATCATTTATAAAGTTATGAAGCCACTTTAAGCAAGTACGAAGGCTTTTGAAGGCATGAGTGACTTTAATTGACTTTTATTGTCAATAGATGGCTTTCACTTCATATTTCTTGATGCAAACATCTAATTATGATCTGTTTTAATTGGAAATTAAAAACATTTTGATTTAAAATTATTTATAAGACTATAAAACCATTTAAAGTGAGTAATTAGGCTTTCAAAGGCATGAGTGACTATAAATGGACTTTTCTTCTCAATGGATGGCGCTCACTTCATGTTTCCTAATACAAACATCAAATTATAATCCATTTTGATGAAAAATGAGAAAAATTCAATTTTGAAATCATTTATAAAGTTATAAAACCATTTAAAGCAATAAACTATGCTTTTGAAGGCATGAGTGACTATAAATAGACTTTTCTTGTCAATGGATGGCTTTTGCTTCATGTTCCTTGATGCAAACATCAAATTATGAACTGTTGGAATGAAAAATGAAAAAAAAATTTAGTTTAAAATCATTTATAAAGTTGTAAAACCACTTAAAACGAGTAATAAGCCTTTCGAAGGCATGAGTGACTATAAATGGAACTTTCTTGCTAATGAGTGGCTTTCACTTCGTGTTTCTCAATGTAAACATCCAATTATGATCTGTTTTAACTAGAAATAAAAAAACTTTTGATTCAAAATTATTGATATGGCTATAAAACCATTTAAAGCGAGTAACAAGGCTTTTGAAAGCATGAGTGACTATAAATGGACTTATCTTATCAATGGATGGCTTTCAATTCACGTTTCTTGATGCAAACATCAAATTATGATCTTTTTAATGAAAACTGAAAAAAATTCAATTTAAAATCATTTACAAAGTTATGAAAACCACTTAAAGCAACTAACAAGGCTTTCGAAAACATGAGTGAGTATAAATGGACATTTATTATCAATGGATGGCTTTCGCTTCATGTTTCTCAATGCAAATATCCGATTATGATCTGTTTTAACCAAAAAGGAAAAAAAATTCTACTTAAAATCATTTCTAAGACTATAAAACCACTTAAAGCGAGTAGCAAGGCTTTCGAAGGCATGAGTGACTTTAAATGGATTTTTTTTATGAATGAATGGCTTTTGCTTCATGTTTTCAGATGCAAACAACATATTAGAATCTGTGTTAACAAAAATTTAAAAAATTAACTTAAAATCATTTTATAAGATTATAAAACCATTTAGGGAGAGTAACTAGACTTTCGAAGGCATGAGTGAGTATAAATGGACTTTTCTTATAAATAGATAGCTTTCGCTTCATGTTGCCCTATGCAAAGATTCAATTACGATCTGTTTAAACTAGAAATGAAAAAAAAATTAATTTAAAATTATTTATGTGGCTATAAAACCATTTAAAGTGTGTAACTATACTTTCAAAGGCATGAGTGCTATAAATGGACTTTTCTTGTCAATGGATGGTTTTCGTTTCAAGTTTTCTAATGCAAACATCCAATTATGATCTGCTTTAACTAGAAATGAAAAAAATTTCTGCTTAAATCATTTCTAAGACTATAAAACTATTTAAAGCAAGTAACAAGGCTTTCGAATGCATGAATGACTATAAATAGACTTTTCTTGTTAATGGATGGGTTTCACTTCATGTTTCCCAATGCAAACATCAAATTATGATTTGTTTGGACCAAAAATGAACAAAAATTCAATTTAAAATCATTTATAAAGTTCTAAAACCATTTAAAGCGTGTATCAAGGCTTTTGAAGGTATAAATGACTGTAATTGGACTTTTCTTGTCAATGGATGGCTTTCATTTCACGTTTCCTAATGCAAACAACAAATTATAGTCTGTTTTAACTGTAAATGAAAACATATTCAATTTAAAATCATTTATAAAGTTGTAAAACCACTTAAAGTGAGTAACAAGACTTTCGAAGGTATGAGTGACTATAAGTGCACTTTTCTTGTCAATGGATTGCTTTTGTTTCATGTTTCCCAATAGAAATATCAAATTATGATCTTTTTAACAAAAAACTAACAAAAAAAGCTCAATTCAAAATCATTTATAAAGTTATGAAGCCAGTTTAAGCAAGTAAGAAGGCTTTTGAAGGCATGAGTGACTTTAATTAGACTTTTATTGTCAATGGATGGCTTTCACTTCATGTTTCCTGATGCAAACATCCAATTATGATCCGTTTTAACCAAAAATTAAAANATTTATTATTTTTGAATAGTGCTAGTTGTCAACAATTTGCTTTCAAATGAATGTTTTAGATACTTTAATTGTTTTTAAATCATTAAATATATATTTTCTGCTTACCTACTATATTTTTAGCAAGTTTTGAGATTTTTGACGAAAAATTACGAAAATACCCCTGTGAGCCAGAAAATAATATTTTATTGTTCTTATTTAAAAATGACTTATGATTTTTTTAAAATGCGAGATTTAATAACTGTTGCTCACCGGGGAGATGCGGAAGTTGATGCTAAGCCTTGCGGGGTTTCAATCGGCATTCAGGGTGAAGAATGTCTGTCGAGGCCTCGCAGCGATTATCACGGGCCCGATGGGGAGTTCCGGGTCGTGACACTATAAAACCATTTAAAGTGAGTAACTAGGTTTTCAAAGGCATGAGTGACTATAAATGGACTTTTCTTCTCAATGGATGGCTTTCATTTCATGTTTCCCAATGCAAACATCAAATTATAATCCATTTTAACCAAAAATGAGAAAAATTTAATTTTAAAATCATTTATAAGAATATAAAACTATTTAACGTGAGTAACTAGGCTTTTGAAAGTATGAGTGACTAAGAAAAGTCTGTTTATAGTCACTCATGCCTTTTAAAGCCTAGTTGCTTGCTTTATATAGTTTTATAATCTTATAAATGATTTTAAACTGAATTTTTTTTCATTTTTGGTTAAAACAGATCATAATTTGTTGTTTGCAGTGGGAAACATGAAGCGAAAGCCATCCGTTGACAAGAAAAGTCCATTTATAGTCATTTATGCTTTCAAAAGCCTAGTTACTCACTTTAAATGGTTCTATAATCTCATAAATGATTTTAAAATTGAATTTTTCTCATTTTTGGTTAAAATGGATTATAATTTGTTGTTTGTATTGCGAAACATGAAGCGAAAGCCATCCATGGACAAGAAAAGTCCATTTTCTTGTCAATAGATTGCTTTTGCTTCATGCTTCCTGATACAAACATCAAATTATGATCTTTTTAACCAAAATTGAAAAAAAATTCAATTTAAAATCATTATAAAGTTATGAAACCAGTTAAAGTAAGTAAAAAGCTTTCGTAGGCATGAGTGACTATAAATAGACTTTTCTTGTCAATGGATGGCTTTTGCTTCAGGTTTATCAATGCAAACATCAAATTATGATATGTTTTAACCAAAAATGAAAAAAATTCAATTTAAAATCATTTACAAAGTTATAAAACCACTTAAAGTGAGCAACTAGACTTTTGAAGCCATGAGTGACAATAAATGGACTTTTATTGCCAATGGATTTCTTTTGCTTCACATTTCCCGATACAAACAGGAAATTATGATCTTTTTAACCAAAACTAAAAACATTTATAAAGTTATACAATCACTTAAAGCAAGTCACAAGGCTTTCGAAGGCATGAGTGACTATAAATAAACTTTTCTTATAAGTGGATGGCTTTGGCTTCATGTTTCCTGATATAAACATCCAAGTATTACCTGTTTTAACTAAAAAAAAAAAATTCAATTTAATATCATTTGTAAAATTATAAAACCATTTAAAATGAGTAACTGGGCTTTCGAAGGTATGAGTGACTATCTTGGACCTTTCTTGTCAATGGATGGCTTCTTTTCTGGTTTCTCAATGCAAACAACAAATTATGATATGTTGTAACCAGAAATAAAACAAATTCAATTAAAAATCATTTATAAGATTATAGAACTATTTAAATTAAGCAACTAGGTTTTTAAAGGCATGATGACTATATATAGACTTTTCCTATCAATGGAATGCTTTCGCTTCATGTTTCCTAATACAAATATGAAATTCTGATCTTTTTAACGAAAACTAAAAAAAAAATGATTTAAAATAATTTATAAAGTTATAAAACCACTTAAAGCAAGTAACAAGGTATTCAAAGACATGAGTAGCTATAAATAGACTTTTCTTATAAATAGATGGCTTTCGCTTCACGTACCCCATTGCAAATGACAAATTACAATATGTTTTAACCAAAAATTAAAAAAATTCAACCTAAAATTATTTATAAGATTATAAAACCATTTAAAGTGAGTAACTAGGCTTTCGAAGGCATGAGTGACTATAAATGGACTTTTTTTGTCAATGGATGGCTTCGCTTCACGTTTAGGGTTTTAAACATCAAATTGTGATCTATCTAACAAAAAATGAAAACAAATTCAATTTAAAATCATTTATGAAGTTATAAAATTGCTTAAAGTGAGTAACAAGGCTTTTAAAGGGATGAGTGACTATAAAATGACTTTTCTTTTCAATGGATGGCTTTCACTTCACATTTCCCAATGCAAACATCCAATTATGATATGTTATAACTAGAAATGAAAACAATTTCACTTTAAAATCATTTATAAGATTATAAATCCATTTAAAGCGAGTAACTAGGGTATCAAAGGTGTGGGTGACTATAAATGGACTTTTCTTGTCAATAGATGGCTTTCACTTCATGTTTCCCACTGTAAACAACAAATTATGATATGTTTTAACTAAAAATAAAAACAATTCAATTTAAAATCATTTATAAGATTATAATACTATTTAAAGCAAGCAACTACGCTTTCAAAGGCATGAGTGACTATAAATAGAATTTCTTGTCAATGGATGCTATAGCTTCATGTTTCTTGATGCAAACAACAAATTATGATTTGTTTTAACCAAAAATGAAAAAAAAATAATTTAAAATAATTTATAAGATTATAAAACTATTTAAAGTGAGCAACTAGGCTTTCAAATGTATGAGTGACTATAAATAGACTTTTCTTGTCAATGGATGGCCTACGTTTCACGTTTCTCAATGCAAACTTCAAATTATGATCTTTTTAACCAAAAATGAAAAAAAGTTAAATTTAAAATCATTTATAAAGCTATAAAACCACTTAAAATGAGTAATACACTGAAAGGCATGAGTGACTATAAATGAAATTTTCTTGTCAATGGATGGGTTTCGCTTCACGTTTCCTGACTCAAACATCAAATTGTAATATGTTTTAACTAAAAATGAGAAAAACTCAGTTTTAAAATCATTTATAAGGTCAAAAAACCACTTAAAGCAATGTAATAACAAATTATATATGTTTGAACCAAAAATGAAAAAAAAAATTAATTTAAAATCATTTATAAGATTATAAAACCATTTAAAGCGAGCAACTAGGCTTTCGAATGCATGACTGACTATAAATGAAATTTTCTTATCAATGGATTGCTTTCGCTTCAAGTTTATTGATAAAAACATGAAATTATGATCTTTTTAACCAAAAATGAAAAAGCAATTCTACTTAAAATCATTTATAAAGTAATGAAATCACTTAGAGCTAGTAATTAGGCTTTGAAAGGCATGAGTGACTATAAATGGACTTTTCTTGTCAATGGATGGCTTTCACTTTAGGTTTCCTGATGCCACAATAAATTATGATCTTTTTAACCAAAAATGAAAAAACAATTTAACTTAAAATCATTTATAAAGTAATAAAACCATTTAAAATCATTCATAAAATTATAAAACCACTTAAAGTGACTAACAAGGCTTTTGAAGGCATGAGTAACTATAAATAGACTTTTCTTCTCAATAGATGGCTTTTGCTTCACATTTCCTTATCCAAACATCCAATTATGATCTTTTTTAATCAGAAATGGAAATATTTTGATTTAAAATCATTTATAAGATTATAAAACCATTTAAAGTGAGTAACTAGGCTTTCAAAGGCATAAGTGACCATAAATGAAAGTTTCTTGTCAATGGACTGTTTTTGTTGCACGTTTTCTAATGCAAACAACAAATTAGGATGTGTTTTAACCAAAAATAAAAAACAATTCAATTTAAAATCATTTATAAGATTATAAAACCATTTAAAGCGAGCAACTAGGCTTTCGAAGGCAGTAATGACTATAAATGGACTTTTCCTATCATTGGATTGCTTTCGCTTCACGTTTCCTAATAAAAACTTCAAATTATGAAAGTTTTTAGCAAAAAATGAAAAAATATTCAATTTAAAATCATTTATAAAGTTATAAACCACTTCAGGCTAATAGCAAGGCTTTCAAAGGCATGAGTGACTATAAGTAGACTTTTATTATAAATGGATGGCTTTCACCTCATGTTTGC
Organism: Theobroma cacao; assembly: GCF_000208745.1. Classification (NCBI taxonomy): domain Eukaryota; kingdom Viridiplantae; phylum Streptophyta; class Magnoliopsida; order Malvales; family Malvaceae; genus Theobroma; species Theobroma cacao. Next base: position 19,012,658 of record NC_030858.1, on the reverse strand, counting down.
TAATGCAAACATGTAATTATGATTTCTTTTAATCAGAAATAAAAAACTTTTCAATTTAAAATCATTTGTAAGACTATAAAACCATTTAAAGCAAGTAACTAGGCTTTCGAAGACATGAGTGACTATAAGTGCACTTTTCTTGTCAATGGATGGCTTTCACTTCACATATCCCAATGAAAACATCCAATTATAATGTGTTTTAACTAAAAATGAAAAAAAATTCAATTTAAATTATTTATAAGATTATAAAATCATTTAAAGCGAGCAACTAGGCTTTCGACAACATGACTACCTATAAATTGAATTTTCTTGTGAATGGATTGCTTTCGCTTTATGTTCCCTAATACAAACATCAAATTATGATCTTTTTAACTAAAAATGAAAAAAAAATTCAATCTAAAATCAAGTATAAAGTTACAAAACCACTTAAAGCGAGTAAAAAGGCTTTCAAAGGTATGAGTGACTATAAATGGAGTTTTCTTATAAATGGATGGCTTTCGGTTGACGTTTTTCATTGCAAAAGAGAAATTATGATCTGTTTTAACCAAATATGAAAAAAATTCAATTCAAATCACTGATAAAGTTATAAAATCATTTAAGGCGAGTAACAAGGCTTTCAAAGATATGAGTGAATATAAACGGATTTTTCTTGTCAATGGATAGCTTTCACTTCATGTTTTCTAATACAAACATCAAATTATGATCGTTTTAACCAAAAATGAAAAAGCAATTCAAATTAAAGTCATTTATAAAGTTATGCAACCACTTAAAGCATGCAACAACTTAAAGCATGCAATAAGGCTTTTGAAGGCGTGAGTGACTATAAGTGCAATTCTCTTGTCAATGGATGGCTTTCGCTTCACATATCCCTATGCAAACATCCAATTATGATCTGTTTAAACCAAAAATAAAAAAAAATTGATTGAAAATCATTTAGAAAACCATTTAAAGTGAGAAACTAGGCTTTTGAAAGCATGAGTGACTATAAATGGACATTTCTTTTCAATCGATGGCTTTCGCTTCACGTTTCTCATTGCCAAAATAAAAAATTCATCTATATTAACCAAAAATGAAATAAAATTCAGTTTAAAATCATATATAAGATTATAAAACTATTTAAACGGAGCAACTAGGCTTTCAAAGGCATGAGTGATCATAAATGGACTTTTCTTGTCAATTGATGGCTTTTGCTTCATGTTTAATGATGCAAACAATAAATTATGATTTGTTTGAACCAAAAATGAAAATAAATTCAATTTAAAATAATTTATTAGACTATAAAATCATTTAAAGCATGTAATAAGGCTTTAGAAGGCATGAGTGACTATAGATGGACTATTATTGTTAATGGATGGCTTTCGCTTCATGTTTTTCGATGCAAACAATGAATTATGATCTATTTTAAGAAAAAATTTAAAAAATTTAACTTAAAGTATGAGTGACTATAAATGGTCTTTTCTTGTCCATGGATGGCTTTTACTTCACGTTTTCCTATGCGAATAAGAAATTATGATATGTTTTAACCAAAAATAAAAAAAAATAGTTTAAAATCATTTATAAGATTCAAAAACTATTTAAAGCGAGCAACTAGGCTTTAGAAGGCATGAGTGACTATAAACGGGTTTTTTATTAATGGATGGCTTTCGCTTCACGTTTCTCAATGCAAACATCAAATTATGATCTTTTGAACAAAGAATGAAAAAAAAATTCAATGTGAAATCATTTATAGGATTATAAAACTTTTTAAAGCAAGCAACTAGGCTTTCGAAGGGATGCATGACTATAAATGGATTTTTCTTATCAATGGATTGCTTTTGCTTCACATTTCCCAATGCAAACATCAATTATGATATTTTAAATAAAAATGAGAAAAATTCAATTTTAAAATCATTTATAAGATCATAAAACCACTTAAAATGATGCGACAACAAATTATATTTGTTTCGACCAAAAATAAAAAAAATCAATTTAAAATCATTTATAAGATTGTAAAACCATTTAAAGTGAGCAATTAGGATTTCGAAGGCATGACTGACTATAAATGTAATTTTCTTGTCAATGGATTGCTTTAGCTTCAAGTTTCCTAATATAAACATCAAATTATGATCCTTTTAACCAAAAATGGAAAAAAAATTCAACTTAAAATAATTTATAAAGTAATAAGATCACTTAAAGCGAGTAACAAGACTTTCGAAGGCATGAGTGACTATAAGTGGACTTTTCTTGTCAATGGATGGCTTTTACTTCAAGTTTCCTAATGCAACAATAAATTATTATCTTTTTAATCGAAAAAGAAAAAATAATTCAACTTAATATCATCTATAATGTTATAAAACCAGTTAAAGCAAGTAACAAGGCTTTCAAAGACTTTAGTGACTATAAATGGACTTTTCTTGCCAATGGATTTCTTTTGCTTCATGTTTCCCTATACAAACATCAAATCAAGATCTTTTTAACCAAAACTGAAAAAAAAATTCAATTTAAAATCATTCATAAAATTATAAAACCACTTAAAGCGACTAACAAAGCTTTGGAAGGCATGGGTAACTATAAATGGACTTTTCTTGTCAAGCCCAACTGTACAATATGTTCATTATGCCATTCTTACATAAGAATGCATGTTTGCTTACTTGGGTACCTCGAAAATCGTTAAAGGACGACAATATAGCAAATGATACAATTAAGTTGAATTAAGCCTCAAACTAGTTCAAATATAAATTTTAAGATGAAATTGAGAATTTTAAAACCCCAAAATGACTTAAAATGGTGATTCGGAGTTTGAGGACCGATTTGGAGTCAAATTAGAATTTTCATAACCTAGGGGCAAAATGGTCATTTTGCCACTCGAGGTTAAAAATTGGAATGTTGGAAGAAGTTTTTGATCAAGATTGACTATTTAGAACATAATTTGAGTTTGAGAAGTGAAAAATTTTAATTTCGGCATTTTTTCGAGTGTAAGGGCAAAATAGTCATTTTGCCACCCCAGGGGCAAAATTGTAATTTTACACCACCCAACACTTTTCCAGCACATGAATTTCACCCAATATTATCATGGATAATTGAAGGATTTTATGTGGTGGAGAAAGAAAGCTTAATAGTTAAGAATTTAAAAATGGACCAATGGTAAGGTGACAAGTGTCAAGCTTTTATTTCTTTATTATTTTCCTTATAAATCAGCACAAAACCAGCCTATTTCTCTTCATTATGGCCGGCTAAAGCAAGAATAAAGGAAGAAAAGAAAGAACAAGAACCCTAGGGTGAAAATTCAAGAGAAAATTTATGGATTTCAAGTAATCAACCAATCAAAGGTAAAATTTCTTGATTTTGACTTGTGATCTACCTTTCCCATATATTCTTTTGCATTTTCCATGGTTGAATCACAAGATATCATGAAGGATTCATGGCTGACCGAATTTAGAGAGAGAAGATTTGATGATTTATTTGGTTAAATTTTGAGATATTTTAGTGTTTTTAGTTGATTGGTGATGTGTAGCATGAAAAATCAAGCAAAAAAAATTCATTTTCTCCCATCACCCATCATTGGCCGAATTCTCCATGTAGAATATTGATGATGATTTTGATTTTATTTCAAGTGAATTGGTTAGGAAATGATGAATTATGGTGAGAAAATCAGGTAGGAAAAATTATAGTGTTGATGCACCCATCATGGCCGAATTTTTTAAGAGAAAATGTGAGGATGATTTTGCCATATTTCAAGTTATTTAATTTTTGTTTGATGATTTGGAGTATTGGGAGAAACATGGAATTATTTGGAGTTAAATTGGACATATTGGCTAATTAATCGAGTGATAGATTGAATTAGGCCAATACTGTTTTATTTAGGTACACAATTGAATTTGTGTAGAACACCGTGTTTAGACGATAATCCGAACAATTTGCATTCCATTTCATGCATTAGTATAGAGCCTGAATTGGTTTTATAATAATTTAGCACAAATGTAGTAAATGGCTTGTTGTGCATTATGTCTAGATGGTGAGCATTCTGGCAAAAGTAAAGAGATAGTACTCGAGGATCAAGAATCGAAGTACTCAGAATTCGACTCTCGAAATAGTGAGTACCCTTACTATCATCTTAATTATCTAAAGTGGTTTTTATCCGATTTTGTGATTTTATGGAAAATGAGTTTAAATGGTAAATCTTTATGTTTTATAAGCAAAATGTGATTAAATGGAAATGATTTTATAAAATTGTCTTGAAATTGAAAGATGGTTTTTAAAATGGAGTAATTGGAGACTAATTACTGTGTTATAAATCATGGTTTGAATTGAATGGCTTATGATAATAATTGCATGAATGGCTGAATTGGTATTTGTGTTGAAAATGTATGAACTGTTAATTTACCTTGAGAGGTTGTAAAATAAAATAATTGCCATGTCATGCTATTGAATTTTATTGAATTTGTGGGTTATATATTAGTCGTTGCAATGGATGGGTTCCGTGGACCAGCGTATTAGAGGGGCACGATAACCCTATTATATTCATACCTCAGTATGAGAGGCGCGGTTGGATAACTCCTGAGGTTAAAACTTTAGAGTTCACTTTACGCCAAACCACCATGTGAGGGTGAACTCAGCCAACGCCAAGGAACGACTATGTTTTCAAAATAAAAACATGATTTATGCATACATAACTTTTTAACAGCCTTGGCGGACTCGGTTGGGATAGCACTTGGTCAAGGTATCCTTGATAACTAAGTATGAGAATGATTTTGGCACGAGCCAAAGTTTTAAGAAATTCATAAGCCATGTTGATTACTCGATTTATATGAATTGATTTTATTTGGTTGAAATGAGTTGAAAGGTGATGAATTACAGTATGTTAATCTATTTTATCTGTCTCCATTTACTCAGCTTTAGATATTTTAGATGGTATTTGTTTACTCACTAGGATTATATAATCTCACCATCCTCCTTTCCACCCTTTTCAGGCTCAGGATAGTCGGTAGATAGCTCATTTCGTTGAGGGCTACACTTGGACTTGCACCCTCAAAAACTGTAGGTTTATCGCTTTTGATACTTTTGATCGTTCGTGGGCCCACGTGTCACTGTAAATTAAATTGTTATACTTTGGTTATCTGTATTACAGTATGTATGAATTTATTTAGCTTTTACGCTACAAAAATTATTTACCAATAACTCTATAAATATTGTTTTATAAGAAAATAGAATATTTTATCGAATATTTTTATTATATTCAAATAGTCATAATTTCATTTTAAATGAATGTTTTAGATATCTAAACTTATTTTTTATTATGAAATATGTGTTTTCCACTTGCATACTACATTTTTAGCTAGTTTTGAGATTTTTGAGGAAAAATGACAAAAATGCCCCTGTGAGAAAAAAATTATTTTTCTATTATTTTGATTTGGAAATAGTTTATAATCTCTCAAAACATGATACTTAACAACTGTTGCTCACAAGGGAGGTGCAAAAACTGATATTAAAGCCTTGTGAGGTTCCGATTGGCATTTCGAGCAATGAATGTCTATCTGGACGTCGCGGAGGTTGTCACGGGCTCGAGGGGAGTACTGGGTCGTAACATTTCTTGTCAATGGATGGCTTTTGCTTCAAATTTTCCGATGCAAACATCTAATCATGATCTATTTTAACTAGAAATAAAAAACATTTTAATTTAAAATTATTTATAAGATTATAAAACCATTTAAAGTGAGTAACTAGGCTTTTCGAAGCCATGAGTGACTATAAATGGACTTTTCTTGTCAATGGATGGTTTTCACTACACGTTTCTGAATGCAACAACAAATTATATCTGTTTTAGACAAAAATGAAAAGAAATTCAATTTAAAATCATTTATAAGATTATAAAACCATTTAAAGTAAGGAACTAGGCTTTCGAAGGCATTAGTGACTAGAAATGGACTTTTTTTGTCATTGGATTGCTTTCACTTCACATTTCCTGATATAAACATTAAATTATGATATTTTAAACTAAAATAAAAAAATAATTTAAAATCATTTATAAAGTTATAAAACCATTTAAATCTAGTAACAAGGCTTTCAAAGGTATGGATGACTATAAATGGACTTTTCTTGTTAATGGATTGCTTTCACTTCACGTTTTTGTATACAATCATTAAAGTATGATCTTTTTAACCAAATATGAAAAAAAAAATTCAATGTAAAACCATTTAAAGCGAGCAACTAGGCTTTCGATAGCATGAGCGTCTATAAATGGACTTTTCTTGTCATTGGATTGCTTTTACTTCACGTTTCCCAATACAAACATTAAATTATGATATTTTGAACCAAAAATGAAAAAAATACAATTTAAAATCATTTATAAAGTTATAAAACCACTTAAAGAGAGTAACAAGGCTTTCGAATGTATGAATGACTATAAATAGACTTTTGTTGTCAATGGATTTTTTTCACTTCACGTTTCTTTAAACAAACTTCAAAGTATGATCTTTTTAACCAAAAATGAAAAAAAAAATTCAATGTAAAGCCATTTACAAGATTATAAAACCATTTAAAGCGAGCAACTAGGCTTTCGATGGCATGAGTGTCTATAAATGGACTTTTCTTGTCAATAGATTGCTTTCAATTCACGTTTCTCTATACAAACACCAAATTATGATCTTTTTAATGAAAAATGAAAAAAATTCAAGTTAAAATTAGTTATAAAGTTATAAAACCACTTAAAGTAAGTAACAAGGCTTTTAAAGGCATGAATTACTTGAAATTGACTTTTGTTGTCAATGGATGGCTTTTGCTTCACGTTTCCCAATGCAAATATCTAATTATGTTCTGTTTTAACAAAAAAGATAAAAAAAATCAATTTAAAATCATTTATAAGAGTATATAAGTATTTAAAGCAAACAACTAGGCTTTTGAAGGCATGAATGATTGTAAATAGACTTTTCTTGTCAATGAATTATTTCACTTCATGTTTCTCGATACAAACAACAAATTATGATCTTTTTAACCAAAAATGAAAAAACAATTCTATTTAAAATCATTTATAACTTATAAAACCACTTAAAGTGAGTAACAAGGATTTCAAAGGCATGAGTGACTATAAATGGACTTTTCTTGTCAATGGATGGCTTTCACTTCATGTTTCCTGATGCAATAAGCAAATTATGATCTGTTTAACAAAAAAATGAAAAAAAATTCAATTGAAAATCATCTATAAAGTTATAAAATCACTTAAAGAGAGTAACAAGGTTTTCTAAGTTATGAGTAACTATAAATGGTCTTTTCTTGTCAATGGATGGCTTTCGCTTTGCGTTTCCCGACACAAACATCTGATATTGATATGGTTTAACTAGAAATGAAAAATATTTTATTTGAAATCATTTATAAGACTATAAAACCATTTAAAGCAAGTAACTAAGCTTTCGAAAGCATGAGTGACTATAAATAGACTTTTCTTATCAATGATGGCTTTCGCTTCACTTTTCCCAATGTAAACATCCAATTATGTTCTGTTTTAACCAGAAATGAAAAAAATTTTGATTTAAAATCATTTATAAGGCTATAAAACCATTTAAAGTGAGTAACTCGGTTTTTGAAGCTATGAGTGCCTATAAATGGACTTTTCTTGTCAATGGATAGCTTTGGCCTAACGTTTCTCGTTGCAAACAACAAGTTATGATCTATTTTAACCAAAATTGAAAAAAAAAATTCAATTTAAAAACATTTATAAAATTATAAAATCATATAAACAGAGCAACTAGACTGTCGAAGGCATGAGTAACTATAAATGGACTTTTCTTATCAACGGATGGCTTTTGCTTCATGTTTCCTAATACAAACATCAAATTGTGCTCTGTTTTTACAAAAATGAAGAAAATTTCAATTGAAAATCATTTATAAGATTGTAAAACCATTTAAATCAAGAAACTAGGCTTTCGAAGGCATGGATAACTATAAATGGACTTTTCTTGTTAATGGATTACTTTACTTCACGTTTCTCAATGCAAACATTAAATTATGATATTTTTAAGTGAAAATGAGAAACAAATTCAATTTAAAATGATTTATAAATTTATAAAACCACTAAAAGCGTAACAAGGATTTTGAAGGCATGAATGACTATAAATGGACTTTTCTTGTGTATGGATGACTTTTGCTTCATGTTTCTCAATGAAAACATCCAATTATGATCTATTTTAACTAAAAATGAAAACAATTTTGATTTGAAATAATTTATAAGACTATAAAATTAGTTAAAACGAGTAACTAAGATTTAGAAGGCACGAGTGTCTATGAATAGACATTTTTTTCGATGAATGGCTTTTGCTTCTTCTCGATCCAGACAACAAATTATGATCTGGTTTAACCAAAAATGAAAAACTATTCAATTTGAAATCATTTATAAGAGTATAAATCCGTTTAAAACGAGTTGTTAGGCATTTGAAGGCATGAGTGACTATAATAGACTTTTCTTGTCAGTGGATAGCTTTCGCTTCATGTTTCTCGATGCAAACATCAAATTTTGATCTTTTTAATCAAAAATGAAAAGAGATTCAATTCAAAATAATTTATAACGTTATATAACCACTTAAAGTGAGTAACAAGGCTTTCGAAGGTATGAGTGGCTACAAATGGACTTTACTTGTCAATGGATGGGTTTTGCTTCATGTTTTCCAAAGTAAACATCCAATTATGATTTGTTTTAACCAGAAATGAAAATATTTTTTTTCTAAAATCATTTATAAGATTATAAAACCACTTAAAGTAAGAAATAAGGCTTTCAAAGGCATAAATGACTATAAATAGACCTTTTTTGTCAATGGATGGCTTTTTCTTCATGTTTTTCAATCCAAACATCAAAATATGATCTGTTTTAAGCAAAATGAAAAAAATTCAATTTAAAATCATTTATAAAGAGAGCAATTAGGCTTTTAAAGGCATGAACGTGTGTAAATGAACTTTTCTTGTCAATGGAATGCTTTCACTTCACGTTTTCCTAGACAAACATTAAAATATGACCTTTTAACCATAATTGAAAAAAAATTCAATTTAAAATAATTTATAAAGTTATAAATCTGCTTAAAGCGAGTGACAAGGCTTTTAAAAGCATGAGTAACAATAAATTGACTTCTCTTGTCAATGGATGTCTTCTGCTTCACATTTTCAAATCAGACATCCAATTGTGATCTGTTTTAACTAGAATAGAAAAAAAGTTCGATTTAAAATCATTTATGAGACTATAAAACGATTTAAAGCGAAGTTGGCTTTCAAAGGCATAAATGACTATAAATGGACTTTTCTTGTCAATGGTTGGCTTTCGCTTCACATTTCCCATTGCAAACAACAAATTATGATATCGTTTAACCAAAAATGAAAAGAAATTCAATTTAAAATTATTTATAAGATTATAAAACCATTTAAAGCGAGAAATTAGGCTTTCGAACCGTAAATGATGATAAATGGACTTTTCTTGTCAACGGATTGCTTTCACTTCATGTTTCTCGATACAAACATCAAATTGTGATCTTTTTAACCAAAAAATGAAAAAAATTGAATTCAAAATCATTTATAAATTGATTAAACCACTTAAAGCAAGTACTAAGGATTTTGAAGTCATGAATGACTATAACTAGACCTTTCTTGTCAATGGATGACTTTCGGTTCATGTTTCCCAATGTAAACACCTATTATGATATGTTTTAGCCAGCAATGAAAATAAATTCAGTTTAAAATCATTTATAAGATTATAAAACCATTTAAAGCAAGCAACTAGGCTTTCGAAGGTATAAGTGACTATAAATGGACTTTTCTTGTCAATGATTTACTTTTGCTTCACATTTCTTAATTCAAATATCAAATTATGATCTTTGTAACCAAAAATAAAAAATAAAATTCAACTTAAAATTATTTATAAGATTATAAAACCATTTAAAGCAAGCAATTGGGCTTTCAAAGGCATAAGTGACTATAGTTGACTTTTCTTGACAATAGATGGCTTTCGCTTCACGTTTCCCAATGCAAACATCCAATTATGATCTATTTTAACCACAAATGAAAAAAAGTTTTGATTTACAATCATTTATAAGACTATAAAACCATTTAAAGCAAGTAACTCGGCTTCCAAATGCATTAGTGACTATAAATGAACTTTCTTGCCAATGGATGGCTTTCGCTTCATGTTTCCCAATGCAAACAACAAATTATATCTGTTTTAACCAAGAATGAAGAAAAAATTCATTTAAAATAATTTATAAGATCATAGAACCATTTAAAATGAGCAACTAGGCTTTCGAAGGCATGAATGACTATAAATGGACTTTTCTTGTCAATGGATTGCTTTCGCTTTACATTTCCCAATACAAACATCAAATTATGATATATTTTAACTAGAAATGAAAAAATTCAATTTAAAATCATTTATAAAGTTATAAAATCACTTAAAGCTAGTAACAAGGCTTTTAAAGGCATGAATGACTCTATATAACTTTTCTTTTCAATGGATGGCTTTTGCTTCATGTTTCCCCATGTAAACACCCAATTATGATCTGTTTTAACCAGAAATAAAAAACGTTTGGACATAAAATTATTTATAAGAGTATAAAACTGTTTAAAGCGAGTAACTAGGCTTCAAAGGCATGAGTGAATATAAATGGACTTTTCTTGTTAATTGATAGCTTTCGCTTCACATTTCGTAATGCATACAACAAATTATGATCCATTTTAAAAAAATCAAAGAAAATTCAATTTAAAATCATTTATAAGATTGTAAAACTATTTAAAGCACGCAACTAGGCTTTTGAAGGCGTGAGTGACTATCAATAGACCTTTCTTGTCAACAGATGGCTTTTGGTTCATGATTCCCAATGCAAACAATAAATTATGATCTGTTTTAATCAAAGATGAAAAAAAATTCAATTTGAAAACATTTATAAGATTATAAAACCATTTAAAGTGAGCAATTAGGCTTTTGAAGGCATGGGTGACTGTAAATCGACTTTTCTTATTAACGGATCATTTTCACTTCACATTTTCCAATACAAATATCAAATTATGATCTGTTTTAATCAAAAATGAAAAACATTTCAATTTAAAATAATTTATGAGATTATAAAACCATTTAAAGCAAATAACTAGTCTTTCAAAAGCATGAGTGATTATAAATAGACTTTTCTTGTTAATGGATGGCTTTCACTTCATATTTCCCAATGCCAACATTCAATCATGATCTGTTTTAACCAGAAATGAAAAAAAATTTCAATTCAAAATCATTCATAAGACTATAAAACCATTTCAAGCGAGTAATTAGGCTTTGAAAGGATGAGTGACTATAAATGGACTTTTCTTATCAATGGATGGCTTTCATTTCATGTTTCTCAATGCAAACAACAAATTATAATCTATTTTAACAAAAAATGAAAAAAAATTCAATTTAAAATCATTTACAAGGTTATAAAACCGTTTAAAGCAAACTATTAGGCTTTTGAAGGCATAAGTAACTATCAATGGACTTTTCTTGTCTATGGATGGCTTTCTGTAAAACCCGACCCTATAAATACATGTCATGACATACATGCATTGAGTAGCATGTTATTACGCTAGAAAAGCACCTAAGAATAGACGAAACCTGATATTGTACCTAACGGTACACTTAAATTGATTTAACCTCGAACTAGTTCAAATAGGAATTGTAGGATGAAATTTAATATTTTATAGTCCAGGAATGACTAAAAATGATTGTTCGGAGTTCGAGGGTTCATTTGGGGTAAAATTAGAAATTTTGATATTCAAGGGCAAAATCGTCATTTTGCCACCTAAGATAATAATTTGATCATGGAGTGAAATTTTTGACCAAGATTAACTATTTGGAGTATAATTTAATGATAGGAAGTGAAAAAGTTTAATTCTGGTGATTTTTGGAGTGTAGGGGCAAAATCGTAATTTTGCCACCCACGGACAAAATTTGAGATTTTGAGAGAATTTAGATCAAATTTGACAAATTGGAGAATGGTATGAGTATAAGGGATGAAAAATATGTCTATGGGCAATTTTTCAATTTTTGGGGCAAAAATGTAATTTTTGACTTTTACGGGGGCAAAAGTGTAAATTTCAAAAATTACTCCACCGAGACTTTGGATGAGTCTGAGAATTTTATCTAAGCTATGAATATATGAGACAAGTGTATGGTGAAAATTTGGAAACAAATGGATGAAATTTTAAAAATGGGCCAATGGGAAAGTGACATGTGGCATTTTTTAATGATATAATATTATTTTAATGAAAAGTCAGCCCATTTAAACCCAAATTTTAAGTGCTGGCCGGCCATAAGGAAGAACAAGAGAGGAAATAGAGAGGAAAGGAAGAAAAAAAGAAAAACCAAAGAGAAACAAGAAAATTCAAAGGGAAATTCGCGGTTTTCGACCGTTTACGCGTCTAACGGTAAGATTTTTCGATTTTAGCTTGATTTCTACCTTTCCTATGCCTTTATTTCCATTTAGCATGCTTGAGGAGAGAGATCAAAAAGTGATATCAAGGGCTGGACGAAATTCTAGGGGAGAGAAATTGAAATTTTTAGGTTTTGATTTTTAGTTAAATTGATAGTTTTAGTTAGTTAAATGTGTTTAGAAATTAAATTGGGCAAGAAATCATTAAATTTTCACAATACCCACTCTTGGCTGGATGCTCAATGCTGTACAATGATGATGAATTGATTTTATTCTAAGGGAAATGAAGAGAAAATGATGAAAAACGATTAAACGTGATAGAAAAACAAAGTAGAAAATTAACCGAGTTAATGTCCCATTTTTGGCCGAATTTTCCAAGGAAGGGAGTGAGCTGATTTTGTTGTTTTTAGAAGGTTATTGGCTGATATTTAATGGTTAGAAATGTTGGAGAGAGAATGGGATGATTTAGAGCTAAAATGGAGCGCGTTAGCAATTTATCGGGCAAAGTGCCAAAAATAGGTTAATACCGCGTTTAAGCCGTTTTAGGCTATTGCATTTCATACCATGCATTAGTATAGGATTTAAGTTAATTATATAGTGATTTAGCATCAATGTGATGAATTGTGTAAATTTTTGTAATGTGTCTAGGAGGAGAGCCTTCCGGAAAAGGCAAAGAAGTCGTACCCGACGAGTAGTGATCGGGGCGCTTAGAAAGCTTTTAGTTTGTACAAACGGTGAGTAAACTTATTATTATTGTAAATTATCTAGAGTTTATTTTAAATGCCCTTTATGTATTTTATGAAATGAGAACGAGATTAAAACGGGATTTTTGATGTTTTAGGAATAAATGTGACAAATAAAAATATATTGTATTGATTATGAAATTGAGTAATTGGAGGCTACAAATTGACTTGAAAAATATATATTTTCCTAGGAATGGCTTATGAGAAATGAGTATATGTGGCTATATTTTGTGAATGCATTGGGAAATTTATGTAAGTTGTTTTACTATGCAGGCTGGATAAATAAATAAAAGCCACGTTATACTGTCGAAATTTTATTAAAATTGGTGGGTTAGTCACTGCAGTGACGGGTTTCCGTGGACTGCCTATTAGAGGGGCACGGTAAACCCAGTTATATAGTTACTCCGGTTGTAGAGGCGAGGAGGGTAACTCCCGGGGTAGTATTAGAGCTCACTTCACGTCGAACCCCCACGTGAATGTGTAACTCGGCCAACGCCAAGGAACGGCTGGTTTTAAAAATAAAAATGTGTTTCACGTGTGAATATTTTAACACCCTTGGCGGACTCGGTTAGATGCCTCGGCCAAGGTATCCCCGAGGATTAGTTTTGGCTTGAGCCTTGTTTTAATAAAAGACATAAGCCTTAACAATTGTTTTGGTAAATTACAAATATTTTATGGTTTAAGAAATAAATTGAAAACATTATGAAATGGGTTGAAATTTGTTGTTTAAACTTGCCTCCATTTTACTCGCCTTTAGATATTTATGATAATGTCTGTTTACTCATTGGGATTGCAAAATCTCACCCAACTCCTTTCCACCCATTTCAGGTTCAGTATAGACTGTAGATAGCTGATCTCATCGAGGACTACCATTGGATCTGCATTTTCCAAATCGTAGGTTCACAGTCCTCTTTACTTTTGTTTATTCGGGGGCCCTCTTGTTATTGTAAATTAAATTAAATATTTTGGCTTACTGTATTTCAGTATGTATAAATTTATTTAGCTTTTACGCTATAAAAATTATTCACGTATAACTCTATAAATATTGTTTTATAAGAAAATAGAATATTTTCCTTAATATTTCTTTTATTTTCTTATTATATTCAAATAACCGTAATTTCGTTTTAAATGAAGATTTTAGACTTTTAAACTCATTTTGAATATGAATTATGTATTTTGTACTTGTATATTACGTTTTAGCCAGTTTTGAAATTTTTGAGAAAAAAATGACCAAAATGCCCCTGTGTGGCGAAAAATTTATTTTGATTGTTTTTGATCTAAAATAGTATATATTCTCTAAAAACTCGATATTTAACAATGATTGCTCATAGGAAAGGAAAGAAACTGATATGTAAGCCTTGCGGGGTATCGGTTGGCATTTCGGATAATGAGTGTCAATCGGGACGTCGCGGCGATTGTCATGAGCCTGAGGGAGGTTCCGGGTCGTGACACTTTCACTTCACATTTCATGATGCAAACAACAAATTATGATTTGTTTTAACCAAAAATGAAAAAAAAATTCATTTTAAAATAATTTATAACATTACAAAACCATTTAAAGCAAGCAGACAAGTGACTTTTCTCATCAATGGATGGTTCTCGCTTCATGTTTATCAATGCAAGCATGAAATTACAATATTTTTTAACCAAAAATGAGAAAAATTCAATTGAAAAATCATTTATAAGATTATAAAACCATTTAAAGCGAGTAACTAGGCTTTTGAAGGAATGAGTGACTATAAATGGACTTTTCTTGTAAGTGGATGGCTTTCACTTTAGATTCCCCAATGCAAATATCAAATTATGATATTTTTTAACCAAAACGGAAAAGACATTCAATTTAAAATTATTTATAAAGTTATAAAACCACTTGAAGCGAGTAACAAAGCTTTCGAAAGCTTGAGTGACTAGAAATGAACTTTTCTTGTCAATGGATGGCTTTTGCTTCATGTTTCATAATGCAAACAGCCAATTATGATCTATTTTAACTAGAAATCAAAAAATTTTTGATTTAAAACCATTTGTAAGACTATAAAACCATTTAAAACAAGTAACTAGGATTTTTGAAGGCATGAGTGACTATAAATAAACTTTTCTTATCAATGAATGGCTTTCACTTCCCATTTCTAAATGCAAAAATCAAATTATGATATGTTTTAACAAAAAATGAGAAAAATTCAATTTTAAAATCATTTACAAGATTATAAAACCATTTAAAGCAAGTAACTAGGCTTTCGAAGGCATGAATGACTATAAATGGACTTTTCTTGTCAATGGATGGCTTTTGCTTCATGTTTTTCACTGTGAATATCCAATTTTGATTTGTTTCAACCAAAAATAAAAAAAATTGATTTAAAATAATTTAAAAGACTCTAAAAACATTTAAATCGAGTAGCTAGACTTTCGAAGGCATGAGTGACTATAAATGGACTTTTCTTGTCAATGGATGGCTTTTGCTTCGCATTTCCTAATGCAACAATCAAATTATGATTTGTTCTAACCAAAAATGAAAAAAAATTAATTTAAAATCATTTATAATGTTATAAAACCGCTTATAGTGAGTAGTAAGGCTTTTCAATGCGTGAGTGACTACAAATGGATTTTTCTTGTCAATGGATGGCTTTTGCTTTACATTTTCCAATGTGAACATCAAATTACGATATGTTTTAACCAAAAATGAAAACAATTCAATATAAAAATCATTTATAAGATTATAAAACCATTTAAAGTAAATAACTAGGCTTTCAAAAGCATGATTGACAATAAGTGGACATTTCTTGTCAATGGATCGCTTTTGCTTCACATTTCCTGATGCAAACATCAAATTATGATCTATTTTAACAAGAAATTAAAAAAATTCAATTTAAAATCATTTATAAAGTTATAAAATCACTTGAAGTTGTAACAAGGCTTTCGAAGGCATAAGTGACTATAAATAGAATTTTCTTGTCAATGGATGGCTTTGGCTTGATGTTTGCAGATGCAAACATCAAATTACGATATGTTTGAACCAAAAATAAGAAAAATTCAATTTTAAAATCATTTATAAGATCAGAAAACCATTTTTAAATGAGTAACTAGGCTTTCAAAGGTATGAGTTACTATAAATGGACTTTATTTATCAATAGATAGCTTTCGCTTCACATTTCTCGATGTAAACATCAAATAATAATCTGTTTTAACTAAAAATGAAAAAAATTAAATTTAAAATCATTTATAAAGTTATAAAAACACTTAAAGTGAGTAACAAGATTTTCAAAGACTTGAGTGACTATAAATTGACTTTTCTTGTCAATGGATGGTTTCGAAATCATGTTTTCCAAGGCAAACATCAATTTTTTTATCTGTTTTGACCAAAAATGAAAATTTTTTTGATATAAATCATTTATAAGAGTATAAAACCATTTGAAGTGAGTTACTAAGCTTTCGAAGGCATGAGTGACTGTAGATGGACTTTTCTTCTCAATGGATGGCTTTCGCTTTACGTTTCCTGATGCCAACATGTAATAATGATATGTTTTAACCAAAAATAAAAAAAATTTAATTTAAAATCATTTATAAGATTATAAAACTATTTAAAGTGAGTACCAAGGCTTTTGAAGGCATGAGTGACTATAAATAGACTTTTCTTATCATTAGATGGCTTTTACTTCATGTTTCCTAGATGCATTCATCCAATTATAATCTATTTTAACCAGAAATGAAAAAGTTTCTGATTTAAAATGTCAAACCCTGTTCTATAAAATAATTATGACGTCATTTACATGTTCAATAGAATGGTTACATATTTAGGAAGTTTGAGAAATCATTAAAAGACGATATTGCCCCTAATGGTATCATTAAGTCGATTAAGCCTTGAACTAGTTCAAATAGGAATTTTACGGTGAAATTAAGAGTTTCACAGTTCAGGGATAACTCAAAATGGTAATTCGGAGTTCGAAGATCAATTTGGAGTCAAACCGAAATTTTCACTATCTAGGGGCAAAATGGTCATTTACCACTTAGGGACAAAATGGAAATTTTTAGAAAAGATTTTTTTAGTCAATTTGACTTATTGGAGTATGATTTAAGTATTGGAGTATGATTTGAAGTTTAGAAGTGAAAAATTTTAATTCCGGTATAATTTGGAGTATAAGGGTGAAATGGTAATTTTGCCACCCCGGGGGCAAATCGGTAAATTTTTACCTCCGACATTTGTCAAGACCAAGGGATTTTATTCATCATGGAAATGGATAAA